>NC_091813.1:3849716-4152746 GCF_041296235.1 Equus asinus | reverse complement strand
TGACGTTCTGACATCTTAAACTCCAAATTCTAGTTTGTCATGTTAACCTTCTTCATGAACATAATGTACCCGAGACAAATTAGACAGATGTGATGAATTCCGTTTCAGGTAAGATACTTTTCTGTCTCATTTCTGGATTTGGGAAGTTTCGATCTAGACCCCCGATCCTTGAATGTTCCAGTAGATTACGTCTAGATACTGGCTTACTGTATTTCTATAAGGTGTGTTATTTGTTTGATTTACAACCTCATGTTTATTTTTCTATAAAGATAATTGTAATGTTCTAATTTGCAGACAACCTCCTTTCACATGATGTCAATACACGTCATCAGTAATCATTCTACTCCAAGAGATGGGGGAGAGTATTTCATTGGAGCCAAACTGAGCACACTAGCCTGGTAGGGCATCCCTCACAAAGCAATGAAGCCCTGTGGAAAAGGGTGATTCTCAGCACACTTCTGGAGCCCTGCCAAACAATGCGACATACCTGGAGCATGACAGGGTTCTAGTCCTTCAAGGGTTCAAAGAGATGTATTGTGACAAATTAGCATGTACCTAGTGGGCCTCCGTAAAGCCAGAGCTATGGAAAGTGAGACTTCTCTTCAATGAGTGCTAATGGCATAGGAAGGGAAACATCGATCCTTCTCTACAATGTCCTCAGGAGATGCTTCTTGATTTGGGATTATGATTAAGGCAGAAGGACAACGTAGGTCTGATAAGACCCAAGTCCAGCCTCTGGTTTCAAATCAAGTTGCAAGCTTCAATCAGCACGGCCTCCACATCTACTTTAGTAGATAACAATGTTCTCCACTCAGTGCTTGTCTCTCTGTTATTTATTGCTTCTCCACAATGACTTCTTTCTTATCCCTTTAATCAGCGGCAATTCTAACTCTTCAAGTTTCAGTGTTGTTTTCTGTTTTTAAATTCTTTTCTGGGTATCTCTCACTTGAGTATCGTAGCCTAGGACAATCCTCGGACTATAAAGATGAGGCCATCTTGGGTGACATGTTCACTCTGATGTCATAAACACCCTCAAACTTCTCCGTTGTCCCGGTGTCTTCCATGCACACAGTATTTCAGAGCCATCTGACACCAGTCTGATAGTTTTCCATTTCCTGGATTTCTTGTCTGTTTATAACTATCTTGGGACTTTTAAATGTCTACTACATTCTCTCTAGACACTGAATTCTTTACTTTAAGTTTATCCTTGGTTTTATCTGTCACATTTTGTGGATATGGCCAAATATGTAGACTTTCCCCAGAAAAAGTCCACGAGTCCCTCCCAAGTTGAAGTTGCCCAGCCAATCCTCTGATGTTCAATGATCGTGTCATCTTGTGCAGTCCGACAATTCCACCTATGCAAGTCACACCACTTCCTCCATTCTGTATTTGAGAAGTCTCCCAGATGCGTCATAGATTGCAATATTTTCATGTTGTTTTCCTGGTGCATATGTATAAGGTATGCTCACAATTTCCACTTGTGTATGATCTCTGCCCTCACCATACCATGAAATCTATCTCTCCTGATGTTACTAATCTGATCAGCACCCGTGATGCGAATCCATGAGTCCCAGGCCACAGACTAGGAACATGGGCTCTTACACACCAGAACACATGACTGGCCCTGAATTTTACTTTTGGACCAATCTTTTGCCTGAACTTGGGAAGAAGCTGGCCTGCTGTGATTATTCGTGAAGGTAATGAGTAGTAACCTCACAGAAGGTAACATTTTCCCTTGGTTCATGAGTTTAGCATGGAACACGTTGTCTTTGTAGTATTCTTCTTAATATATTTCCAATGGTCTACTTTTCTGTAGCATCATTAAGCATTTGGAGGAGATTCACAATCCTTGAAAGTTTATCTTCTCTAATCTCTTTCAGCCTCAAAATCTTTATGCCATAAATCTGCACAGCTTTTGGGATTTTTTCTTTCCCTCTGGGAACCACCAATCCAAAGTGAAGGCTGCCATCAAAGCTAAAATGCTCTATTTGGCCCCAATGAAATTCTTTCCGCCTGTCTCTTGTCATAGAAGAGTATTGATTATGTGGTTTGCCACCGTATGTGAGGAAGTTGGCTGAATATTAGAACATTACACTTATATTTAACGAAAAGTAAACATGCCAGAGCTGAGAATGTAAACCAAACAACTAGCAAACCCTACAGAAATAAAGTAAACCAGTATCTAGACGTAATCTACTGGCACAATGAAGGATCCGAAGTCAAGGTCTAGCCTACCCAAATTCAGAACAAAAGACATAAAAATATCTTACCTGGAGAGAGGAATTCATCAGATTTGTCTAATTTGTCTCAGAAACATTATGTCCATAAGGTGGTTGCCAGGACAAACTAGAATTTGGCGTTTCTGATCTCAAAATGTCAAACCAATCAAGATGACCTCGTGTTCTCAGTGCTCTGTTGGACCTAGGCTAGGATAGCCAAGATTCCTTCAAGTGAACGCTGGAAATTCAAAGACAAAACCCAACAATCACGAAAGCACTCACATCGGCCTAGAGAACATATGGTGATTAAAGAAATACAAAATTCCTAACTTGGAATGAAGGAGAACACACTGATGAGCATATCTATGGGAGACAGCTGTGAAAGACCATGAGGATTGATGTGGATTAAGGCTGCCCCCACTCGAAAGCCCAAGGTTAGCTGGTGAACATGCAGAACTATATGACCCGTTGAATTTCTTTTGGTATGAATTAGAGGTGCCCCAGTGAGAGAAGCCCAGGTCATGCTCACCTACATGCCTATCTATGGGGCCAGTTTCATATCTAGTGTTATATGACCACACAATATCCAGAACCCATCTGAACTGAAATCATTTAATGACTTTTTACATCATCTTTTCTTTTTCCAGGAAAAATAAGTCACCTAACCATGCCTGAGAAAATTAGTCCTTAACCTCAACTCCGGGCAGCAGCAGGAGCTGTGACTGCCCATGGGTCCTTTCCCAATGCAGCAGCAGCAGCAGCTCTTCACTGCCCATGGGTCCTGTCCCCATGCCTGCAGCTCTTCACTGCCCATAGGTCCTGTCCCCATGCTATCCTGTACCATTGTCTAAATAAAAGAGCACCACTGCCAGACCTTGAGGGTCCAAGAAATCTTATTTTCAACTCTTGAGCTTGCCGACCCCACATCATATCTCGTGGCCCACATAGGGAACGTGCTTCATTGGTTTGTGAGCTCGAATTCTGGTAAGTGCCCTTTCCTTCCTTGTGCCTCTCTCTTTTTGGAGGATGAATCTAAATTCACTTCTCCATCAGGAACTGTCTTGAATAGCTGTATGAATTCATGTTTGCTGCCCATGGCTACTCTATGGTGCAAATCTGTCATTCAGCTTGAAGAGAATCAGTACCTTAAGCCTAAGAGTGATGTAGAGTGAATTAATCCATTCCTTCCTGACCCTATCTCTAATACATAAATTTTACGTGGGAAAGGGTCAGCCATTTAAGTCATTAGGATGGTTGGCAATCTCCAAGACTCTCGTGGAAGGTTTCTATCCCTAAAGCTGGATTGGGATACCTCCCATGCACTTGACCATCTGAATGGTGTGAATGTCCCAATCGGGACTTCAGTTCAAGGAAAGTACCAACGTCTAACCTTTGGCTGAGTATTGGAAACCCTCCTTTGGAGAATCACTCCAACACGCAATTGGGTAGAATGACCCCAGCGTGGTGGAAACTTATTCACTATTTCTCTCTATCATGTTCTCACTTAAACTTCTCCTATTCTCTTGGGGACCACTCACCAGGCACCTATTACTTCCAGGCAGAATACGAAAGATGTTCACCAGGCACCTGTTCCTGCCAGGCATACCTGGGAAGGTACCCAAGGGATGCAATTCTGGGGGGCACCCCCATAACCCCTTGCTATAGGCACCCCACAGTAGGAACAACAGGTAGGATGCTTCCCTAGGTTCAGGGGGGATTTTCAAGGTAATGGACCTGTCTCTTTCATCTTTCTTAGAGTTACAATGGCCAACTTCGTCTCCTTTTGAGCTTTGCAACCGGGAAACAAAGAAATCTTTCAAGAGTCAAGTCCTCCAACACTGGGACCCCCAACTTTGGCTTTCTGGGTCTGATCACCCCGGTGATGCCAAGTAGGGTGCCCCCTGTTGGCGGTTGACTCATTGAGTATTTTAGTCACCTACTGAATTGTCTATGAGGTTAGGAGGCCTGTGATTTATTCTGTGAACTGTCATGCTAGGGTAGTGTGCCCCAGCATTGGAACTTTTGTGTGACTTTTATCATGATAACCCTCTGGGAATGGCCATGAGGGTGAGGTCTGGTGTCTTCTTTTAATTTCTTTGTTTTGCTCATCATGTCCTCTGTTGTCACCAAGTCGAGCTTAATTTCAGGCTGGACTTGAACAGAACCTGGACATTCTGTAAAATTAAAAAACTTTAAAATATATTGCAAGGGACTTACCTCTCAACCCGGCTACTGGGAGCCCCAGCCTCCAGCATGTTCCAGGGCTTTGTAGGCACTGCACCCTTGTCCAGTTCAATGTCAGTCCGACACTGGCTTTACTGCCATGGGGAATGATGTAAGCATCCCAAGAGACTCACCACTTAGGGTCATTCTAACTAATTAGAAACACTTTCAATTGTATGGGTTATGCCACAGAAACTTCATCTGGGAGAAAATTTGTGATGTATCTCTGTGACTTTCTGGTGCAGTTGGACAGGTAGATCAACCTAGAATGTCCTTCATGTTTCAGTCCAGTTTCTGAGAAATCAAGAGCAACCGTCCTTAGAAAATCCTTGCAAGACTGGAAAGACAGCTCTAGAGGCAGTTCAGATTCCACCTACTTCCTTTATGATGAAAAGGATTCTCATTCCCCCTCTGAAGGAACTACTATGTAGCCCATCACTCATTCTTAAGACTGAAAAAAAAAAAGGAGGGGAAAGGATAAATGGTCATAAGTGCACCCTTGCAAAAAGTCTACCATCTCGAGGGTCTTCTCCATAAGTATTACTAAAAAGGCTCAAAACAAAGTGTGGATTCATAACTGGTGAGCTTTATATTATTGTACCTGATTCACTGGAGTAGTTTTTAAAACAATGGTCATACAGTCTCTGTCTATGTGTGTCTATGTGTACATTATACGTGTGATATTTTTACCCATGGATGGTATGGCCAAAATTAAGATCTCTGTTTAGTTGGCTTAAAGAAAGTGCTTACATAAATTCTAAATGTAGTAGAAATTAACTCAGTGCCTTTCAAAGTTAACGTGATGTGAATTAACCTTTGGTAAATGAAAGCTTGTTAAAGTTTGTTGGTTTGATTGAAAATTATCTTGTCAGTGTTGTCGGTATTTGCATAGGATGCAGGCATTCAGCCTGGGTTATCTAGTCATATAAGTTCACTTTCTTAAATTTGTCAGTAAAATAATAGCTTTAAATGATGACCAGTTTTGTCTAATTCCTCATGAGGTTTTCATAGCTAATCTGAACATGGTTGTTGGAAACAAATGGTTTAAATACATGAAACTCATAAAGGTGAGTACAATAACTTTTATGGTCAGTATACTTGTAGAAACAAAACAGCTTCAAAATTTTTCTGTGTAACAATCTTGACTTTTGCAAAGGTAAGCTAAATGATAAAAGATGAATATGCGGATCATTTTTGGATAGGATGAAACACTGAATCATTATTAATAAACATATCTAAGTTATCTACTTTGGGCTTCTTCTTGAAGAGGCTAAAAGAGTGTGGGTGGCTCAAAAAGCATGCCTGTGTTTTATTGTAAAGCTGCATGTTTCTAAAGTTATGAAGTGTTTAGAATGATGATATAAAAGACAATTCATAATTGCTTACTTTTTAGTGTTTAGTAGATCTGTTAAGGCTTAAAAGTTCTAATTAACTTATGGAATTAAAGCTACAGGAAATTAATAAGGAAAAGAGCTCTGTATTCAGGGAAGTTAAAATGTATGCTTTCAGTAAAAAAGGTATAAAGAATGGAAATATTTTTGTTTGATGGATGAAAAAAGATAAATTTGTCCTAATGTACTAGAAAGGAAATAAGAAAGTGTTGTTGACACATTCTGAAAACGAAAAAGAAAGTTGTAGAAGGTTTGTGAAGTAGAAATTCTGAAAAGAGTTTTATGCCTACTCAAGTAGACTAAAGTAAGTTCAATTAAGTGAATGAGTTTGAATGTGAAACATAAGTAGGTGCAGAAATTCAAATTTGGTTTTCTCTAAAAGGATACTTTTTCTTGAACTTTGGATCTGCTCTTGATAAAGAGGTTATAAAAGCTCTTCCTTTGAGTAATTCTACCTAAGAGAGAAATGTGTTTTGTGAAAATAATGACTGAGGTCACTCTTAAGATTTTTGACTCTTTCTGTCATCACTTTGAATAGATACCTGAGCATTGTTTCACAGTGAGTGTTGTTTCCTATTTGAAGAAGCATTTTAAAAACTTTGGCTATGTTTTGACAAGCTTCTCCCTCAAAAATATTCAAATCCTGAATGAAGTCTTTCTTTTGACCTGGTGGACAGAAGAGAAATTACTCTGAGGATTTTCAGAGGGCCCCTGAGACTTCTCAAAGAAATTTGCTCTCTGTTCCTGTAAGGAAGAAAACATTAAACTAATTAGGCTTATTTTTTCTATTAAATTACATGAGAAACATTGTGAAACAAGTGATAGATATTCTTAGGTGGTATTAGATGTGTAAATGTTATTAATATAGATGTCTTAAAATTATATAGCATTGCTAAGATTCTGATCTGTCCTGGTTATCAGTCATAAGTCCACTTATTATCTGGAAGGGTCATATGTCACAGAAGTATCCAAGTGTCTTTGTCAATTGCCCTTTTGAGTCCTTTGTACATTTGCAGATAATTGTTGTTTTACTCTGCTGCTTTTTTCTTTTGCAAATATGTTTCATCTTCTGAGATATTCCGGGAAAGGATTCTGACACAGAGGTTCTAAACTACAGGATTCTGATAAACTTTCAGACTGTAAAACTGAGCTGAGTAAGAAACTACAGAATTGTAACAGAAACTAAGCTCCTCGATCTGCTGACAGAAGATTCAGCTCAAGAATTCATTATACAGGACTGTGTGAACTGATGAGGACGATTATAATTTTTTAGAACTTCTGTTTGAAATATTGTTGAGTTTTGATGTGTTGTTTTGTTTTCTCATAATGAAGGAAATCTTTTTCTCTTTTCTCTTATGCTAACCTTGACTTACAGCAATTTGGTGAAATTATACCTTTATGAGCAAAACTGAAACATTTATGTTTTACTCCCTACCATATCCTTAAAGAATTGTCAAACCCTCTGTTACTGAGTACGGTCATTTCGTGGCAATATTTGCATAAGTTCCAAAAGAATCTGTTCTCCTTATAACAGGACACATTGGTTATATTACGAAGGCTTTGACTGGAATGTCATATTTGAAACATACAGGCTCAGATATGACAAGACAGTATTTCAGGAACAAAGATTGGACTGTCTGGAATACAGTCACTCAGAAACACGGGCCCAGTACCTTGTTTATAGAGATTCTGGCAATCTTACCCGTTAAGTAAGGAAGGGTGCTTATCTGGAAAGTGCAAGCAACCTCCGAATACTTTGGGGGACCTGAAAGAGAACTCCACTCAAATCTGTAAGTACTGCAGGCAAAATCTGATGGCAAATCCTTGGCTTGGCTTTTCTGGCCTGTAGAGGCTTTCACAGTTCAATCTATGATTCCTCATAAAAATTTCCAGCAAAGCATACTTTAAAAAGCCTGTACAAAAAATTGCTATTCTTGTAGCTGTTATGTAAATAATTGGAGAAAGTTGTATTGAAACTACACTGGACTTGCAAACCTGTTAATCCTGATTTGGCTATCTTTTGGAAAATGAGGGTGATTTAAGAGAGGAAAAAATTATGTTTCTGTAGAAGCTATAGTAGGCATTCATGGATATTAGATTCTAGCTCTTTTCATCCAAAAGATTCATCTATTACTAATCATAATGTCTCCTTGTGCTCATCTATGTCTGACACGTGCGAGTTCCCTGGCCACAATCAAACATTTTCCTTTAAAACTACTCCCCAAATACAAACTAGATTTTCCTTGTCACAGGTGGATCAGAAACAACAAGTTCCAAAGGGAAAGTCCCCAACTTATCAATACACACAGGATGGACCATATGAAATTTGGGATGAATGTATTTGGTTCACTCCTACTAGTGGTGAACTCAGTAAAAGGTCACTCTCTGTTGGGTAGAAACCAATCACACTTGTGATACATGGCCTAATAACAGCCGACCTATGGGAAAAATTCGCTGTTATATGTGTTCTCATATCCTAGTCTTAAAATAGTACTGATTGGTTAGGGACTGACTGGGATAGACAGCCAAGCACGCTTTGGTTAGTCTCTAATGGTGCTCAGTGGCTATGCGGCTCCAATTTATGGCCTTTGCTGCCACCTATGTGGATTGCACGATGCACACTAGGCTTTGTCTGGATGCAAGGTAGAACTACATTTACTACATCTCCTCCTGCTATCCTACCCAACCTGCAGCAGCGCTGAACCAGGTCTGTCTTCCACTGGTATGACCATCTTTCCACAATTTTCCTTCCCTAATTAGGAATCGAAAGTGTCGTCTTGCACATGGAAGTCCTAAACAAATTTATTATGAAGGCATTAAATGATGCACAACATAGCATTTCGCTGCTCAATTTAGAAGTATCCCAAATGTGTAAGGCAGTCCTCCAAATCCAAATGACACTGGATGTCTTGACAGCAGCACAAGGGGGCACCTATGCCATTATAAAAACTGAATGTTGTGTCTATATTCCTGACTACCGTCAAAATATTTCTGGCTTCCTATCCCAACCACCAAATTAAATCCGTGTCTTATCAACCCTAACTCTAAACGATTGGTTGAACTCCAAGTCAGGACCAGGTTTCTGCACTACTTCAATACGTTATACATTGGGTTAAACATACTGCTTGTATTTCTTACTATAGTTTGTTGTCTGTTTCATTGTCTGTCTTCCGCATGTGAAAAAAGTTTCACCTCCTGGACCACCTGTCGTCAAATGATTCTCTCGTCTCCAGAAGCTCTGTATACCTTGTCAGCCTTGAACTCCACAGGTGAAGGCTTCCAGTCCACTGAACATCCTACCTGTACCTATGACCCCATTTAGGGACAGCTCTGCGACCTTGTACAGCCATAAGTAGTTACAGAAGACTGACCATCGTCCATATCCCCAAACCTCTCCAGTCCAAATGGGTTCAGGGGGTGTTTATGATATGGATTAAGGCTGCCCCAGCTAGGG
This sequence comes from Equus asinus, assembly GCF_041296235.1. Classification (NCBI taxonomy): domain Eukaryota; kingdom Metazoa; phylum Chordata; class Mammalia; order Perissodactyla; family Equidae; genus Equus; species Equus asinus. Next base: position 4,143,459 of record NC_091813.1, on the reverse strand, counting down.
AAGCCCAAGGTGATCTGGCCTACATGCCAAACTATATGAGCAGGTGGAATAGGGCTGACTCAGGGTGAGAAGCTCAGCGCATCCTCAGCTACATGCTGATATATAGGGCCAGATCCGTATCTAAAGTTATATGACTGCACAATGACCAGACCCCGTCTGCACTGAAATCATTTAAAGACAATTTACCACATCATTTCTTTTTCCAGTAAAAATAAATCATGTACCCATGACTTATAAAACTAGCCCTAACCCTCAACTCAGGGCAGCAGCAGGAGGTTTGACTGCTCAAGGGCCCCATCCCCAGGGAAGAGCAGCAACTCTTCACTACCCATGGGTCCTGTCCCCATGCTATCCCATACTATTCTCTAAATAAAAGAGCACCAGTGCCAGACATTCAATGTCCGAGAAATCTTTCATTCGAGTCTTCAGCTCGCTGAGCCCATATCAACAATTATAACATGGAAAACAAAAAACCGTCCCAGAAAATGGAAGACACACAGAAATCACACCTGAATAATCCACAATGAAAGATGTCCGTTTTAGACATTCCCTGAACGTTCGAAAGACAGAGAAAGTCACAAACCCAAAAACTGTAGCAAATGTCAAACCTAGGCTAACTGGTAAGGGTGAGTTATGAGACTGCTAAAATGGGGCTCTGAAAACCTGTGTCAATGAAGTTTGCCCTGATAGCAGAGACACAATTCTGAGAAATCCTCTGACATCACAGTGGAGAAGAAAAACAAACTGGCCTCGTCTACACAGTGCAAGATTTGTCCCAAATAGCATATTCAACTCACATTCCACATCAAATGCAGGTTTCCAATGGAACATGACAGGTGCTGGCCAGTGGTGCAGTGGTGAAGTCCACAAATTCTGGGTCGGCACCCAGGGCAGACCATGCAGAATCCTGGAGGTGAACCTCCTCACCGATGGTCCAGATATTCTGGGGCAGGCGTCAAAGGTAGTGTAGAGGCAGATGGGAAGCAACGTCAGAAAGCGTTATTCTTGCCCAGCTAATACAACACCATCACCACCAGATGTGAGCACAGCCATAAACATCTGCCAAAACAAAACCAATGAAAAGTTTCAAAGAATAGAAAAACTAAACCTCTGGAAAAAAACATGCAAGTAAGAAGAATAAGATTTCTAGGAATAAGCTTAGACAAACAGGTGCAAGCTATGGAAACCGAAAACTAGCAAAGCTTTAGGGAAAGAAATTCCAGAAAACACAAAGAAACAGAAGGGTATTCTGTGCTCTAGGATTGTAAGATCTGAAACACCTGAAACGTCCGCAATGGATAAAGCAATCTCTGGGTTGCATGCAATCCCAGTCAAATTTGCAGCAATCTTTCCCAGAGAAAGAGAAGTGAAAATCCTAAAGTCTCTATCCAGCAACAAGGGACCCTGAATACCCAAAGGAATTCTGAGGAGAACGAACAAAGCAGGACGTATCACACTTTGATTTCAACATGTAGGACGAAGCGCTTGGTACCGAACCAGCACAGCCTGGTCCCAAAAAGAGGCACAAAGCCCAATGGAACAGAATGGAGAACACAAGGGTCAACTCAGACATATATGGACAGCGCATTTGCAATGAGGAAGGCAAGAGGAGACAGTGGAGAAAGGAGAGTCTCTAAAATAAATGGTGCTGGGAAGACTGCACAGCCACATGTAACACAATAAGAGTAGATCATGATGTTACACACACACCACCTCGAAATGGATTAAAGCCTTCAACGGAAGTCTTGAAACAGTGAAAATTCTAGGAGAAAATACAGGCAGCTTGCTCTTTGCCATCTGGGGTAGCCGCCTATTTGGAAGAAGCATGTGTGACTGGGCAAGGGCAACAAAGAAAAGAAGAAAGAAGCAGGACTCCATCCAACGTAGAAGCTTCTGTCCAGCCGGGGAAACCATCCACTCAATGCAAAGACAGCACAACAACAGAGAGAGGATGTTTCAAACCACACGTCTCCACAAGTGAAAAAACAACAAGCCCATTAAAACTGGGCAGAAGATGGAAACAGAGATTTACCCCAAGAAGACAGAAAGGTGGCCAACAGCTGTATGAACACATGTTCAACACCATTAAGTATAAGGCCAATGCAAAATACTCACGGCAATGAGATGACAGCTCCCTGTGTTCAGAATGGCTAAAAGGAACAAAACAGCAAACAACAAGTGTCAGAGAGAAGGTGGAGAGAAGGGAAGAGTCCTGCAACTCTGGTAGGAGTGCAAACTGGTGAGGGCACTAGGCATAGCCATGTGAAATTGCCTCAGAAATTTCCAAATCCATCTACCTTATGATCCAGCTATTCCTCTCCAGCGTGTTTATCCAAAGAACTGCGAAACACTAATTCACACAGATCCGTGCCCCACTGTGTTCACCACAGCCTTACTCCCGATATACAAGACTTGGAAGCCGCCCTGGTGCCCATCAAAGGACCAATAGAGAAGGAAGTTGGGCTATATCCACACAAAGGCAAAACACTCAGCTGTAAGAAACAGTGCAGTCCAGCGATTTGTGACTGCAGAATCACTCCTGAGGGTAGGAGGGGAACTGAAACAAGCCCAAGGGAGAAATCAAATACCATCGCATCTCACTTACAAGGAGAAGATTAAAATAAGGACCAACAAACAGGTAGAACGTGATATGGGATTGGTGGTCCCCAGAGGGAACGGGTGGCAGTGGACGGTGGGAGAAAGAGTTGATTAGGCACAAGTGTGGGGTGTGCGCCTGTAATTAGGCTTACTGTGGGGAAGAAGATGTAGCATACACAGAAGTCTAAATCTATGAGGATGTAAATCTGAAAGCTATAGGATTCTCTAATGCTAGGTTATGGAAATCAATTCACCTAAAATCAAAACTCCATAAAGGCAAGCAGGTTTAAGGGATAAAGTTTGCAGGCTGAAAGAGTTTAGAGATTATGAACTTCAAGGATTGATAATCACCTCGAAATGCTTAATGATGCAACATAGAGGTAGACCATTGCAAAGAGATGAAGAGGAACACTACCAACAGAATATGACCCGTGCTAAACTCCTGAGACAACTGAAAATGTTGCTGTCCACGATGTTACTGCTAATTACCTTTACGAATAATCAATGCAGACCATCTTCCCAAGTTCAAGCCAAAGGTTGGTCCAAAAGTCCAATTCAGGGCCAGCCCTCTGGTGTAGTGGGTAAGTGTCCGTGTTCCACTTGGGCGGCCTGGGACTGGCAGGCTGGCATCTCAGGTACAGATGCAATTAGGAGCATTAGGAAATATTGATTTCAAGGTATGGTGCCGACAGAGATCATGAAGAAGTAGAAATTTGAGGATACCTTATGAATACACACCAGGAAATGAACCATGACAATATTACAATCTATGAACACATCAGGTACACTTCCCCAAATGATGAAGGAAGGAAAACATCTGACCTGCCAAGGTGGAAACACCAGACTGCTATGAGTTGACATGATCATTGCACATCAGAGGATTGCTTGGGTAACTTCAGCTTCGCAGGGACTCCAGGACTTTCTGTGGGGAAAGTCCACACATTTGGCCACATCCACAAAAGATAAGAGATAAATCCCAGGACTATCTTAAAGGAAAGAAACCACTGTTTAGAAGGAATATAGTAGAACTTTCAAGGTTCGAGGATAAAGTTAGAAACTGACAAGAAGTCCAGAAAAAGGAAAAGTATCGCACCTGGAAAGGGGGAGTCGTCAGACTGGTATGAGATGGCTCTGAAACACTGTGTGCATGGAGGTTGTCAGGACAACTTAGAATTCTGAGCGTGTTTATGACATCACGGTGACCACGTCACCAAAGTTGGCCATACGTTTCCAGCTCTAGGATTGACCTGGGCTAGGATATTCAGGTGAGTGGTACACAGAAACAGCTTTTCCGAACACAAACCGGGCACAGAAACTTGAAGACATCAAAGAGACGCTAATTCAAGGGATGAGAAAGGAATCATTGGGAAGAAGAGACAATAGAGGGTCAAGTACTCAGAGGAAAACATTGTCATCTACGGAAGTCTAGGGAGGCCATGCTGATTCAAGCTGGAAATGTATTCGGAAAAACGAGGCCGGACCCGGGGCTTATCAGACCTACGTTGTCCTTCTGCCTTACCCATAATACAAAGTCAAGACTGATCAATTGAGGACATTGAAGAGAAGAATCGAGGCCTCCTTTCCTAGGCCCATAGCATTCTTGAAGAGAATTCTCACTTTCCACAGCTCTCAAGTCACGGGGGCCCACTGGGTATATGCCAATATTTCACAAGAGAGCTCATTGATGCCCTGAAGGAATGGACCCCTGCCATGCTTGGGTATGTCTCTTGGTTTGGAAGGGCTCTAGAAGTGTGCTGAAAAGTACCCTTTTGCAGAGGCTTTCCATCCTTTGTGAAGGCTGGCCTCCCAGGTTACAGGGCTCAGTGGGATCAGTGAGATTCTCTCCCCATATCTCTTACCGTAGAAGGAGTATTGATTATGTGTTTTGAAACCACACATAGAAAGGATGGCAGAAAATTAGAACATTACCATTATACTTAAAGAAAAACAAACGTGCCACAGCTGAGGATGTAAATCAAACAAATAACAAACCCTGCAGAAATAAAGTAAGCCAGTATCTAGATGTAATCTAGTGGAAAGTTCAAGGATCAGTGGTCAAGCTCGAAACTTCCCAAATCCAGAAAAGGGACAGAAGGTCTCTCACCTGCAGAGAGGAATTCATCAGATTCATCTAATTTGTGTCGGAACCATTGGGCCCATGAAAGTGGTTGCCACGATAAGCTCGAACCTGGAGTTTATCATCTCACAATGTCAATCGAACCAAGATGACCACGTGTAGTCAGTGCTCAGTTGGATCTAGGCTGGGATAGCAAAGATTCCCTCAAGTGAACGATGAAAATTCCAGGACAACACCCAACAATCACGAAAGGACTCACACCTTGGCCTACAGAACATATGGTGATTAAAGAAATGCAAAATTCCTAAAATGGAGTAGAGGAGAACGCACTGATAAGCATGTCAAAGGACAAGCTCATAAAGAACATGTCGATTAGACCATGGAAAAGCAAACAGGGTCCCATAAAATGGAAGGCCAACAGAAATCACACCTCAATAATCCACAGTGAAAGATGTCAGTCTTTAGACAGACTCTGCTTGAACGATTGAAAGCCCGGGAAAGTCGCAACCCCGAAACTGCAGGGAAGGTCTAACCTGGCCTAACTGGGAAGGGTGAGTTATGAGACTGCTCCACGCATGCTCTGAAACCCTGTGTCCACGAAGCTAGACTGGACAGCAGAGACACGATTCTGAAAAATCCTCCGACATCACAGTGGGCCAGAGAAACAACCTGGCCTCATCTACACAGGGCCAGAGTTGGGTTCAAGTAGCATATTCAAGTCACATTCCACTCAACTGCAGGTTGCCAATGCAGCACGAAAGGGTCCAGCCAGTGGGCCAGCGGTGAAGTCCACGTGTTCTGGGTCGGCAGGCCTGGGTCGGCCGTGTGGAATCCTGGGGGTGCGCCTCCTCAACGCTCGTCCAGCCATTCTGGGTCAGGCGTGGGAGCTAGTGTAGAGGCAGATGGGAAGCGATGTTAGCGCAACTCTTCCTCGGCAAAGAGAGCAGCACGGGCAGCAGATTTGAGCACAGCCATAAACTTCTGCCAAACAAAACCGATTAAACGTTGCAAAGAATAGAAAAGCTGAACCTCAAAAAAAACCCATGCCAGTGAGAAGAAAATGATACCTGTGAATAACCTTGGACAAACAGGAGAAAGCGATCGAAACCAAAAACTAGCAAAGTTTTGGGGAAAGAAATTCCACAAGACACAAGGAAACGCAAGGCTATTCCGTGCACTTCGAATGCAACAACAGACACACTTGAAACGTCCATACGGCATAAAGCTCAAGTAAAAATGGGAAGCAATTAGATATATTGGACTATATGAGGAAGCCATTTGGTATAGACCTAATTCGGCCTGATTTTGTTTTTTCCAAAAGGGCCTGACTATGGCTATTTAGCACGCATTGCATATCTGCTTAGATATTTCCTATGGCCCTTGAGATAAAGGTGCAACTTCCCCCCACATTAGCATTTATTTAGGGATAAGCATTTCTCCCTAGGCTAGGAACTGATTGCTGCACTCACCTTTAACCACCCAGCTCACCTGTGACCAGTCAGCTATAGACAACAGACTGCCACCCTACTGTGTTCACTGAGACAGAAGACCTACCTGCTATTTCCATCAATCGCTGTGCCAACAGAGCAGTCTTGCGACTATTGTAAATGGGACATTTCAATCCTATGTGAAACATCCTCTATGAGGAGAATACAACCAGTCTGTGCACCCCACTTCTCTGATGCTCTTTCTTCCTTTGGGTAGAAAGGCCCTGGGTTATAATCCTCAGATTCAAGCTCAGAATAAACTCCCCCAAATTTTCATTTACAGATTGGTTACGGATTATTTTTGTCGACAAAGCAATGTCTGGATTCCATGCAGCCCCAGTCAAAGTTGCAGCAATCTTTCCCACAGAAATAGAAGAGAGAATTCTAACGTTTCTATCCAGCAACAAAGGACCCTGAATAGCAAAAGGAATCCTGGGGGAAATGAACAAAGCAGCAATTATCACACTTTCTTACTTCCACATATAGGACGAAGAGCTAGGTACTAAAACAGCACAGCCTGGCCAGCAAAGGAGGCACACAGATGCATGGAACAGAATCGAGAGCCCAGAAATCAACTCACACATCTATGGACAGCCCATTTTCGACCAGGGAGCCAAGAGGAGAAAGCGGAGAAAAGAGACTCTAGACAGGAAATGGTGCTGGAAAGACTGCACAGCCAGATGTAACACAATGAGAGTAGACCGTGATGTTACACCAGGCACACACACCACCTCGAAATGGATTAAAGTCTTGAATGGAAGACTTGAAACCCTGACAATTCGAGGAGAAAACGCAGGCAGCTTGCTCTTTGCCTTCTGGCTTGGCCGCCTATTTGGAAGAAGCATGTGTGACTGGGCAAGGGCAACAAAGGAAACAAGAAACAAGCGGGACTCCATCCAACACAGAAGCTTCTGCCCAGCCAATGACACCATCGACTCCGTGCAAAGACGTCACAACAACTGCGACAGGAGGTTTGCAAACCACACATCGGAGAAGGGGTGAAGAGCCAAAGATGCAGTGGAGTCATATGTCTCCACAGGAGAAAAATCAACGAGCCAAATAAATCCTGGGCAAAAGATGGAAACAGACAGCTCTCCCAGGAAGATAGAAAGATGGACAACAGGCGGTATGAAAACATGCTCATCATCATTAAGCCTCTGCTCAATGCAAATACGAACGACACTGAGATAGCAGCTCACAGTGGTCAGAATGGCTATAAGGATGAAGACAGGAACCAACAAGTTTCAGAGAGGAGGTGGAGAGAAGGGAAGCCTCCTGCACTGCTGGTGGGAGTGTAAACCGGTGCAGCCACTACGCGAAGTGGTGTGGAATCACCTCAGAATTTTCAGAATCCATCTACCACATGATCCAGGTACTCCTCTCGGGCATATATATCCAAAGAACTTGCAAACGCTAATGCACAGAGATCCGTGCACCACTGTGCTCACCAAAGCCTTACTCCCGATATTGAAGACAGGGAAGCCTCCCTGGTGCCCATCAAGGGACAAGAAAGATGGGCTATAGCCACACAACGGCATAGCACTCAGCTGCAGGAACAGAAGCATTCCAGCCATTTGTGACCAACAGAATGGCTCCTGAGGGATTTAGGGGAATGGAAACAAGCCCCAGAGGGAAGGTCAGATACCATAGGGTCTCACTTACAAGGAGAAGAGGAAAAAAAGGACCAAGAAACAGGTAGCACGTGACATGGGATTTTTGGTTCCCAGAGGGAAAGGTGGCGGGGCCCAGAGGGAGAAATAGTTGATTAGACACAAGTGTGTCGTGAGGGCCTGTAATTAGGCTTACGGTGGTGAAGATGATGTAACGTACACAGAAGTCTAAATCTATGAGGATGTAGATCTGAAAGGTATAGGATGTTATAATGCTGGGTTATGGCAAACAATTCACGCAAAATCAAAACTCCCAAAAGACGTTAAGGTTCACGGCTTAAAGCTTTGGAGTCTGTAAGAAATTAGAGAAGATGAACTTCGAAGGATTGGTAATCACCTCAAAATGCTTAATGACGCTACAGAAAGGTAGACCATTGCAAGGAGACGAAGAGGAACACTACCAAGAGAACGTGTTCCATGCTAAACTCATGAACCAGCGGAAAATGCTACCGCCCATGATGTTACTAACTGCCTTCACGAATGATCGAAGCAGGCCAACATCGTCCCAAGATCAGGCCAAAGGTTTGTCCAAAAGCCCAATTCAGGGTCGGCCCTGTGGTGTAGCAGGTAAGTGCCCAAGTTCTGATTGGGCGGCCCGGGCTTCACCTGCTATCATCAGGGTTGCAGATCAGATTGCTTGCATTAGGAAATACAGATTTCACAGTATGGTGGGCACAGAGATCATAAAGAAGTAGAAATTCTGAGGAGGCATTTTCAATACACACCGGAAAATGAAAGCTGAGAATATTACAACCTATGAATGCATAAGGTACAATTTCCCAAATGATGAAGGAAGGAAAACATGTGACTTGCCCAGGTGGAATTGTCAGACTCCTAGGAGATGACATGCTGATTGCACATCAGAGAATTGCCTGGGTAAATTCAACTTGGGAGGAGCTCCAGGAATTTCTCTGGGGAAGGTCCACCCGTTTGATCACATCCACAAAAGATAAGGGAGAAAACCAGGGATAATCTTCATGGAAAGAAACCCGTGTCTAGAGGGAATGTTGTAGACCTTGCAAAGTTCGAGGAGAAAGTTAGAAACCAACAAGAAATCCAGAACTGGCAAAACTATCCTACTTGGAAAACGGGAGTAGTCAGACTGGTATGAGATGGCTCTGAAACACTGAGTTCATGGAGGTTGTCAGTACAACTTAGAATTATGAGGGTGTTTATGATATCACGGTGAACATGTCACCCAACATGGCCACATGTTTACAGTCCAAGGATTGGCCTAGGCTTGGAGAATCAAGTGAGAGATACCCAGAAACAGCTTTTCCAAACAGAAACCGGGCACAGAAACTTGAATAGACCAAAGAGACGCTGATCCAAGGCATGTGAAAGGAATCATTGTGATGATACCTCATGCTTTCTTCATTTTCTTCCATTCCAAGAGCACTGAATTCCCTTCCGTTTCCCTGTGTCCTCTGGAATTTCTTTCCCAAAGGTTTGCTATTTCTCGGTTTACATAGCTTTCACCTGTTTTGTGCAGGTTATCCCTAGATTACTTGTTTTTCTTTCTTGCATGCTTTTTTGTTTTTTGAGGTTCAGTTTTTCTATCATTTGCAACTTTTAATTGGTTTTGTTTAGGCAGATGTTTACTGCTGTGCTCATATCTGCTGGCAATGCTGCCGTATTTGCTGAGGAAGACTGACGTCGTTTCCCATCTGTCTCTACACTACCTTGGACGCCTGCCCCAGAAAGGCTGCACGAGCGGTGAGGAGGCTCACCCCCAGAGTTCCATGCGGCCAACCACACGCTGCCGACACAGAACACGCGGACGTCACCTATGCAACACTGGCCGGCCCCTTTCGTGTTCCATTGGCAACCTGTAGTTGAGTGGAATGTGACTTGAATATGCTACTTGAGCCCAAATCTGTTCCAGTGTAGACGAGGCCAGGTTGTTTTTCTGGTCCACTGGGATTTGTCAGAATTGGGTCTCTGCTGTCCCAGCAAGCATCATGGACACAGGGTTTCAGAGCCAGCTTGGAGCAGTCTGAGAACTCACCCTTCCCAGTTAGCCCAGGTTTGACATTCACTGCAAATTTTGGGATTGTGGCTTTCTCGGACTTTCAAACGTTCAAGCAGACTCTTTGTAAACACTGACTTCATTCACTGTGGAGTATTCAGGTGTGATTTCTGTTTGCCTTCCATTTTCTGGGAGCTTGTTTTCTTTCCTTAGTCTAATCGTAGTGGTCTTTCTGATCTCTCTCCCTTTGATATACGTATCAGTGGGTTCTCCTTCATTCTAGGTTAGGAATTCTGTATTTTTTTAATCACCATATGTTCTGTAGGCCGACGTGTGGGTGCTTTGGTGATTGTTGGATGTTGTCTTTGAATTTCCATCTGTCAGTTGAAGGAATCTTTGCTATCCTAGCTTACGTCCAACTGAGAACTGAGGACACGTGTCCATCTTGGTTCATTTGCCATTGTGAGATGAGAAACTCCAGGTTAGACGTTGTCCTGGCAACCACCTTCATGGACACAATGGTTCCAAGACAAATTCAATGAGTCTGATGAATTCCTCTCTCCAGGTGAGAAATCCTACTGTCTCTTCCCCTGGATTTGGGAAGTTTCGACGTTCAGCCCTGAACCTTGAACGCTCCCCTAGATTACATCTAGATACTGGCTTACTTTATTTCTACAGAGTCTGTTACTGTGTGGTTGACATCCTAAGCTCTGGCATGTGTATTTTTCTTTAAATATCATGGTAATGTTCTAGTTTTCAGTCAACCTCCTTCCATATGGTGTCAAAACACAGAATCAGTACTCCTTCTACGGCAAGAGATGGGGGAGTTAATTTCATTGGAGCCCAACTGAGCACTGTAGCCTGGGAGGGCAGCCTTCACACAGGAATGAAGCCCTCTGGAAAAGGGTGCTTTTCAGCACACTTCTAGAGCCCTTCAAACCAAGCCACATACCCCAAGCATGACAGGCGTCCATGCCTTCAAGGCTTCAAAGAGATCTCTTGGGAAACCTTAGCATGTAGCCAGTGGGCCCCCGTGAGGCCAGAGCTATGCAAAGGTAGAGTTCTCTTCAAAGGATGTTAGGGGCCTACGAAAGGAGTCCTCGATTCTTCTCTTCAACGTCCCCAAGAGATCATTCTGTACTTTGGATTATGAGTAAGGCAGAAGGACAACGTAGGTCTGATAAGCGCCAAGTCTGGCCTCTTGTTTCAAATCAAGTTCCAAGATTGAATCTGCACGACCTCACCATCTACTTGAGTAGGTAACAATGTTCTCCTCTCTGTGCTTGTCCATCTATTATCGCTTGTTCCCAATGATTCCTTTCTTCTCCCTTGAATCAGAGTCTGTTTGATCCTTTCAAGTTTTTGTTTGGAAAAGCTGTTTCTGGGTATCTCTCACTTGAGTGTCCTAGACTAGGCCAATCCTCGGACTGTAAACATGCGGCCATCTTGGGTGACATGTTCACCGTGATGTCATAAACACCCTCAGATTCTAAGTTGTCCTGACAACCTCAATGCACACAGTGTTTCAGAGCCGTCTCATCCCAATCTGACTAGTCCCCGTTTCCAGGTAGGATAGTTTTCCTTGCTCTGGATTTCTTGTTGGTTTCTAACTTTCTCCAAGGACTTGAAGGGTCTACTACGTTCCCTCTAGACACCGGTTTCTTTCCTTTAAGCTTATCCCGGGTTTTATCTCTTATCTTTTGTGGATATGGCCAAATGGGTGGACTTTCCCCAGAGAACGTCCGGGAGGCCCTCTCATGTTGAAGTTGCCCAGGCATTCCCCTGACGCACACTGATCATATGATCTCCTAGCAGTCTGACAATTCCACCTTGGCAGGTCTCATGTTTTCCTTCCTTCATCATTTGGGGAAGTGTTCCTTATCCGTTCATAGATTGTAATATTCTCGTGGATGTTTTTCTGGTGCGTACTGATAAGGTCTCCTCACCATTTCTACTTCTTTATGATCTCTGTGACCACCAAACCTTGAAATCTGTATTTCCTAATGCTAGTAATCTGATCTGCACGCGTGATGCTAGCCGGTGAAGCCCGGGCCGCCCAAGCAGATGTGGGCACTTACCTGCTACATCACAGCCAGGCCCCAAATTGGGCTTTTGGACCAACCTTTGGCCTGAATTTGGGAAGATGTTGGCCTGCTTCGATCATTCATGAAGGGAAGCGGTAGTAACATCAGGGTCGGTAACATTTGCCGTTGATTCATGATTTGGCTCGGACCATGTTCTCTTGGTAGTATTCCTCTTCATCTCTTTGCAAAGGTCTACCTTTCTGTATCATCATTAAGCATTTGGAGGCGATTGCTAATCCTTGGATGTTCATCTTCTCTAATCTCTTTCAGCCTCCAAAGCTTAGGGCCGTAAATCTGCACCCCTTTTCGGAGTTTTGATTTTATGTGAATTGATTTCCGTAACCCAGCATTCTAACATCCTATAGCTTTCAAATCTACATCCTCATAGATTTAGACTTCTGTGTAGGCTACATCATCTTCACCAGCGTAAGCCTAATTACAGGCCCTCACCACACACTTGTGCATAATCAACTCTTTGTCCCTCCGTCCCACGCCCCCCTTTCCCTCTGGGAAATGCCAATCCTATGTCACATGCTACGTGTTTGTTGGTCCATTTTTCCTCTTCTCCTTGTACGTGAGATTCTGTGGTATTTGACCTTACCCCAGGGCTTCTTTCAGTTCCCCTGATACCCTCAGGAGCCATTCAGGTGGTCACAAATGGCTGCACTGCATGTGTTCCTACAGCTGAGTGCTATGCCATTGTGTGGCTATAGCCCATCTTCCTTCTCCATTCGTCCCTTGATGGGCACCAGGGAGGCTTCCAAATGTTGCATATTGGGAGTAAGGCTTTGGAGAATACAGCGATGCACGGATCTCTGTGCATTAGTGTTTCCAAGATCTTTGGATATATACGCCACAGAGGAATACCTGGATCATGTGGTAGATGGATTCTGAAAATTCTGAGGCAATTCCACACCACTTTGCGTAGTGGCTGCACCGGTTTACACTCCCACCAGCAGTGCCGGAGACTTCCCTTCTGTCCACCTCCTCTCTGAAACTTGTTGGTTCCTGTCTTCATCCTTATAGCCATTCTGACCACTGTGAGCTGCTATCTCAGTGCCGTTTGTATTTGCATTGAGCAGAGACTTAATGTTGATGAGCATGTTTTCATACAGCCTGTTGTCCATCTCTCTATCTTCCTGGGAGAGCTGTCTGTTTCCATCTTTTGCCCTGGTTTTATTGGGCTCGCTGTTTCTTTTCCTGTGAAGACGTATGAGTTCATTTGATCTTATGGCTGTTCACCCCTTCTCCGATGTGCGGTTTGCAAACATCTGCTGTCAGTTGTTGCACAGTCTTCGCAGTCAGTCGATGGTGTCGTTGGCTGGGCAGAAGCTTCTGCGTTGGATGGAGTCCCGCTTGTTTCTTGTTTCCTTTGTTTCCCTTGCCCGGTCACACATGCTTCTTCCAAACAGGTGGCTAAGCCAGATGGCAAAGAGCAAGCTGCCTGCGTTTTCTCCTAGAAGCTGCACGTTTTCAAGTCTTCCGTTCAAGGCTTTAATCCATTTCGAGGTGGTGTGTGTCCCTGGTGTAACATCACGGTCTACTCTCACTGTGTTCCATGTGGCTGTGCTGTCTTCCCAGCACCATTTCTTGTCGAGACTCTCCTTTCTCTGCTGTCTCCTCTTGGCTCCCTGGTCGAAAATGGGCTGTCCATATGTGTGTCAGTTGACCTCTGGGCTGTCGATTCTGTTCCATGGGTCTGTGTGCCTCTTTTGGGCACCAGGCTGTGCTGTTTCCGTACCTAGCACTTCGTCCTATATCTGTAAATCAGAGAGTGTGATGCCTGCTGCTTTGTACGTTTTCCTCAGTATTCCTTTGGCTATTCAGTGTCTTTTGTTGCGGGATAGAAACTCTAAGATTCTCTCTTCCATTTCTGTGGGAAATAGTGCTGCGACTTTGACTGGGACTGCGTGGAATCCAGAGATGGCTTTATTGTGTATGGACGCTTCAAGTGTGTTAGTTCTTCCATTCGAAGAACACGGAATAGCCTTCCGTCTCCTTGTGTCTTCTGGAGTTTCTTCCCCAGAATCTTTGCTGGATTTCGGTTTCCATAGCTTTCTCCTGTTTGGCCAAGGTTATTGCTAGATATCTTTTACTTCTTACTGGCATGCTTTCTTTTTTGAGGTTCAATTTTTCAATTCTTTGCAACTTTCGATTGGCTTTGTTTTGGCAGAAGTTTACGGCTGCGCTCACATCTGCGGGCCATGCTGCTGTATTTGCTTTGGAAGAGTGGAGCTGTCTAATGTCGCTTCCCATCTACCTCTACACTACCTCACACATCTGCCCCAGAATGGCTGGACGAGCTGTGAGGATGCTCACCCGCAGGATTCCATGTTTCTGATGCCGGGCTCCCAAACCAGAATGCACGGACTTCACCACTTCCCCACTGGCCTGCCCCTTTCGTGTTCCATTGGCAACCTGCAGTTGAGTGGGACGTGACTTGAATATGCTACTTGAGCCCACCTCTGGCCCTGTGTAGATGAGGCCAGCTTCTTTTTCTGGCCCTCTGTGATGTCGGAGGATTTGTCAGAATCATGTGTCTCCTGTCCTGTCTAGCTTCCTGGATGTAGGCTTTCAGAGCCCGCGTGGAGCAGTCCCATAACTCACCCTTCCCAGTTAGTCCAGGTTTGACCTTCGCTGCAGTTTTTGGCGTTGTGACTTTCTCGGACTTTCAAACGTCCAGTCAGAGTCTGTCTAATGACTGAAGTCTTTCACTGTGGATTATTCAGATGTGATTTCTATTGGCCTTCCATTTTCAGGGATTTTTTTCTCTTTTCCGAAGTCTAATCGTTACGGTCTTTCTGACCTATCTCTCTTCGATATGCTTATCAGTCCGTTCTCCTCCATTGCAAGCTATGACTTTTGTATTTCTGTAATCACCATATGTTCTGTATGCCGAGGTCTGAGTCCTTTCGTGATTGTTGTGTGTTGTCTTGGAATTTCCATTGGTCACCTCTAGGAAACTGCTATCCTGGCCGAGGTGACACTGAGCCCTGAGAACACGTGGTCGTCTTGGTTGCTTTGACATTCTGAGATCAGAAACTCCAGATTTGAAGTTGTGCTGGCAACCGCCTTCACGGACGTTATGTTTCCGAGACATATTAGAGAAATCTGATGAACTCCACTCCAGGTAAGATACTTTTCTGTCTCATTTCTGGATTTGGGAAGTTTCGAACTTTACTCCCGATCCTTGAGTGTTCCACTAGATTATGTCTAGATACTGGCTTACTATAATTCTATAGAGTGTTTTACTTGTTCGATTTACATCCTAAGCTCTGGCATGTTTATTTTTCTATAAACATAATTGTAATGTTCTAATTTTGAGCCAACCTCCTTATATATGCTGTCAATACATGATATTAATAATCATTCTACTTCAAGAGATACGGGGAGAGAATTTCATTGAAGCCAAACCAAGCATACTAGCCTGGTAGGGCAGCCCTCACAAAGCAACAAAGCCGTCTGGAATAGGGTGCTTCTCAGCACAATTCTGGAGCCCTGTCAAACAATGGGACATACACGAAGCATGATGGGGGTCCATTCCTTCAAGTGTTCAAAGAGATATCTTGTGACACATTAGCATGTACCCAATGGGCCTCTGTAATGCCAGAGCTATGGAAAGTGAGACTTCTCTTCAATGAATGCTAGGGGCATAGGAAAGGAAGCATCAATCATTGTCTACAGTGTCCTCAGGAGATCATTCTTAATTTTGGATTATGATTAAGACAGAAGGACAATGTAGGTCTGATAAGCCCCAAGTCCAGCGTCTGGTTTCAAATCAAGTTTCAAGCTTGCATCAGCATGGCCTCCCCATACACTTGAGTAGATTACAATGTTCTCCACTCAGCGCTTGTCCCCTATTATTGCTTCCTCACAATGACTTCTTTCTTACCCCTTTAATCAGCCTGTATTCTCTCTCTTCAAGTTTCAGTGCCTGGTTTCTGTTTTTAAATTCTCTTCTGGGTATCTCTAACTTGAGTATCATCGCCTAGGACAATCCTCAGACTATAAGCATGAGGCCATCTTGGGTGACATGTTCACTGTGATGTCATAAACTCCCTCAAACTTCTAAGTTGTCCCAGCATCTTCTATGCACATGACTACTCTCCCTTTCCAGCTTGAATAGTTTTCCATTTCCTGGATTTCTTGTGGGTTTCTACCTTTACCCTTGAACTTTTAAATGTCTACTACATTCTCTCTAGACATGGTTTCTTTACTTTAAGTTTATCCTGGGTTTAATCTGTTACATTTTGTGAATATGGCCGAATGTGTAGACTTTCCCCAGTGAAAGTCCTGGACTCCATCCAAAGTTGAAGTTGCCCACTCAAGCCTCTGATGAGCAATGATCGTGTCATCTCATGCAGTCCGCCAATTCTACCTATGCAGGTCACATCACTTCCTTCAGTCTGTATTTAGGGAAGTGTACCAGATGTGTCATAGATTGCAATATTTTCATGTTTTTTTCCTATTGCCTATCTCTAATGTATGCTCACAATTTCGACTTCTTTGTGATCTCTGTACACACCATGCCATGAAATCTATCTTTCCCAACGTTACTAATCTGATCAGCACCAGTGATGCGAATCCATGAATCCCAGGCCACCCAATAGGAATGTGGGCACTTACACTCCTGAACACATGGCTGGCCCTGAATTTTACTTGTGGACCCATATTTTTCCTGAACTTGGGAAGAAGATGGCCTGCTGTGATTATTCGTGAATGTAATTACTCGTAACATCATAGATGGTAACATTTTCCCTTGGTCCATCTGTTTAGCACGGAACACATTCTCTTCATAGTATTCCCCATAATCTATTTGCAATGGTCTACTTTCTGTAGCATCATTAAGCATTTGGAGGAGATTCACAGTCCTTGGAAGTTCATCTTCTCTAATCTCTTTCAGCCTCAAATCCTTTATGCCCCAAATCAGCACGCCTTTTTGGATTTTTTCATTCCCTCTGGGAATCACCAATTCAAAGTGAAGGCTGCCATCCAAAGCTAGAGTGCTCAGTTTGGCACAAGTGAAATTCTCTCCCATCTCTGGCCGTAGAAGATTATTGACTATGTGTTTTGACAGCATATGTGAGGAAGCTGGCTGAAAATTAGAACATTACACTTATATTTAATGAAAAATAAACATGCCAGAGCTTAGGGTGTAAATCAAACAACTTACAAACCCTACAGAAATAAAGCAAAGCAGTATCTAGATGTAATCTACTAGGAGGACCATTCATGCAGGGTCAAGTTCCAGCCTTCCCAAATTTAGAAAAGAGACATAAAAATATCTTACCTGGAGACAGGAATTCATCAGATTTCTCTAATTTGTCTCAGAAACATTATGTCCATAAGGTGGTTGCCTGGACAACCTAGAATTTGGAGTTTCTGATCTCAGAATGTCAAACCAACCAAGATGACCTCGTGTTCTCAGTGCTCAGTTGGACCTAGGCTAGGATAGCAAAGATTCCCTCAAGAGAACGATGGAAATTCAAAGGCAATGCCCAACAATCATGAAAACACTCACACATCAGCCTAGAGAACATATGGTGATTAAAGAATCACAAAATTCATAACTTGGAATGAAGGAGAACGGACTGATAAGCGTATCTATGGGAGATAGCTGAGAAAGACAATGACGATTGATGTGGATTAAGGCTGCCCCAGCTCGAAAAGCCTAGGGTTACCTGGCCTACATGTCAAAGCATACGACCCGGTGAATTTTTTTTGGTATGAATTAGAGGTGCCCCAGTGAGAGAAGCCCAGGCGCTGCTCACCTACATGCCTATCTATATGGCCAAATTCGTATCTAATGTTATACGACCACACAATAACCAGACTCCATCTGTACTGAAGTCATTTAATGGCTTTTTACATCATCTTTTCTTTTTCCAGTAAAAATGTCACATACCCATGCCTTATAAAATTTGCCCTTACCCTCAACGCAGGGCAGCAGCAGGACATCTGACTGCCCATGGCTCCTTTCCCCATGCAGCAGCAGCAGCTATTCACTGCCCATGGGTCCAGTTCCCATGCCTGCAGCTCTTCACTACCCATAGGTCCTGTCCCCATGAAGCAACTCTTTACTGCCCCTGGGTCCTCTCCCTATGTTATCCTGTACCATTCTCTAAATAAAAGAGCACCTCTGCCAGGCCTTGAGAGACCAAGAAATCTTTCTTCCGACTCATCAGCTCGCTGACCCACCATCATATATTGTGGCCCCCCTACCGGGAACTTGCTTCATCGGTTTCTGAGCTCAACTTCTGGTAAGAGCCCTTTTCTTCCTTGTGCCTCTCGCTGTTTCGAGGATGAATCTAAATTCACTTCTCCATCAGGAACTGTCTTTGATAGCTGTATGAATCCACGTTTGCTGCCCATGGCTACTCTATGGGGCAAATCATGGCATTCAGCTTGAAGAGAATCACTACCTTAAGCCTAAGGGCGATGTAGAGTGAATCACTCCATTCCTTCCTGACTCTATCTCTAATATACAAATTTTAGGTGGGCACGGGTCAGCCACTTAGGTCATTAGGATGGTCAGCAATCTGCAAGACTACCCTGTAAGGTTCCTTTCCTAAGGTTGGATTGGGATACCTCCCATGGCACCTGACCATGCTCTGAACTGTGTGAATGTCCCAATTGGGACTCCAGTTCAAGGAAAGTACCAAAGTCTAACCTTTGGTTGCGTATGGGAAGCCCTTCTCGGAGAATGCCTCCAACACTCAATTGCGTAGAATGTCCCCCAGAGTGGCGGAAAATGCCTCACTAATTTTCTCCATCCTGTTCTCTCTTGAACTTCTCCCTTTCTCTTGGGGACCATTCACCAGGCACCTATTACTGCCAGGCAGAATAGGAAAGATGTTCACCAAGCACCTGTAACTTCCAGGCATACCAGGGAAGATATGCAATGGAGGCAATGCTGGGGGACACCCCCATCACCCCTTGTTATAGGAACCCCACAGTAGGAATGACAGGTAGGATGCTGCCCCAGGTTCAGGGGGAATTTTCAAGGTAATGGACCTGTCTCTTTCATCTTTCTTAGAGTTGCAATGGCGATTTTCGTCTCCTTTTGAGCTTTGCAACAGGGAAGCAAAGAAATCTGTCAACAGTCATGGCCTCCACCCCTGGGAGCCCAAACTTGGCATTTCTGGGCCTGATCACCCCGGAAAGCCCAAGTAGGGTGCTCTCTCTTGGGGGGTGAGTCATTGAGTGTTTTAGTCACCTACTGAGTTGGGTATGAGGGTAGCAGACCTGTGAGTTATTCTGTGAACTGTCATGCTACAGTAGTGTGCCCAAGCATGGGAACTGTTGAGTGAGACTTCTCTTGAGAACCCTCTTTGAGCGGCCATGAGGGTGAGGTCTGATGTCTTCATTTCCTTTCTTTGTTTTGCTCATCATGTCCTCTGTTGTCACCAAGTCTTGGTTAAGTTCAGGCTGGAATTGACCAGAACCTGGAACTTCTGTAAAATCACAAAACTTGAAAACATTTCGCAAGGAACTTCATTCTCAACCCGGGTACTGGGAGCCCCGGCCTCCAGCCAGTTCAAGCCCTTTGTATGCATTCCACCCTTCTCCACTTCACTGTCAGTCAGACACTGGCTTTACTGCTGTGGAGAATGAGATAAGCGTCCCTTAAGACTCATCACTCAGGGTCATTCTAACTAATTAGAAACACTTCAATTGTCTGGGTTATGCCCCAGACTCCAGCTGGGAGAAAATTTGCGAGGTTTCTCTGTGCCTTTATGGTGCAGTTGGACAGGTAGATCAACCTAGAACGTCCTTCAAGTTAAAGTCCAGTTTCTGAGAAATCAAGAGCAACTGTCCTTAGAAAATCCTTGCAAGACTGGAGAGACAGCACTAGAGGCAGTTCAGATTCCACCTAGTTCCTTTATCATGAAAAGGATTATCATCCCCCCTCTCCAGGAACTACTATCTAGCCCATCACTCACTCTTAAGACTGAAAAAAAGAAAGGAGGGGAAAGGAGAAATGGCCATAAATGTGCCATTGAAAGAGTCTAGCATCTCGAGGGTCTTCTCCATAAGTATTTGTAAAAAGGCTCAAAACAAAGTTTACCTTCATAACTGGTGAGCTTTATATTATTGTAACCGATTCACGGCAGTAGCTTTTAAAACAGTAGTTGTACAGTCTCTGTGTATGCGTGTCTATGTGTAGGTTATACATGTGATATTTTCAGCCTTGGGTGGTATGACCAAAATTAAGATCTCTGTTTAGTTGGCTTATAGTAAGTGTTTACATGAATGCTAAATGCAGTAGAAATTAACTCAGTGCCTTTCAAAGTTAATGTCATGTGAATTAACCTTTGGTAAATGAAAGACTGTTTAAGTTTGTTGGTCTGATTGAAAATAGTCTTGTTGTCAGGGATGTCGGTATTTGCATAGGGATGCAGGCCTTCAGCCTGGGTTTACTAGTCATATAAGTTCACGTTGTCTGCAAAATTTGTCAGCAAAGTAATAGCTTTAAATGATGACCAGTTTTGTCTAAGGCCTCATGAGGTTTCAGTAGGTAATCTGAACATAATTGATGGAAACAAATGGTTTAAATAGATAATACTCATTAAAGTGAGTACAAAAACTTTTATGGTCTGTATAGTTTGGGAAAGAAAAACAGCTTCAAAATGCTTTTTGGTAACCATCTTGAGTTTTGCCAAGTTAAGTTAAATGATAAAAATCTGAATATCTGGGTCATTTCTGGATAGGACGAAACACTGAAACATTATTAATAAACACATCTAAGTTATCTACTTTTGGCTTCTTTTTGAAGAGGCTAAAAGCGTGTGGGTGTATTAAAAACCATGCCTTGTGTTTTGTTGTAAAGTGGCGTGTTTCTAAATTTATGAAGTGTTCAGAATACTGATATAAAAGACAATGCATAATTGTTTTCCTTTTTAGTGTTTAGTAGGTCTGTTAAGGGTTAAAAGTTCTAATTAACCTACGTAATTAAAGCTACAGGAAATTACTAAGAAAAAGAGCTCTGTATTCAAGGAAGTTAAAATGTACGTTTTCAGTAAAAAAGGTATAAAGAATGGAAATATTTTTGTTTGATTGGTTAAGGAAGATAAATTCGTCCTGATGTACTAGAAAGAAAAAAACAAAGACTTTGGGAGAAGTTCTGAAAACATAAAAGAAAGTTTTAGAAGGTTTGTGAAGAAGAAAATCTGAAAGGAGTTTTATGCCTGCTCAAGAAGAGTAAAGTAAGTTCAATTAAGTGAATGAGTTTGAATGTTAAAAATAAGTAGGTGCAGAAATTCAAATTTGGTTTTCTCTAAAAGGATACATTTTCTTGAACTTTTGATCTGCTCTTGATAAAGAGGTTATAAAAGCTATTACTTCGAGTAACTCTACCTAAGAGACAAACCTGTTTTGTGAATATAATGACTTAGGTCACTATTAAGATTATTGACTCTTTCTGTTATCACTTTGAATAGATACATGAGCATATTTCACAGTGAGTGTTGTTTCACATTTGAACAAGCATTTGAAAAGCTTTTGATATGTTTTGACAAGATTCTCCCTCAAAAATATTCAAATCCTAAATGAAGGCTGTCTTTTGACCTGGTAGACAAAAGAAAAATTAATCTGAGGCTTTTCAGAGGGCCCTTGAGACTTCTCAAAGACATTTGCTCTCTCTTCCAAAAGGAGGAAAATACTAAACTAATTAGACTTATTTGGTCTATTACATTGCACGGGAATCATTGTAAAATAAGTAATGATGGACTTTCTTAGGTGTTATTAGATGGGTAAATGTTATTAATATAGATGTCTTAAAATTATATAGCATTCCTAAAATTCTGATCTCTCCTCGTTATCAGTCATAAGTCCACTTATTATCTGGAATTTTAATATGTCACAGAAGTAGCCAAGTTTCTTTCTCAATTGCCCTTTTGAGTCCTTTGTCCATTTCCAGGTAGTTGTTTTACTCTGATGCTTTTTTCTTTTGCAAATATGCTTCATCTTCTGAGAAATTCCACGAAAGGGTTCTGATACAAAGGTTCTAAACGACAGGCTTCTGATAAACTTTCAGATTGTAAAGCTGAATGGAGTAAGAAATTACAGAATTCTACCAGAAACTAAGTTCATCAATCTACTAACAGAAGATTCAACCCCAGATCTGATTATGCAGGGCTGTGTGAACTGAAAAGGATGATTGTAATATTTTAGGACTTCTATTTGAAATATTGTTGAGTTTTGATGTGTTGTTTTGTTTTCTCATAATGAAGGAAAGCTTTTTCTCTTTTCTCTTATGCTAACAATGACTTACAGCCATTTAGTGAACTTATACCTTCATGAGCAAAACTGAAACATTTACCTTTTTCTCCCTACCTTATGCCTAAGGAATTGTCAAACGCTTTGTTACTGGGTATGGTCATTTCGTGGCAATATTTGCATAAGTTCCATAAGAATCTGTTCTCTTTATAACAAGACACATTGGTTATATTACCAAGGCTTTGACTGGAATGTCATATTTGAAACATACAGGCTCAGATATGACAAGAAAGCATTTCAGGAACAAAGATTGGACTTTCTGGAATACAGCCACTTGGAAACATGGGCCTGGTACCTTGTTTACAGAGATTCTGGCAATCTTGACCGGTCACTACGGAATCATGCTTATCTGGCAGGTGCAGGGAACCTCCAAATATTTTGGGTGACCTCAAAGAGAACACAACTCAAATCTGTAGGTACTGCAGGCCAAATCTGATGGCAAGTCCTTGGCTTGGCTTTTCTGGCCTCTAGAGGCCTTCACAGTTCAATCTGAGACTCCTCAGAAAAAATTCCAGCAAAGCAGATTTTTAAAAACCTCTATAAGCAATTCCGATTCTTTCTGCTCTTATGTAAATAATTGGAGCAAGTTGTATTGAAACTACACTTTATTTGCAAAAGTGTTAATCATAATTTGGCTGTCTTTTGTAAAAATGAGGATGATTTAAGAGAGCAAAAAATTACGCTTCTGTAGAATCTAAAGTAGCCATTCATGGATACTAGATTCTAGCTCTTTTCTTCTGCAAGATTCATCTATTACTAATCGTAATGTCTCCTTGTGGCCATCTATCTCTGACACCTCGGACTTCCATGGCCACAATCAAACATTTTCCTTCAATACTACTGTCCAAATACTAACTAGATTTGCCTTGTCACAGGTGTATCAAACAAAACAAGTTCCAACAGTAAAGTCCCCAACTTATCGATACACACAGGATGGAGCATATCTAATTTGGGATGAGTATATTTGGTTCACTCCTACTAGTGGGCGACTGAGTAAAAGGCCGCTCTTTGTTGGGAAGAAACCAACCACACCTGTGATACATGGCCTAATAGCAGCTGACCTTGGGAAAAAATCCCTTTTATATGTGTTCTTATGTCATAGCCGTAAAAAAAAAATACAGGTTAGTTTGGGACTGACTGGGATAGACGGCCCAGAATGCATTGCTTAGCCGCTAACGGTGCTCAGTGGATATGTGGCTCCAATTTATTACCTTGGCTGCCACCTGGATGGATTGGATGATGCACCCTAGGCTTTGTCTGGATGCAAGGTAGAACTACATTTACTATATCTCCTCCTGCTAAGCTACCCAACCTGCAACAGCACTGGACCCGCTCTGTCTTCCACTGGTATGACCATCTTTCCGCAATTTTCCTTCCCCAATTAGGAATCGAAAATATCATCTTGCACATGGAAGTCCTAAACAAATTTATTATGAAGGCATTAAATGATACACAACATAGCATTTCGCTGCTCAATTTAGAAGTATCCCAAGTGTGTAAGGCAGTCCTCCAAATCCAAATGGCACTAGATGTCTTGACAGCAGCACAAGGGGGCACCAGTGTCATTATAAAAACAATGTTGTGTCTATATTCCTGACTACCATCAAAATATTTCTGGCTTCTTATCCCAGCCACCAAATTAAATCCATGTCTGACCAACCCTAACTGTAAACGACTGGTTGAACTCCTAGTCAGGACCAGGTTTCTGCAGTACTTCAAAATCTTATTCATTGGGTTAAACATACTGCTTGTATTTATTATAATTTGTTGTCTCTTTCGTTGTTTGTCTGTAGCATGTCAAAAATGTTTCACCTCCTGGACCACCTCTCGTCAAAGGATTCTCTCGTCTCCAGAGGCTCTGTACAACTTGTCATCCTTGAACTCCACCAGTGAAGACTTCTGGTCCACTGAACTTCCTAACTGTACCTATCGCCCCATTTTGGGGAAGCTCTACGACATTGTACAGCCAGAAGTAGTTACAGAAGACTGACCATCATTCATATCCCCAAAGATTTCCAGTCATAATGGGTTCAGGGGTGGTTTATGATGTGGATTAATGCTGCCCAAGCTAGAAAAGCCCAAGGTGACCTGGCCTACAAGCCAAACTACATGACCTGGTGGATATTTTTCTAGTATGAATTGGGGCTGCCCCAGGGAGAGTAATCTCACATTGATCTGTGAAGGCCTCTAGATGCCAGAAAAGCCAAGCCAAGGACTTGCCATCAGATTTGGCCTGCAGTACCTACAGATGTGAGTTCAGTTCTCTTTGAGGTCCACCAAAATATTCGGAGGTTCCTTGCACCTGGCAGATAAGCAAGCTTCCTTAGCGACCGGGCAAGATTGCCAGAATCTCTGTAAACAAGGTACCAGGCCCATGTTTCCTAGGGACTGTATTCCAGAAAGTCCAATCTTTGTTCCTGAAATGCTGTCTTGTCATATCTGAGCCTGTATGTTTCAAATATGACATTCCAGTCAAAGCCTTGGTAGTATAACCAATGTGGCCTGTTATAACGTGAACAGATTCTTATGGAACTTATGCAAATATTGCCACTAAATAACCATACTCAGTGACAAGGGGTTTCCAAATTCCTTAGGGATAATGTAGGGAGAAAAAGATAAATGTTTCAGTTTTGCTCATGAAGGTATAATTTCACCAAATGGCTGTAGGTCATTGTTAGCATAAGGGAAAAGAGAAAAAGCTTTCCTTCATTACGAGAAAACAAAACAACACATCAAAACTCAACAATATTTCAAACAGAAGTTCTAAACAATTACAACCATCCTCATCAGTTCACACAGTCCTGTATAATCAATTCTTGAGCTGAGTTTTCTGTTAGCAGATCGATGAGCTTAGTTTCTGTTAGAATTCTGTAATTTCTTACTCCGTTCAGTTTTACAATCTGAAAGTTTATCAGAAGCCTGTCGTTTAGAACCTTTGTGTCAGAACCCTTTCCTGGAATTTCTCAGAAGATGAAGCATATTTAGAAAAGAAAAAAGCATCAAAGTAAAACAACAACTACCTGGAAATGGACAAAGGACTCAAAAGGGCAATTGACCAAGAAACTTGGCTACTTCAGTGACATATAACACTTGCTGATAATAATTGGTCTTATGACTGTTAACCAGGAAAGATCAGACTCTTAGGAATGCTACATAATTTTAAGACACCTATATTAATAACATTTACCCATCTTATACCACCTAAGGAAGTCTATCATCACTTATTTCGCAATGTTTCCCATGTAATTTAATAGACCAAGTATGCCTAATTAGTTTAATATCTTCCTTCTTATAGGAAGAGAGAGCAAATGTCTTCGAGAAGTCTCAGGGGCCCTCTAAAAATCCTCAGAGTAATTTTTCTTCTGCCTACCAGGTCAAAAGAAAGCCTTCATTCAGCATTTGAATATTTTTGAGGGAGAAGCTTGTCAAAACATATCAAAAGCTTTTCAAATGCTTGTTCAAATAGAAAGCAACACTCCCTGTGAAGCAATGCTCGGGTATCTATTCAAAGTGATAACAGAGTCAAAAATCTTAAGAGTGACCTCAGTCATTATTTTCACAAAACAGATTTGTCTCTTAGGTAGACTTACACAAAGGAATAGCTTTTATGACCTCTTTACCAAGAGCAGATCAAAAGTTCAAGAAAATGTATCCTTTTAGAGAAAAGCAAACTTGAATTTCTGCACCTACTTATTTGAACATTCAAACTCATGCACTTAATTGAACTTACGTTAGTCTACTTGACCAGGCATAAAACTCCTTTCAGAATTTCTCCTTCACAAACCTTCTAAAACTTTCTTTTATGTTTTCAGAATTTCTCCCAAAGTCTTTGTTTTTTTCTTTCTAGTACATCAGGACGAATTTATCTTCCTTAACCAATCAAACAAAAATATTTCCATTCTTTATACCTTTTTTACTGAAAGCCTCCATTTTAGCCACCTTGAATACAAAGCTCTTTTCCTTAGTAATTTGCAGTAGGTTTAATTCCATAAGGTAATTAGAACTTTAACCCTTAACAGACCTAGTAAACACTGAAAAGGTAAGCAATTATGGATCGTCTTTTCTATCAGCATTCTAAACACTTCCTAAGTTTAGAAACACGCCGCTTTACAACTAAACACAAGGCATGCTTTTTAATACACCCACACGCTTTTAGCCTCTTCCATAAGAAGCCAAAAGTAGATAACTTAGATGTGTTTATTAATGATTCAGTGTTTCATCCTATCCAAAAATGATCCAGATATTCAGATATTTATTATTTAACTTTACTTGGCAAAATTCAACATTGTTACCAAAAGAATTTGAAGCTGTTTTTTTCCCCCATGTATAGAGACCATAAATGTTATTGTATTCAATTTCATGAGTTTTATGTATTTAAACCATTTGTGTCCAACAATTCTGTTAAGATTACCTACGGAAACCTCATGAGGCATTAGGCAAAACTGGTCATCATTTAAATATATTATTTTCCTGACAAATTTAACAGACAATGTGAACTTATATCACTAGTAAACCGAGGCTGAATACCTGCATCCTATGCAAATACTGACAACTCTGACAACAAGACTATTTTCAATCAAAGCAACAAACTTAAAGAAGCTTTCATTTACCAAAGGTTAATTCACATGATGTTAACTTTGAAAGGCACTGAGTTAATTTCTACTACATTTAGAATTTATGAAAGCACTTACTTTAAGCCAACTAAACAGAGATCTTTATTTTGGCCATACCATCCAGGGGTAAAAATATCACATGTATAACGTACACATAGACACACATACACAGAGACAGTACAACTATTGTTTTAAAATCTACTGCTGTGACTCAGGTACAATAATACAAAGCTCACCAGTTATGAATCCAAACTTTGTTTTGAGCCTTTTTATTAATGCTTATGGAGAAGACTCTCTAGATGCTATACTTTTTGCAATGACACACTTATGGCCATTTATCCTTTCCCCTCCTTTCTTTTTTTTTTTTTTTTGAGTCTTAAGACTCAGTGATTGGCTAGATAGTAGTTCCTGGAGAGGGGGGATGATAATCCTTTTCATGATAAAGGAACTAGTTCGAAACTGAGCTGCCTCTAGAACTGTCTTTCCAGTCTTGCAAGGACTTTCTAAGGACGGTTGCTCTTGATTTCTCAGAAACTGGACTGTAACTTGAAGGACATTCTAGGTTGATCTACCTGTCCAACTGCACCAGAAAGGCACAGAGAAACCTCACAAAGTTTCTCCCAGCTGCAGTTTCTGTGCCATAACCCAGACAATTGAAAGTGTTTCTAATTAGTTGGAATGACCCTGAGTGGTGAGTCTCTGGGGATGCTTATGGCATTCCCCATGGCAGTAAAGCCAGTGTGTGACTGACAGTGGAGTGGAAAAGGGTGGAGTGCCTACAAAGGCCTGGAACTGACTGGGGGCCGTGGCTCCAAGTACCCAGGTTGAGAGTTAAGTCCCTTGAAAATGTTTTCAAGTTTTTCGATTTCACAGAAGTGTGCAGGTTCTGATCAGGTCCAGCCTGATCTTAACCTCGACTTGGTGACAACAGAGGAGATGATGACCAAAACAAAGAAAGGAATAGAAGACACCAGACCTCACCCTCATGGCTGCTCAGAGGGTTCTCAAGATAACAGTCACACAACAGTTCCCGTGCTGTGGCACACTACTGTAGCACGACTGTTCACAGAAAAAAATCACAGATTTCCTACCCTCATAGCCAACTCAGTAGGTGACTAAAATACTCAATGAGTCAACTGCCAACAGAGGGCACCCTACTTGGGCTCACCAGGGTGATCAGGCCCAGAAAGCCAAAGTTGGGGCTCCCAGTGTTGGAGGACTTGACTCTTGAAAGATTTCTTTGTTTCCCGGTTGCAAAGCTCAAAAGGAGATGAAAATGGCCATTGTATCTCTAACAAAGATGAAAGAGACACGTCCATTACCTTGAAAATGCCCCCTGAACCTACGGCAGCATCCCACATGTTGTTCCTACTGTGCGGTTCCTATAGCAAGGGGTGACGGGGGTGTCTGCCAGCATTGCATCCCTTGTATACCTTCCCTCGGATGCCTTGCAGTAACAGGTGCCTGGTGAACAACTTTCCTATTCTGCCTGGCAGTAATAGGTGCCTGGTGAATGGTCCCCGAGACAAAAGGAGAAGTTTAAGAGAGAACATAATGGAGAAAAAGTGTGAGGAATTTTCCGCCGCTCTGAGGGACATTCTACCCAATTGCATGTTGGAGTCATTCTCTGAAGAAGGGTTTCCCATACTCAAGCAAAGGTTAGACTTTGGTAGTTTCCTTGAACTCGATTCCCGATTGGGACATTTGCACAGTTCAGAGCCTGGTCAGGTGCCATGGGAGGTATCCCAATCCAGCCTTAGGAGAAGAAACCTTCCACCGGAGTCTTGCAGATTGCCAACCATCCTAATGACTTAAGTGGCCTATGCATGCCCAGGTAATATTTATATATTAGAGATAGACTCAGGAAGGAATGGATTAATTCATGCTACATCACCCTGAGGCTTAAGCTACTGATTGTCTTCAAGCTGAATGCCATGATTTGCCCCATAGAGTAGCCATGGGCAGCAAACATCGATTCATACAGCTAACCAAGAAAGCTCCTGATGGAGAAGTGAGTTTAGATCCATCCTCGAAAAAGAGAGAGGCACCAGAAAGAAAGGGGCACTTTCCAGAAGTCGAGCTCAAAAACTGACGAAGCAAGTTCCCCATACAGGACACAAGATATGATGCAGGCTCAGCGAGCTGAAGAGTTGAAAGATTTCTTGGACTCTCAACGTCTGGTAGTGGTGCTCTTTTATTTAGAGAATGTTACAGGATAACATGGGGACAGGACCCATGGGCAGTAAAGAGTTGCTGCATGGTGACAGGATCTATGGGCAGTGTAGAGCTGCATGCATGGGGACAGGACCCATGGGCAGCGAAGAGCTGCTGCTGCTGCTGAATGCGGAAAGGACCCATGGGCAGTCAGTACTCCTGCTGCTGCCCTGAGTTGAGGGGAAGGGCTAATTTTATGAGTCATGGGTACATGACTTATTTTGACTGGAAAAAGAAAATATGATGTAAACGTCATTAAATGATTTCAGTTCAGATGGGTTCTTCTTATTGTGTGGTCATATAACACTAGATACAAAACTGGCCCCATAGATAGGCATGTAGGTGAGCATGACCTGGGCTTCTCTCACTGGGGCACCTCTAATTCATATCAAAAGAAATTCAACGGGTCATATAGTTCTGCATGTACACCACATAACCTTGGGCTTTTCGATCTTGGGCGGCCTTAATCCACATCAATTGTCATGGTGTTTCTCAGCTGTCTCCCATAGATATGCTTATCAGTCACTTGTCCTTCATTCAAGTTATTAATTTTGTATTTCTTTAGTCACCATATGTTCTCTAGGCCGACGTGTGTGTGCTTTCGTGATTTTTTGGTATTGTCTTTGAATTTCAATCGTTCACTTAAACGAGTCTTTGTTATCCTAGTCTAGGTCCAATGGAGCACTGAGAACACGAGGTCATCTTGGTTGGTTTGACATTCTGAGATCAGAATCTCCAAATTCTAGGTTGTCCTGGCAACCACCGTATGGACATAATGTTTCCAAGACAAATTAGAGAAATCTGATGAATTCCTGTCTCCAGGTAAGATATTTTTATGTCAGTTTTCTGAATATGGGGACGCTCGAAGTGGACCCTGGATCCTTGATCATTTCAGTAGACTACGTCTGGATGCTGGTTTACTTTATTTCTGTAGGATTCGTTAGTTGTTCGACTTACATCGTCATCTCTGTCATGTTTATTTTTCGTTAAACATAAGTGTAATGTTCTAATTTTCAGTCAACTTCCTCACATATGGTGTCAAAGCACATAAGCAATACTCTTCTATGGCGAGGGATGGGGGAGAGAATTTCATTGTTTTCAAACTGAGCATTGTAGCTTTGGATACCAGCCTTCCCTTTGGATTAGTGGTTCCCAGAGGGAAAGAAAAAATCCTAAAAGGCGTGCATATTTGCGGCATAAAGCTTTTGATGCTGAAAGAGATTAGAGAGATGAACTTCTAAGGATTGTGAAGCTCCTCAAAATGCTTAATGATGCTACAGAATGGTCGACCATTGCAAATAGATTAAGATGAATACTACAAAGAGAATGTGTTCCGTGCTAAACTCATGAACCAAGGGAAAATGTTACCCTCTATGAGGTCACTACTAATTACCTTCAGGAATGATCGAAAAAGGCCAGCTTCTTCCCAAGTTCAGCGAAAGATTGCTCCAATAGTCCAATTCAGGTCCGGCACTGTGGTGTAGCAAGTAAGTGCCCACGTTCCTCTTGGGCGGCCCGGGCATCACCGCCTAGCATCATGGGTGGGGATCAGATTAATAGCAATGGGAAATCCAGATTTCATGGTCTGGTTGGCACAGAGATCATAAAGAAGTAGAAATTGTGAGGAGAACTTATCAATACGCACCAGAAAACGAACCATGAGAATATTACAATCTATGAACGTATCAGGTACACGTCCCCAAATGATGAAGGAAGGAAGACATGTGACCCGACAAGGTGGAATTGTCAGACTGCCAAGTGATCACACGAGTCAGAGGATTGCCTGGGCAAATTGAACTTGGGAGGGACTCCAGGACTTTCTCTGTGGAAAATCCACCCATTTGGCCATATCCACAAAAGGTAAGAGGTAAAACCCAGGATAATCTTAAAGGAAAGAAACCGGTCTCTGGAGGGAAGGTAGTAGACCTTTCAATGTTCGAGGAGAATCTTAGAAACTGATAAGAAATGCAGAACAAGGAGAACTATCCTACCTGGAAAGATGGAGTCTTCAGACTGGTATGAGATGGCTCTCAAACACTGTGTGCATGGACGTTGTCAGGATAACTTAGAAAAATCCTAGGGTGTTTATGACATCACGCTGAACATGTCACCAAAGATGGCCGCATGTTTCCCGGGCGAGTATTTGCCTAGGCTGTGATAGTGAAGTGAGAGATACCCAGAAACAGCTTTTCCCAACAGAAACCAGGCACAGAAACTTGAAGAGATCAAAGAGACGCTGATTCAAGGGATAAGAAAGGAATCACTGGGAAGAAGCGATAATAGAGGGACAAGCGCTGAGAGGAGAACATTGTCATCTACTCAAGTAGATGGGGAGGCCGTGCTGATTCAACCTTGAAACTTGATTTGAAACAAGAGGCTGGACTTGGCGCTTATCAGTCCTATGTTGTCCTTCTGCCTTACTCATAATCCAAAGTCAAGAATGATCTCTTGATGACATTGAAGAGAAGAATCGAAGCCTCTGTCCTACGCCTTTAGCATGCTTTGAAGAGAAGTCTCCCTTTCCACAGCTCTGGAGTCATGGGGGCCCACTGGGTACATGCTAATGTGTCCCAAGACATCTCTTTGAAGACTTGAAGAAATGCACGCCGATCATTCTTTGAGTATGTCTGCTGGTTTGGAAGGGCACTGGAAGTGTGCTGAAAAGCACCCTTTTCCAGAGGGCTTCGTTCCTGTGTCAAGGCTGCCCCAACAGGCTAGCGTGCTCAGTTGGACTCCAATGAAATTCTCTCCCATTATCTCTTGCCGTAGAAAGAGTACTGACTCTGTGTTTTGACACCATATGGAAGGGGGTTGGCTCAAAATTAGAACACTACATTATATTTAAAGACAACTACACATGCCAGAGCTGAGGATGTAAGTCAAACCAATAGAAAACCCTGTGGAAATAAAGTAAGCCAGTATCTAGACCTAATCTGGTGGAGAGCCCAAGGATCAGGGGTTAAGTTCGAAATTTCCCAAATCCAGAAAAGAGACAGAAAAATCTGTTACCTGGAGAGAGGAGTTCATCAGATTTTGCGAACTTGTCTCAGAAACATACTGTCCGTGAAGGCGGTTGCCAGGACCCCCACGAATCTGGAGTTTCTGATCTCAGAATGTCAAACCAGCCAAGATGACCACGAGTTGTCAGAGTGCAGTGTCAACTCGACCAGGATAGCAAAGATTCCTACAAGTGACCTATAAAGATTCCAAGACAACACCCAACAATCACGAAAGGACTCACACCTCGGCCTACAGAACCTAAGGTGATTAAAGAAATGCAAAATTCATAACTTGGAATGAAGGAGAACGCACTGATAAGCATACCAAAGGGAGATACCTCAGAAAGACCATGACGATTGGACGATGGAAAAGAAAATAAGGTCCTGTCAAATGGAAGGCCAACAGAAATCACAAGTGAATAATCCACAATGATAGACGTCAGTCTTTAGACAGATTCTGCTTGAACGCTTGAAAGTCTGAGAAAGTCACAACCCCAAAAATTACAGCGAAGGTCAAACCTGTTCTAACTGGGAAGGGTGAGTTATGAGACTGCTCCCCACAGGCTCTGAAGCCTGTGTCCACGAAGCTAGACTGGACAGAGGAGACACGATTCTGACAAATCCTCCGACATCACAGTGTGCCAGATAAACAGGCTGGCCGCATCTACACAGGGCCAGATTTGGGCTCAAGTAGCATATTCAAGTCCCATTCCACTCAACTGCAGGTTGCCAATGGAACATGAAAGGAGCTGGCCAGTGAGGCAGTGTGGAGTCCACTTCATTTGGGTCGATAGCCCATGGTCAGCCACGTGGAATCCTGGGGGTCAGCCTCCTCAATGATCGTCCAGCCATTCTGTGCCAGGCGTGTGACCTAGTGTAGAGGCAGATGGGAAGCGACTTTAGAGAGCACCACTCTTGTTCAGAGAATACAGTGGCATGGCCAGCAGATTTGAGCACAGCCATAAACTTCTGCCAAAACAAAACCAATTAAAAGTTGCAAAGAATAGAAAAGCTGAACCTCAAAATAAAAAAGACCCATGCCAGTGAGAAGAAAATTATATCTACGAATAACCTTTGCCAAACAGGAGAAAGCGATGGAAACCAAAAACTAGCAAAGTTTTGGGGAAAGAAATTCCACAAGTCACAAGGCAATGCAAGGCTATTCCATGCCCTTCGAATGGAACAACGGACACACTTGAAACGTCCATACGGCAGAAAGCTGACAAATAAAAATGGGAAGCAATAGGATATATTGGAGTATATGAGGAAGCCATTTGGTATAGACCTAATTCGGCCTGATTTTGTTTTTTCCAAAAGGGCCTGACTATGGCTATTTAGCACGCATTGCATATCTGCTTAGACATTTCCTATGGCCCTTAAGATAAAGGTGCAACTTCCCCAACATTAACATTTCCTTAGGGATAAGCATTTTGTCCTAGGCTATGAACAGATTGCTGCACTCATCTTTGACCACCCAGCCCACCTGTGAGCAGTCAGCTGGAGGCAACAGACCGCCACCCTGCTGTGTTCACTGAGACAGAAGACCTACCTGCTATTTCCATCAATCGCTGTGCCAACAGAGTAGTCTCGTGACTATTGTAAATGGGACATTTCAATCCTATGTGAAACATCCTCTCTGGGAGCATATAACCAGTCTGTGCACCCCACTTGTTTGATGCCCGGGTTATAATCCTCAGATTTAAGCTCAGAGTAAGCTCACCCAAAGTTTCATTTATAGATTGGTTATGGATTATTTTTGACGACAAAGCAATGTCTGGATTCCATGCAGTCCCAGTCAAAGTTGCAGCAATCTGTCCCACACAAATAGGAGAGAGAATCCTAAAGTTTCTATCCAGCAACAAAGGACCCTGAATAGACACAGGAATCCTGAGGAAAACGAACAAAGCAGCAATTATCACCCTTTCTGATTGCCACATATAGAACAAAGAGCTGGGTCCCGAAACAGCACAGCCTGGACTCCAAAATAGGCACACAGACCCATGCAACAGAATCGAGACCCCAGAGCTCAACTCACACATCCATGGACAGCCCATTTATGACCAGGGAGCCAAGAGGAGACAGCAGAGAAAGTAGAGTCTCGACAAGAAACGGTGCTGGGTAGACTGCACAGCCACATGTAACACAATGAGAGTAGACCATGATGTTACACCAGGCACACACACCACCTCGAAATGGATTCAGGCCTTGAATGGAAGACTTGAAACCATGACACTACGAGGAGAAAACGCAGGCAGCTTGCTCTTTGCCATCTGGCTTGGCTGCCTGTTTGGAAGAAGCATGTGTGACTGAGCAATGGCAACAAAGGAAACAAGAATCAAGCAGGACTCCATCCAACGCAGAACCTTCTGCCCAGCCAACAACACCATCGGCTCAATGCAAAGACAGCACAACTGTGACAGGATGTTTGCAAACCACACATCGGAGAAGAGGTGAATAGCCAAAAGATCCAATGAACTCATATGTCTCCAGAGGAAAAAAAAACAACGAGCCCAATACAACCTGTTAAAAAGATGGAAACAGACATTAATCCCAGGAAGATAGAAAGATGGCCAACAGGCTATATGAAAACATGCTCATCATCATTAAGTCTCTGGTCAATGTGAATCCGAACGGCACTGAGATAGCAGCTCACAGTGGTCAGAGGGCTATAAGGAGGAAGACAGGAAACCACAGGTTTCAGAGAGGAGGTGGAGAGAAGAGAAGCTTCCTGCACTGATGGTGGGAGTGTAAACCGGTGCAGCCACTATGCAAAGCTGTGTGGAACAGCCTCAGAAATGTCAGAATCCATCTACCATAAGATCCAGGTAGTCCTTGGCAGCATATTTATCCAAAGAACTTGGAAACACTAACGCATAGAGATCCGTGCACCACTGTGCTCACCACAGCCTTACTCCCGATATCCAAGACTTCGAGGCCGCCCTGGTCCCCATCATGTGACGAAAGAAGAAGGAAGATGGGCTATAGCCACACAATGGCATAACACTCAGTTGTAAGAACGGAGGCAGTGCCACTATTTGGGAACACCAGAAAGGCTCCTGAGGGTATTAGGGGAACTGAAAAAAGCCCTGGGGAAAGGTCAAATACCACAGGATCTCATGCACAAGGAGAAGAGGAAAAATGGACCAACAAACAGGTAGCACGTGACATAGGATTGGTAGTTCCCAGAGGGAAATGGGGGCGGCCACCGGAGGGAGAAAGAGCTGATTAGGCACAAGTGTGTGATGAGGGCCTGTAATTAGGCTTACGGTGGTGAAGATGATGTAACTTACACAGAAGTCTAAATCTATGAGGATGTAGATCTGAAAGCTATAGGATCTTACAATGCAGGGTTATGACAATCAATTCACATAAAATCAAAACTCCAAAGAGGGGTGCAGATTTACGGCCTAAAGCTTTGGAGGCTGAAAGAGATTAGAGAAGATGAACTTCCAAGGATTGGCAATCACCTCCAAATGCTTAATGATGCTACTGAAAGGTAGACCTTTGCAAAGAGATGAAGAGGAATACTAGCAAGAGAACATTGTCCGAGCCAAACTCATGACCCGATGGAAAATGTTACCATCCATGATGTTACTACTGATTCCCTTCACAAATGATCGAAGCAGGCCAACATATTCCGAAGTTCAGGCCAAAGTTTGGTCCAAAAGTCCAATTCAGGGCCAGCCCTGTGGTGTAGCGGGTAAGTGCACATGTTCTGCTTGAGTTGACCGGGTTTCAAAGGTTAGCATCACGGTGTAGACTATATTACAAGCATTAGGAAATCCAGATTACACGGTCTGATGGGCACAGAGAACATAAACAAGTAGAAATGGTGAGGAGACCTTATCAATACACACCAGAAAGAGAACCTTGAGAATATTACAATCTGTGAACGCATCAGGTACACTTCCCCAAATGATGAAGGAATGAAAGCATGTGACTTGCCAAGGTGGAATTGTCAGACTGCTGGGAGATCACATGATCATTGTGCATCAGGCAATTGAATGGGCAACTTCAGCTTGGGATGGCCTCCATGACTGTCTCCGGGGAAAGTCCACCAGTTTAACCATATCCACAAAAGATAAGAGATAAAACCAAGAATAATCTTAAAGGAAAGATACCTGTGTGTAGAGAGAATGTAGTAGAACTTTCAAAGTTAGAAGAGAAAGTTAGAAAACGACGGGGACATGGTCACTGTGATGCCATAAAAAACCTCAAAATTCTAACTTGTCCTGACAACCTCCATGCGCACAGAGTTTCAGAGCCATCTCAGACCAGTCTGACTCCTCACCCTTTACAGGTAGGATAGTTTTCCTTTCTCTGGATTTCTTGTCAGTTTCTAACTTTCTTCTCGAACTTTGAAGGCCTGCTACATTCTCTCTAGACACTGGTTTCTTTCCTGTAAGATTATCCTGGGTTGTATCTCTTACACCTTGTGTAGATGGCCAAGTGGGTGGACCTTCCCCTGAGAAAACCCTGGACTCCCTCCCAAGTTGAAGTTGCTCAGGCAATCCTGTGATGTGCAATGATCGTGTCATCTCCTAGCACTCTGCATATTCCACCTTGGCAGGTCACATGTTTTCCTTCCTTTCTCCTTTGGGGAAGTGTACCAGATTCGTTCATAGATTGTAATATTCTCATGGTTCATTTTCTGGTGCGTATTGATAACGTATCCTCACAATTGCAACTTATTTATCATCCCTGTCCGCATATTACCATGAAATGTATATTTCCTAACACTGCTAATGTGATCTGCACCCGTGATGTCAAACAGAGCGGCCTGGGCCGCCCAAGAGGAACGTGGGCACTTATGCGCTCCGTCACAGAGATGGCCGTGAATTGTAATTTTGGACCAACCTTTTGCCTGAATTGGGAAGACGTGGGCCTGTTTACATTATTCATGAAGGTGATTAGTAGTAAAATCATGGACGGTAACATTTTCCGTTGGTTCATGGGTTTAGGACGGATCATGTTCTCTTGGTAGTAGTGCTCTTCATCTGTTTGGAATGGTCTACCTTTCTGTAGCATCAGTACGCATTTTGAGGTGATTTTCCATCCTTGGTAGTTCACCTTCTCTAATCTCTTTCAGCCCCCAAAGATTTATGCCGTCATTCTGGACCCCTTTTTGGATTTTTGAGTTTTGGTGAATTTATTGCCATAACCCTGAATTAGAACATCTTTTATCTTTCAGATTTGCATCCTCATCGATTTAGACTTCTGCGTAGCTTACATCATCTGCACCAGCGTAAGCCTAATGACAGGCCCTCACCACACACTTGTGCCTCATCATCTCTTTCACCCTCCCCCACCGCCCCTCTTTGCCTGTGGAACCCCCAATTAAATGTCCCGTGCCACCTGTTATTTAGTGCTTGCTTATTCTTCTCCTTGTAAGTGAGATCCTATGGTATTTGACTTTCTCCCTGGGGCTTGATTCACCTCTCCTAAAACCCTCATAGCCATTCTGGTGGTCACAAATGGCTGGATTGCATCCTTTGTTCTGGCTGAGTGGTATGCCATTGTGTGGCTATAGCATATTTTCCTTCTACATTAGTCCCTTGCTGGGCACCAGGGCGGCTTCCAAGTCTTCAATAGTGGCAGTAGTGCAGTGGTGAACTCAGCGGTGCACATGTCTTTATGCAGTAGTGTTTCCGGGTTCTTTGGATAAACACACCACAGAGGAATAGCTTGATCATATGAGACACGGATTCTTAAATTTTGAGGCAGTTCCACACCGCTTGGAGTAGTGGCTGCACCGGTTTACACTCACACCAGCAGTGCAGGAGGCTTCCACTCTCTCCACCTCCTCTCTGACACTTGTTTCCTGTCTGCTTCCTTATAGCCATTCTGAACACAGTGAGCTGCTATGTCCTTGCAGTTTGGATTTGCATTGGCCTGAGACTTAATGATGGTGAACAAGTTTTCATGCAGCTGTTGGCCCTCTTTCAATCTTCTTGGGAGCAATCTCTGTTTCCATCTTTTGCCCAGGTTTTCATTGGCTTGTTGTTTTTTTTCTTGTGGAGACATGCGAGTTGATTATATCTTTGGGCTTTTCAACCGTTGTCCTATGTGTGCTTTGCAGACAGCCTCCCATGGTTGTTGTGCTCTCTTTGCATTGAGTCGATCGTTTCCTTGAGTGGGCAGAAGCGTGTGCATTTGATGTGGTCCCATTTGTTTCTTGTTTGCTTTGTTGCCCTTGCCCGGTCCGACATGCTGCTTCCAAATAGGGGGCTCAGACAGATGGCAAAGTAGACTCTGCCTAGGTCTTCTTCTACGAGGTTCACGGTTTCAAGTTTGCCATTCAAGGCTTTAATCCATTTCGAGGTGGTGTGTGTGCCAGGTGTAAGATCATGGTCTACTCTCGTTGTGTCCATGTGGCTGTGCAGGCTTCCCAGCACCGTTTACTGTACAGACTCTCCTTTCTCCACTGTCTCCTCTTGACTCTCAGGACCAAAATGGGATGTACATATGCGTTTGAGTTGGGCTGTGGGCTGTCGATTCTGTTGCATGGGTCTGCGTGCCTGTTTTTGGGCCCAGACCGTGCCGTTTCGGTACCTAGCGCTTCGTCCTATATGTTGAAATCAGAAAGTGTGACACGTCCTGCCTTTTTCGTTTTCCTGAGGATTCCTTTGCCCTCTCAGGGTCTCTTGTTGCTGGCTAGAAACTTTCGGATTCTCTCTTCTATCTCTGTGGCCAATGTTGCTGCAACTTTGACTGGGATTTCATGGAATCCAGAGATTCCTTTCTCCAGTATGGACGTTTCAAGTGTGTTAATTCTTCCATTCCCAGATCCAGGAATATCCTTCTTTCTCCGTGTGTCTCCTTGAATTTCTTTCCCCAAACGTATGCTAGTTTTCGATTGACATAGCTTTCACCTGTTTTGCTAAGGTTCTTCATAAAGATCTTATTCTTCTCACTAGCAAGCTGGTTTTTTTTTTTTTTTAGCTTCAGTTTTTCTATTCTTTGCAACTTTTAACTGGTTTTGTTTTGGCAGAAGTGCATCGTTGAGCTCACACCTGCTGACAATGCTCCTGTATTTGCTGTGGAAGTCTGGCCCTGTCTAACGTCCCTTCCCATCTGCCTCTGAACTAGCTCGGACGTATGCCCCATAATGACTGAAGCAGTGGTGAGCAGGCTCACCCCAGTATTCCAATCGGCCGAACCCGGGCCACTAAACCAGAAGGTGCAGACCTCACCACTGCACCACCGGCCGGCACCTTTCATGTTCCACTGGCAAGATGCAGTTGAGTGCAATGGGACTTGAATATGCTACTTGAGCCCAACTCTGGCACTGTAGATAAGGCCAGGTTGATTTTCGTCTACACTGTGATTTCAGAGGATTTGTCATAATTGTGTCTCTGCTGTCCCGGCAAGCTTCATGGACACAGGGTTTCAGAGCCTGCTTGGAGCAGTCTCATAACTCACCCTTCCCAGTTAGCCCAGGTTTGACCTTCGCTGCTGTTTTGTGGCTTGTGAATTTTTCTGACTTTGAACGTTCAAGCAGAGTCTGTCTAAAGACGGACATGATCTTTCATTGTGGATTATTCAGATGTGATTTCTGTTGGCCTTCCATTTTCTGGGACCTTTTTTTCTTTTCCATAGTATACTCGTCATGGTCTTTCTCAGCTGTCTCCCTTAGACATGCTAATCAGTTCGTTCTCCTTCAATCCAAGTGATTAATTTTGTATTTTTTTAATGACCTCATGTGTTCTAGGCTGAGGTGTGAGTGCTTTCGTGACTCTTGCTTGTTTTCTTTGAATTTGCACTGGTAACTTGTAGGAATCTTTGCTATCCTAGCCGAGGTCAAAATAAGCACTGAGAACACGTGGTCATCTGGGTTTGTTTGACATCCTGAGATCAGAAACTCCAACTTCGAAGTGGTCCTGGCAAGCCCTTTCAGGAACACAATGTTTCCGAGACAAATTAGAGAAATCTGATGAATTCTTCTCTCCAGGAAAGATATTTTTCTGTCTATTTTCTGGATTTGGGAAGTTTCGAACTTGACCCCCAATCCTTGAACGTTCGCCTAGATTCCGTCTAGATATGGGCTCACCTTATTTCTATAGGCTGTGCCATCTGTTTGACTTAAATCCTCAGACCTTGCCTGTTTATTTTTCTTGAAACACAATTGTAATGTTCTAATTTTCAGCCCACTTCCTTACATATGGTGTCAAAACACATAGTCAATAATCCTTATGCGGCAAGAGGTATGGGGAGAGAATTTCATTGGAGCCAAAGTGAGCACTCCAGACTGGGAGGGCAGCCTTCACAAAGGAACTAAGTTCTCTGCTAAAGGGTGCTTTTCAGCACCCTTGTAGAGTCCTTCCAAACAAAGAGACATACCCCAAGCATGACAGGGGTCCATTCCTTCAAGGTTTCCAAGAAATCTCTTGGAACACATTAGCGTGTACCCAGTCGGCCCCCGTGCCACCAGAGGTAGGGAAATTCAGACTGATCATCAAAGAAAGCCCTGGGCCTAGGAAAGCAGGCATCGGTTATTCACTTCAATGTCCTCAAGACATCATTCTTGACTTTGGATTGTGCTTAAGGCAAAAGGACAAAGTAGATCAGATGAGCCCCAAGTCTGGCCTCTTGTTTCCAATCAAGTTTCAAGCTTGAATCAACATGGCCTCCCCATAGACTTGAATACATGAAAATGATCTCTTGTCAGTTCTTGTCCCCTATTCTCGCTTCTTGCCAAGGATTCCTTTCTTACCACTTGAATCAGAGTCTGTTCTATCTCCTCCAGTTTTGGTGTCCACTTTCTGTTTATCAAAGCTGTTTTTGGGTGTCTCTGCCTTTAATAGTCTAGCCAAGGACTATAACCATGCGGACATCTTGGTGGACATGTTCACTGTGATGTCATAAACAACTTCAAAATTCTAAGTTTTCCAGACAACCTCTATGCACACAGAGTTTCAGAGCCATCTCAGACCAGTCTGACTCCTCAGCCTTTCCAGGTAGGATAGTTTTCCTTTTTCCAGATTTCTTGTCGGTTTCTAACTTTCTCCTCAAACTTTGAAAGGCCTGCTACATTCTCTCTAGACACTGGTTTCTTTCCTGTAAGATTATCCTGGGTTGTATCTCTTATACCTTGTGTAGATGGCCAAGTGGGTGGACCTTCCCCTGAGAAAACCCTGGACTCCCTCCCAAGTTGAAGTTACCCAGGCAATCCTCCGATGTGCAATGATCGTGTCATCTCCTAGCACTCTGCCAATTCCACCTTGGCAGGTCACATGTATTCCTTTCTTCTTCCTTTGGGGAAGTGTACCAGATGCGTTCATAGATTGTAATATTCTAATGGCTCTTTTTCTGGTGAGTTTTGATAACTTATCCTCACAATTGCAACTTATTTATGATCCTTGTCCAAATAGTACCATGAAATCTATATTTCCTAACACTGCTAATGTGATCTGCACCCGTGATGTGAAAGAGTGAGGCCGGGGTGCTGAAGCGGAAGGTGGAAACTTATCTGCTTCACCACAGGGCCGGCCCTGAATTGGACTTTTGGACCAACCTTTTGCCTGAACTTGGGAAGACGTGGGCCTGTTTGGATTATTCATGAAGATGATTACTAGTAACATCATGGACGGTAACATTTTCCGCTGGTTCATGGGTTTAGGACGGATCATGTTCTCTTGGTAGTATTCCTCTTCATGTGTTTGGAATGGTCTACATTCCTGTAGCATGAGTAGGCATTTTGAGGTGATTTTCCATCCTTGGAAGTTCACCTTCTCTAATCTCTTTCAGCCCCAAAGCTTTATGCCGTCATGCTGGACCCCTTTTTGGATTTTTGATTTTAGGTGAATTTATTGCCATAACCCTGCATTAGAACATCCCATATCTTTCCGCTTTGCATCCTCATCGATTTAGACTTCTGTGGAGCTTACATCATCTTCAACAACCTAAGCCGAATCACAGGTCCTCAGCACACACTTGTGCCTCATCATCTCTTTCATCCTCCCCCACCACCCCGCTTTGCCTCTGGGAACCCCCAATCAAATGTCCTGTGCCACTTGTTGGGTAGTGCTTGCTTTTCCTTCTCCTTGTCAGTGAGATCCTACCCCTTTGACTTTCTCCCTAGGGCTTGTTTCACTTCCCCTAAAACCCTCACAGCCATTCTGGTGGTCACAAATGGCTGGATTGCATAACTTGTTCTGGCTGACTGGTATGCCATTGTGTGGCTATAGCCCATCATCCTTCTCCATTAGTCCCTTGCTGGGCACCAGGGCGGCTTCCAAGTCTTGGACAGCGGCAGTAAGGCTGTGCTGAACTCAGCGGTGCAAATGTCTTTATGCGTTAGTGTTTCCAAGTTCTTTGGATAAACACGCCACAGAGGAATAGCTGGATCATATGGGACATGGATTCTTCAATTTCTGAGGCAGTTCCACACTGCTTGGAGTACTGGCTGCACCGGTTTACACTCCCACCATCAGTGCAGGAGGGTTCCCTTGTCTCTACCTCCTCTCTGACACTTGTTTCCTGTCTGCTTCCTTATAGCCATTCTGACCACAGTGAGCTACCATGTCCTTGCAGTTTGGATTTGCATTGGCCTGAGACTTAATGATGGTGAACAAGTTTTCATGCACCTGTTGGCCCTCTTTCGATCTTCTGGGGAGAAATCTCTGTCTCCATCTTTTGCCCAGGTTTTCATTGGCTTGTTGTGTTTCTTGTGGAGACGTGTGAGTTGATTGTATCTTTGGGCTTTTCACCCCTGGTCCGATGTGTGCATTGCAAACATCCTCTCCCAGTTGTTGTGCTGTCTTGGCATTGAGTCGATGGTTTCCTTGACTGGGCAGAAGCGTGTGCATTTGATGTGGTCCCGTTTGTTTCTTGTTTCCTTTGTTGCCCTTGCCCAGTCAGACTTGCTTCTTCCAAACAGGCGGCTCAGACAGATGGCAAAGAGCACTCTGCCTAGGTCTTCTCCTACAAGGTTCACGGTTTCAAGTCTGCCATTCAAGGCTTTAATCCTTTTCGAGGTGGTGTGTGTGCCAGGTGTAACATCATGGTGTACTCTCGTTGTGTTCCATGTGGCTGTGCAGGCTTCCCAGCACCGTTTATTGTAGAGACTCTCCTTTCTCCGCTGTCTCCTCTTGGCTCCCTGGTACAAAATGGGCTGTCCATGTACGTTTCACTTGGGCTCTGGGCTGTCGACTCTGTTGCATGGGTCTGCGTGCCTGTTTTTGGGCCCAGACTGTG
This sequence comes from Equus asinus, assembly GCF_041296235.1. Lineage (NCBI taxonomy): Eukaryota > Metazoa > Chordata > Mammalia > Perissodactyla > Equidae > Equus > Equus asinus. The sequence continues at coordinate 4,100,274 of NC_091813.1, read as the reverse complement.
ACGTTTCGGTACCTATCGCTTCATTCTATATGTTGAAATCAGAAAGTGTGACACGTCCTGCTTTGTTCTGTTTCCTGAAGATTCCTTTGCCTATTCAGGGTCTCTTGTTGCTGGCTGGAAACTTTCAGATTCCCTCTTCTGTCTCTGTGGTCAATATTGCTGCAACTTTGATTGGGATTGCATGGAATCCAGAGATTCCTTTCTCTGGTATGTACGTTTCAAGTGTGTTAATTCTTCCATTCCTAGAACCTGGAATATCCTTCTTTCTCCTTGTGTCTTCTTGAATTTCTTTCCTCACACATTTGCTAGTTTTCGATTGACATAGCTTTCACCTGTTTTGCTAAGGTTCTTCATAAAGATCTTATTCTTCTCACTGGCAAGCTGTTTTTTTTTTTGTTTGTTTAGCTTCAGTTTTTCTATTCTTTGCAACATTCAATTGGTTTTGTTTTGACAGAATTGCATTGCTGTCCCTACATCTGCTGACAATGCTCCTGTGTTTGCTGTGGAAGTCTGGCCCTGTCTAACGTCCCTTCCTATCTGCCTCTACACTACCTCAGACGGCTGCCGCACAATGACTGAAGCAGTGGTGAGGAGGCTCAGCCCCATCATTCCACCCGGCCCACTTCGGGCCACTGACACAAAAGCTGCGGACCTCACCGCTGCACCACCGGTCAGCCCCTCTCCTGTTCCATTGGCAACCTGCAGTTGAGTTCAATGGGACTTGAATATGCTACTTCAGCCCAACTCTGACACTGTGTAGATGAGGCCAGGTTGTTTTTCGGGTCCACTGTGCTGTCAGAGGATTCGTCATAATTGTGTCTCTGCTGTCCCGGCAAGCTTCATAGACACAGGGTTTCAGAGCCCTCTTGGAGCAGTCTCATAACTCACCCTTCCCAGTTAGCCCAAGTTTGACATTCACTGCCGTGTTTTGGGTAGTGAATTTCTCTGACTTTCAAATGATCAACCAGAGTCTGTCTAAAGACTGACATCATCGTTCACTGTGGATTATTCAGGTGTGATTTCTGTTCGCCTTCCATTTTCTGGGACCTTTTTTTTATTTTTCCAGAGTATAATCGTCATGGTCTTTCTCAGCTGTCTCCCTTAGACATGCTTATCAGTGTGTTCTCCTTCATTCGAAGTGATTAATTCTGCATTTCTTGAATCACCGTATGTTCTCTAGGCCAAGGCGTGAATGCTTTCGTGACTCTTGGATGTTGTCTTTGAATTTACACCGGTCACTTGTAGGAATCTTTGCTATCCTAGCCTAGGTCAAACTAAGCACTGAGAACACGTGGTCATCTGGGTTTGTTTGACATCCTGAGATCAGAAACTCCAAATCGAGGTGGTCCTGGCATCTCCCTTCAGGGACACAATGTGTCTGACACCAATTAGACAAATCAGATGAATTCCTCTCTCCAGGAAAGATATTTTTCTGTCACTTCTCTGGATTAGGGAAGTTTCGAACTTCACCCCTGATCCTGGAACATTCCCCTAGATTCCATCTAGATACGGGCTTGCCTCATTTCTATAGGCTTGCCATTTCTTTGTCTTACATCCTCAGCCATGGCCTGTTTATTTTTCTTGAAACAGAATTGTAATGTTCTTTTTTCAGCCCACTTCCTTACATGTGGTGTCAAAATACATATTCAATAATCCTTCTAGGGCAAGAGGTACAGGGAGAGAATTTCATTGGAGCCAAACTGAGCACTCCAGTCTGGGTGGCAGCCTTCACAAAGGAACGAACCCCCTGGAAAAGGGTGCTTTTCAGCACACTTGTAGAGCCCTTCCAAACAAAGAGACATGCCCAAGCGTGACAGGGGTCCATTCCTTCAAGGCGTCCAAGACATCTCTTGGGACACATTAGCATGTACCCAGTGGGCCCACGTGACGCCAGAGCTATGGAAAGTTAGACTGATCTGCAAAGAATGCCAGGGGCTTAGGAAACGAGGAATCGATTCTTCTCTTCAATGTCCTCAAGACATCATTCTTGACTTTGGCTTATTCTTAAGGCAGAAGGACCACGTAGGTCTGATAAGGCCCAAGTCCGGCCTCTTGCTTCCAATCAAGTTGCAAGCTTGAATCAGCATGGCCTCCCCATAGACTTGAATAGATGACAACATTCTCCTCTCGGGGCTTGTCCCTCTATTCTCGCTTCTTGCCAAGGATTCCTTTCTTATCCCTTGATTCACAGTCTGTTTCATCTCTTCCAGTTTCTGTGCCTGCTTTCTGTTTGTCAAAGCTGTTTCTGGGTATCTCTCCCTTTAATAGCCTAGCGTAGGCCAATCCTTAGACTGTAACCATGCGGCTATCATGGGGGACATATTCACCGTGTTGTCATAAACAACCTCAAAATTCTAAGTTGTCCTGACAACCTCCATGCACACAGACTTTCAGAGCCATCTCAGGCCAGTCCGAATCCTCGCCCTTTCCAGGTAGGATAGTTTTCCTTTCTCTGGATTTCTTGTCGGTTTCTCACTTTCTCCTCGAACTTTGAAAGGCCTGCTACATTCTCTCTAGACACTGGTTTCTTTCCTGTAAGATTATCCTGGGTTGTTTCCCTTATATCTTGGGTAGATGGCCAAGTGGGTGGACGTTCCCCAGAGAAAGTCCTGGACTCCCTCCAAAGTTGAAGTTGCCCAGGCAATCCTGTGATGCACAATGATCGTGTCACCTCCTAGCACTCTGCCAATTCCACCTTGGCAGGTCACAAGTTTTCCTTCCTTCTGCCTTTGGGGAAGTGTACCAGATGCCTTCATAGATTGTAATATTCTCATGGTTCTTTTTCTGGCGCGTATTGATAACTTATCCTCACAATTGCTACTTATTTATGACCTCTGTCCGCACTGTACCATGAAATCTATATTTCCTACCACTGCTAATGTGATGTGCACCCGTGATGTGAAACAGTGAGGGCCTGGCCGCCCAAGCGGAACGTCGGCACTTACCCGCTCCACCACAGTGACAGCCCTGAATTTGACTTTTGGACGAACCCTTTGCCTGAACTTGGGAAGACGTGGGCCTGTTTGGATTATGCGCGAAGGTGATTAGTAGTAACATCATGGATGGTAGCATTTTCGGTTGGTTCATGGGTTTAGGACGGATCATGTTCTCTTGTAAGTATTCCTCTTCCTCTTTTTGGAATGGTCTACTTTTCTGTAACATCAGTAAGCATTTTGAGGTGATTTTCCATCCTTGGAAGTTCACCTTCTCTAATCTCTTTCAGCCCCCAAAGCTCTATGCCTTCATTCTGAACCCCTTTTTGGATTTTTGATTTTAGGTGAATTTATTGCCATAACGCTGCGATAGAACATCCTATATCTTTCAGATTTGCATCCTCATCGGTTTAGACTTCTGTGTAGGTTACATCATCTTCACCAGAGTAAGCTGAATCACAGGCCCTTACCACACACTTGTGCCTAATCATCTGTTTCACCCTACCCCACCTCCCCGCTTTGCCTCTGGTAACCCTTAATCAAATGTCCCGTGCCAATAGTTGGTTACTGCTTGTCTTTTCTTCTCCTTGTAAGTGAGATCCTACAGTATTTGACTTTCTCCCTGGGGCTTGTTTCACTTCCCCTAAAACCTTCACAGCCATTCTGGTGGTCACTAATGGCTGGATTACATCATTTGTTCCGGCTAACAGGAATGCCATTGTGTGGGTATAGCCCATCTTCCTTCTGAATTCCTCCTTTTCTGGGTCACCAGGGCGGATTCCAAGTCTTGGATAGAGGGAGGAAGGCTGTGGTGAACTCAGTGGTGAACATGTCTTTATGCAGTAGTGTTTCCGAGTTCTTTGGATAAACACGCCACACAGGAATAGCTGGATCTTATGGGACATGGATTCTTCAATTTCTGAGGCAGTTCCACAGCGGTTGGAGTACTGACTGCACCAGTTTACACTCCCACCAGCAGTACAGGATGCTTCCCTTCTCTCCACATCCTCTCTGACACTTGTTTCCTTTCTGCTTCCTTATAGCCATTCTGACCAGAGTGAGCTGCTGTGTCCTCGCAGTTTGGATTTGCATTGGGCTGAGACTTACTGATGGTGAACAAGTTTTCATGCACCTGTTGGCCCTCGTTTGATCTTCTTGGGAGAAATCTCTGTTTCCATCTTTTGCCCAGGTTTTCATTGACTTGTTTTTCTTGTGGAGACGTGTGAGTTGAATGTATCTTTGGGCTTTTCACCCCTTGTCCGATGTGTGGTTTGCAAACATCCTCTCCCAGTTGTTGTGCTGTCTTGGCATTGAGTCACTGGTTTCCTTGACTGGGCAGAAGCGTGTGCATTTGATGTGGTCCCGTTTGTTTCTTGTTTCCTTTGTTGCCCTAACCCAGTCAGACATGCTTCATCCAAATAGGTGGCTCAGACAGATGGCAAAGAGCACTCTGCCTAGGTCTTCTCCTGCAAGTTTCATGGCTTCAAATCTGCCATTCAGGGCTTTAATCCATTTCTAGGTGGTGTGTGTGCCAAGTGTAACATCATGGTCTACTCTCATTGTATTCCATGTGGCTGTGCAGGCTTCTCAGCACCATTTATTTTAGACACTCTGCTTTCTCCACTGTCTCCTCTTGGCTTCCTGGCAGAAAAGGGGCTGTCCATGTACATTTGAGTTGGGCTCTGGGCTCTCGATTCTGTTGCATGGGTCTGTGTGCCTGTGTTTGGTCCCAGACTGTGCCATTTCGGTACCTAGTGACCTGTCCTATAGGTTTTATTCGGAAAGTGTGATACGTGCTGCTTTGTTCGTTTTACTGAGGATTCGTTTGCCTATTCAGAGTCTCTGTCTGCTGGCTAGAAACTTTCGGATTCTCTCTTCTGTCTCTGTGGGAAACATTGCTGCAACTTTCACTGGGATTGCATGGAATCCAGAGATTCCTTTCTCTGGTATGGACGTTTCAAGTGTGTTGATGCTTCCATTCCTAGATCTTGGAATCTCCTTTTTTCTCCTTGTGTCTTCTTGAATTTCTTTCCCCCAACGTTTGTTAGTTTTCGATTGACATGGCTTTCACCTGTTTTGCTAAGTTTCTTCATAGAGATCTTATTCTTCTCACTGGCATGCAGTTTTTCATTTTTTATTTTCAGCTTCAGTTTTTCTATTCTTTGCAACTCTGAATCGGTTTTGTATTGGCAGAAGTGCATCGCTGAGCTCACATCTGCTGGCAATGCTCCTGTATTTGCTGTGGAAGTCTGGCCCTGTCTAACGTCCCTTCCCATCTGCCTCTACACGACCTCAGACGCCTGCCCCAGAATGACTGAAGCAGTGGTGAGCAGGCTCACCCGAGGGTCCACCCGGCCCACCCCGGGCCACCGACCCAGAAGGTGCAGACCTCACCGCTGCACCACCGGCCGGCCCCTTTCATGTTCCATTGGCAACCTGCAGTTGAGGGCAATGGGACTTCAATATGCTACTTGAGCCCAACTCTGGCACTGTGTAGATGAGGCCAGGTTGTTTTTCGGGTCCACTGTGATGTCAGAGGATTTGTCATAATCGTGTCTCTGCTGTCCCGGCAAGCTCCACGGACACACGGTTTCCTGGCCCGCTTGGAGCAGTCTCATAACTCACCCTTCCCACTTAGCCCAGCCTTGACCTTCGCTGCCGTCTTTTGGCTTGTGAATTTCTCTGCCTTTCAAACGTTCCAGCAAAGTCTGTCTAAAGACGGACATCATCTTCCATTGTGGATTATCCAGGTGTGATTTCCGTTCGCCTTCCATTTTCTGGGACCTTTTTCTCTTTTCCATAGTATAATCGTCATGGTACTTCTCAGCTATCTCTCTTAGACATGCTTATCAGTCCATTCTCCTTCATTCCAACTGATTCATTTTGCATTTCTTGAATCACCGTATGTTCTCTAGGCCGAGGTGTGAGTGCTTTCGTGTCTCTTGGTTGTTGTCTTTGAACTTGCACCGGTCACTTGAAGGAGTCTTTGCTGTCCTAACCTAGGTCAAACTAAGCACTGAGAACACGTGGTCATCTGTTTTGGTTTGACATCCTGAGATCAGAAACTCCAAATTCCAGGTAGTCCTAGCATCCCTCATCATGGACACAATGTTTCCAAGACAAATTAGACAAATCTGAAGAATTCCTCTCTCCAGGAAAGATATTTTCCTGTCTCTTTTCCGGATTTGGGAAGTTTCGAACTTCACCCCTGATCCTGGAACGTTCCCCTAGATTCCGTCTAGATACGGGCTTACTTTATTTCTATAGGCTGTGCCATTTGTTTGCCTTACATCTTCAGCCATGGCCTGTTTATTTTTCTTGAAACAGAATTGTAATGTTCTGATTTTCAGCCCACTTCCTTACATATGGTGTCAAAACACATAATCAATGATCCGTCTACGGCAAGAGGTGGGGGAGAGAATTTCATTGGAGGCAAACTGAGCACTCTAGCCTGGGAGGGCAGCCTTCACGAAGGAACGAAGCCCTGTGGAAAAGGGTGCTTTTCAGCACCCTTGTAGAGCACTCCAAACAAAGAGACATACCGCAAGCATGACAGGGGTCCATTCCTTCAAGGCTTCCAAGAAATCTCTTGGGACACATTAGCATGAAGCCAGTGGGGTCCCGTGACGCCAGAGCTATGGAAAGTGAGACTGATCTGCAAAGAATGCCAGGGGCTTAGGAAACGAGGAATCGATTCTTCTCTTCAATGTCCTCAAGACATCATTCTTGACTTTGGCTTATTCTTAAGGCAGAAGGACCACGTAGGTCTGATAAGGCCCAAGTCCGGCCTCTTGCTTCCAATCAAGTTGCAAGCTTGAATCAGCATGGCCTCCCCATAGACTTGAATAGATGACAACGTTCTCCTCTCGGGGCTTGTCCCTCTATTCTCGCTTCTTGCCAAGGATTCCTTTCTTACCCCTTGAATCAGCGTCTGTTTTATGTCTTCCAGTTTCTGTGTCCGCTTTCTGTTTTTCAAAGCTGTTTCTGGGTATCCCTCCCTTTAATAGCCTAGCCTAGGCCAATCCTCAGTCTGTAACCGTGCGGCCATCTTGGCGGACATGTTCATCGTGATGTCATAAACAACCTCAAAATTCTAAGTTGTCCTGACAACCTGCGTGCACACAGAGTTTCAGAGCCATCACAGGCCAGTGTGACTCCTCACCCTTTCCAGGTAGTATAGTTTTCCTTTTTCTCGATTTCTTGTCAGTTTCTGACTTTCTACTCGAACTTTGTAAGGCCTGCTACATTCTCTCTAGACACTGGTTTGTTTCCTGTAAGATTATCCTGGGTTTTATCCCTTACATTTTATGTAGATGGCCAAGTGGGTGGACGTTCCCCAGAGAAAGTCCTGGACTCCCTCCCAAGTTGAAGTTGCCCGGGCAATCCTCTGATGGGCAATGATCGTGTCATCTCCTAGCCGTCTGCCAATTCCACCTTGGCAGGTCCCATGTTTTCCTTCCTTCTTCCTTTGGGAAGTGTACCAGATGCGTTCATGGATTGTAAAAGCCTCATGGTTCTGTTTCTGGTGCGTATTGATAACGTATCGTCAGAATTGCAACTTATTTTATGATCCCTGTCTGCAGTGTACCATGAAATCTATATTTCCTAACACTGCTAATGTGATCTGCACCCGTGATGTGAAACAGTGAGGCCCGGGGCCCAAGGGGAACGTGGGCACTTACCGGATCCACCACAGGGCCGGCCCTGAATTGTTCTTTTGGACCAACCTTTTGCCTGAACTTCGGAAGTCGTTGGCCTGTTTGGATTATTCATGAAGGTGATTACTAGTAACATCATGGATGGTAACATTTTCCCTTGGTTCATGGTTTTAGGACTGATCATGTTCTCTCGGTAGTATTCCTCTTCAACTCTTTTGAATGATCTAGCTTTCTGTAGCATCAGTAAGCATTTTGAGGTGATTTTCCATCCTTGGAAGTTCTCCTTCTGTAATCTCTTCAGCCTCCAAAGCTTTATGCCGTCATTCTGGACCTCTTTTTGGATTTTTGATTTTAGGTGAGTTTATTGCCATAACCCTGCATTAGAACATCCTATATCTTTCGGATTTGCATCCTCATCTATTTAGACTTCTGTGTAGGTTACCTCATCTTCAGCGGCATAAGCCTAATGGCAGGCCCTAACTGCACTCTTGTCCCTAATCATCTCTTTCACCCTCCCACACCACCGTGCTTTGTCTCTGGGAATGTCCAATCAAATGTCCCTTGTCACCTGTTGGTTACTGCTTGCTTTTTCTTCTCCTTGTAAATGAGATCCTATGGTATCTGACATTCTCCCTGGGGCTTCTTTCGCTTCCCCGAAAACCCTCACAGCTATACAGGTGATCACAAATGGCTGGATTGCATCTTTTGTTGTGGTTGAGTGGTATGCCATTGTGTGGCTATAGCCCGTCTTCCTTCTGCCTTCGTCCCTTGCTGGGCACCAGGGCGGCTACCTAGTCTTGGATAGCGGGAGTCAGGCTAGGCTGAACCCAGCGGTGCACATGTCTTTATGTTGTAGTGTTTCCGAGTTCTTAGGATAAACACGCCTCAGAGGAATAGCTGGATCATATGTCACATCTATTCTTAAACTTCTGAGGCAGCACCACACCTCTTGGCGTAGTGGTTGCAGCGGATTACACTCCCACCGGCAGTACAGGAGGCTTCCCTTCTGCCATCTCCCCTCTGACACTTGCTGTTTTCCGTCTGGTTCCTTATAACCATTCTCAGCACAGTGAGCTGCTTTGTCATTCCAGTTTGGATTTGCATGGCCTGAGATTTAATGATGGTGAACAAGTTTTCATGCACCTTCTGGCACTCTTTCGATCTTCTTGGGAGAAATCTCTGTTTCCATCTTTTACCCAGGTTTTCATTGGCTTCTTGTTTTTTTCTAGTGGAGACGTGCGAGTTGATTGCATCTTTGGGGTTTCCACCCTGTGTCTGATGTGTGGTTTGCAAACATCCTCTCCCAGTTGTTGTGTTGTCTTCGCATTGAGTGGAAGGTTTCCTTGAGTGGGCAGAAGCGTGTGCATTTGATGTGGTCCCGTTTGTTTCTTGTTTCCTTTGTTGCCCTTGCCCAGTCAGACATGCTTCTTCCATATAGGCTGCTCAGACTGATGGCAAAGAGCTCTCTGCCTAGGTCTTCTCCTACAAGGTTCACGGTTTCAAGTCTGCCATTCAGGGCTTTAATCTATTTCGAGGTGGTGTCTGTGCCAGGTGTAACATCATGGTCTACTCTCGTTGTGTTCCATGTGGCTGTGTAGCCTTCCCAGCACCATTTATTGTAGAGACTCTCCTCTCTCCTCTGTCTCTTCTTGGCTCCCTGCTCGAAAAGGGGCTGTCCATGCACGTTTGAGTTGGGCTCTGGGTTCTCGATTCTGTTGCATGGGTCTGTGTGCGTGTTTTTGGGCCCAGACTGTGCCGTTTCATTACCTAGCGCTTCGTCCTATATGTTGAATTCAGAAAGTGTGATACGTCCTGCTTTTCGTTTTCCTGAGGATTCCTTTGCCTATTCAGGGTCTCTTGTTGCTGGCTAGAAACATTAGGATTCTCTCTTCTATCTCTGTGGCAAGTATTGCTGCAACTTTGACTGGGATTGCATGCAACCCAGAGATTCCTTTACTCAGGTATGGGCGTTTCAACTGTGTTAATTCTTGCATTCCTAGATCCTGGAATATCCTTCTTTCTCCTTGTGTGTTCTTGAATTTCTTTCCCCAAACGTTTGCTAGTTTTTGAATTAACATAGCTTTCACCTGTTTTGCTAAGGTTCTTCATAGAGATGTTATTCTTCGTACTGGCAAGCTGTATTTCTTTCTTTTTTTTATCTTGAGTTTTTCTATTCTTTGCAACTTTGAATTGGTTTTGTTTCAGCAGAAGTACAGTGCTATGCCCACATCTGCTGGCAATGCTACAGTATTTGCTATGGATGTCTGGCCCTGTCTAATGTCCCTTCCCATCTGCCTCTACAATACCTCGGGCTCCTGCCCTACAATGACTGAAGCAGTGGTGAGGGGGCTCAGACACATGCTTCCAACCGGCTTACCAGGTGACCCCGACCCAGAAGGTGCGGACCTCACAGCTACACCACTGGCCGGCCCCTTTCATGTTCCGTTGGCCACCGGCAGTTGAGTGCAATGGGACTTGAATGTGCTGCTTGAGCCCAACTGTGGCTCTGTATAGATGAGCCCAGGTTGTTTATCGGGTCCACTGTGATGTCAGAGGATTTGTCATAATTGTGTCTCTGCTGTCCCAGCAAGCTCCATGGACACAGGGTTTCAGAGCCGGCTTGGAGCAGTCTCATGACTCATGCTTGCCAGTTGGCCCAGGTTTGACATTCACTGCCTTTTTTTGGCTTGTGAATTTCTCTAACTTTCAAACGTTCAAGCACAGTCTGTCTAAAGACGCACATCTTTCATTGTGGATTATTCAGGTGTGATTTCTGTTCGTCTTCCATTTTCTGGGACCTTTTTTTCTTTTCCATAGTATAATCGTCATGGTCTTTCTCAGCCATCTCCCTTAGACATGCTTATCAGTGGGTTCTCCTTCATTCCAAGTCTTTAATTTTGCATTTCTGTAGTCACTTTATGTTCTCTAGGGCGAGGTGTGAGTCCTTTCGTGATTCTTGGTTGTTGTCTTTGTATTTGCACTGGTCACTCGTAGGAATATTTGCTATTCTAGCCTTGGTCAAACTAAGCCCAGAAACAAGTGGTCATCTGGGTTTTTTTGACATCCTGAGATCAGAAACTCCAAATTTCACGGGGGTCCTGCCAACACCCTTCATGAACATAATGTTTCCCAGACAAATTAGACAAATATGATGAATTCCTCTCTCCAGAAAAGATATTTTTCTCTCATTTTCTGGATTTGGGAAGTTTCAAACTTGACCCCTGATCCTTGAACGTTCCCCTAGATTCCGTCTAGATACGGGCTTACTTTATTTCTATAGGGAGTGAACTTTGTTTGCCTTACATCTTAAGCCCTGGCTTCTTTATTTTTCTTGAAACAGAATTGTAATGTTCTAATTTTCAGCCAACGTCCTTACATATGGTGTCAAAACACATAATCAATAATCCTTCTACAGCAAGAGGTGAAGGGAGAGAATGTCATTGGAGCCAAACTGAGGATTCCAGCCTGGGAGGACAGCCTTCACAAAAAACAAAGCCCTCTGGAAAATGCTGATTTTTAGCACCCTTGTGGAGCACTTCCAAACAAACTGACATACCCTAAGCATGACAGGGCTCCATTCCTTCAAGGCTTCCAAGACATCTCTTGGGACACATTAGCATGTACCCAGTGGGCCCCCATGACGCCAGAGCTATGGAAAGTGAGACTGATCTTTGAAGCAGGCTAGGGGCCTAGGAAAGGAGGCATCAATTCTTCTCTTCAATGTCCTCAAGACATCATTCTTCACTTTGGATTATGCTTAAGGCAGAAGGACACTGTAGGTCTCAAAAGGCCCAGTCTGGCCTCTTGTTTCCAATCATGTTGCAAGCTTGAATCAGCATTGCCTCCCCATAGACTTGAATAGATGACAATGTTTTACTCTCAGAGCTTGTCCCTTTATTCTCGCTTCTTGCCAAGGATTCCTTTCTTATCCCTTGAATCAGAGTCTGTTTTCTCTGTTCCAGTTTCTGTGCCCGCTTTCTGTTTTTCAAAGCTGTTTCAGGGTATCTCTCTCTTTAATGGCCTAGCCTAGGCCAATCCTCAGACTGTAACCATGCGGCCGTCTTGGGGGACATGTGTACCATGATGTCATAAACAACGTCAAAATTCTAAGTTGTCCTGACAACCTGCATGCACACAGAGTTTCAGAGCCATCTCAGACCAGTCTGACTCCTCACCCTTTCCAGGTAGGATAGTTTTCCTTTTTCTGAATTTCTTGTCGGTTTCTCACTTTCTCCTTGAACTTTGAATGGCCTGCTACATTCTCTCTAGACACTGGTTTCTTTCCTGTAAGATTATCCTGGGTTGTATGTCTTATATCTTGTGTAGATTGCCAAGTGGGAGGACCTTCCCCAGAGAAACTCCTGGACTCCCTCCCAAGTTGAAGTTGCCCAGGCAATCCTCTGATGTGCAATGATCATGTCATCTCCTAGCACTCTGGCAATTCCTCCTTAGCAGGTCACATGGTTTCCTCCCTTGTTCCTTTGGGGAAGTGTACCAGATGCGTTCATAGATTGTAATATTCTCATGGATCTTTTTCTGGTGTGTATTGATAACATATCCTCACAATTGTTACTTATATATGATCCCTGTCTGCACCGTACCATGAAATCTATATTTCCTAAAACTGCTCATGTGATCGGCACCCGTGATGTGAAGGAGTGAGGCCCAGGCCACACAAGCGGAACGTGGGCACTTACACGCTCCACCACAGGGCCGGCCATGAATTGTCCTGTTGGACCAACCTTTTGCCTTAACGGGGGAAGACGTGGGCCTGTTTGGATTAGTCATGAAGGTGATTAGTTGTAACATCCTGGACGGTAACTTTTTCCCTTGGTTCATGGTTTTAGGACTGATCATCTTCTCGTGGTAGTATTCCTCTTCATCTATTTGGAACAGTCTACCCTTCAGTAGCATCAGTAAGCATTTGGAGGTGATTTTCCATGCTTGGACGTTCACCTTCTCCTATCTCTTTCAGTCCCCAGGGCTTTATGCCGTCATTCTGGAAACGTTTTTGGATTTGTGATTTTAGGTGAATTTATTGCCGTAACACTGCATTAGAACAACCTATATCTTTCAGATTTACATCCTCATCGATTTAGACTTCTGTGTAGGTTAAATCATCTTCACCATCGTAAGCCAAATCGCAGGCCCTCACCACATACTTGTGCCTAATCATATCTTTCACCCTTCTCCACTGCACTGCTTTGCCTCTGGGAAGGCACAAATATCCCGTGCCACATATTGATTATTGCTTTCTTTTTCTTCTACTTGTAAGTGAGATGTTACGGTATTTGACATTGTCCCTGGAGCTTGTTTCACTTCCCCTAAAACCCTCACAGCCATTCTGGTGGTCAAAAATGGCTGGTTTGCATCCTTTGCTCCAGTTGACTGGTATGCCATTGTGTGGCTAGAGCCCATTTTCCTTCTGCATTCGTCCCTTGCTGGGCACCAGTGCGGCTTACAAGTCTTGGATAGTGGGAGTAAGGCTGTGGTGAAATCAGCCATGCACATGTCTTTATGTGGTAGTGTTTCCAAATTCTTTGGATAAACACGCCTCAGAGGAATAGCTGGATCATATGGGACATGGATTCTTAAATTTCAGAGGCAGTTACACACCACTTGACATACTGGCTGCACTGTTTTACACTCCCAGCAGGAGTGCAGGAGGCTTCCGTACTCTCCACCTCCTTTCTGACACTTGTTGTTTCCTGTCTGCTTCCTTATAGCCATTCTGACCACAGTGAGCTGCTATGTCCTTGCAGTTTGGATTTTCATTTTCCTGAGACTTAATGATGGTGAACAAGTTTTCATGCACCTGTTACCCCTCTTTCCATCTTCTTGGGAGAAATTTCTGTTTCCATCTTTTGACCAGGTTTTCATAGGCTTGTTGTTTTTTTTCTTGTGGAGACGTGCGAGTTGATTGTATCTTTGGGCTTTTAACCCCTTGTCCGATTTGTGGTTTGCAAACTTCCTCTCCCAGGTGTTGTGCTGTCTTTGCATTGAGTCGATGGTTTCCTTGAGTGGGCAGAAGCGGGTGCATTTGATGTGGTACCGTTTGTTTCTTGTTTCCTTTGTTGCCCTTGCCCAGTCAGACATGCTTCTTCCAAATAGGTGGCTCAGACAGATGGAATAGAGCATTCTGCCTAGGTCTTCTGCTACAAGTTTCACAGTTTCAAGTCTACCATTAAGGGCTTCAATCCATTTCATATGGTGTGTGTGCGAGGTGTAACATCATGGTCTTCTCTCGTTGTGTTCCGTGTGGATGTGCAGGCTTCCCAGCACCGTTTATTGTACAGACTCTCCCTTCTCAACTGTCTTCTCATGGCTCCCTGGTAGAAAATGGGCTGTCCATGTACGTTTGAGTTGGGCTCTGGGTTCTCGCTCCTGTTGCATGGGTATGTGTGCCTGTTTTTGGGCCCAGGTTATGCCGTTTTGGTACCTAGAGTTTCGCCCTCTATATTGAAATCAGAAAGTGTTCCACGTCCTGCTTTTTTCATTTCCTGAGGATTCCTTTGCCTATTCAGGGTCTGTTGTTGCTGCCTAGAAATGTTAAGATTCTCTCTTCTATCTCTGTGGCAAATATTGCTGCAACTTTTACTGGGATTGCATGGAATCCAGAGATTCCTTTCTCTGGTATGGACGTTTCAAATGTGCTAATTCTTCCATTCCTAGATCCTGGAATCTCCTTCTTTCTCCTTGTGTCTTTTTGAACATCTTTCACCAAACGACGGCTAGTTTTCGATTAACATAGCTTCACCTGTTTTGCTAAGGTTCTTCATAGAGATCTTGTTCGCCTAACTGGCAAGCTGTTGTTTTTTCTTCCAGTTTCAGGTTTTCTATACTTTGCAAATTTTGACTGATTTTGCTTTGGCAGAAGTGCATCACTAAGCTCACATCTGCTGGCAATGTTCCTGTATTTGCTGTTTAAGTCTGGCACTGTCTAACGTGCCCTCCCATCTCCCTCTACATTACCTCTGACGTCTGCCCCAGAATAACTGAAGCAGTGGTGAGCAGGCTCACCCCCAGGATTCCACCCAGCCCAAACCCGGCCACTGACCCAAAAGGTGTGGACCTCACTGCTACACCACCGGCTGGCCCCTTTCATGTTCCAGTGGCAACCTGAAGTTGAGTGCAGTGGGACTTGAATATGGTATTTGAGCCCATCTATGGCACTGTGTAGATGAGGCCAGGTGTTTTTTGTTTCCACTGTGATGTCAGAGGATTTGTCATAATTGTGTCTCTGCTATCCCAACAATATTCATGGACACAGGGTTCCAGAGCCTGCTTGGAGCAGTCTTATAACTCGCCATTCACAGTTAGCAAAGGTTTGACCTTCGCTGCTTTTTGGCTTGTGAATTACTGTGACTTTCAAACGTTCAAGCAGAGTCTGTCTAAAGACTGACATCATCTTTCATTGTGGATTATCCAGGTGTGATTTCTGTTCACCTTCCATTTTCTGGGACCTTTTTTTCTTTTCTATAATATACTCGTCATGGTCATTCTCAGCTATGTCCCTTAGACATGCTTATCAGTTCGTTCTCCTTCATTCCAAGTGATTAATTTTATACTTCTTTAATCACCGTATGTTCTCTAGTCCGAGGTGTGAGTGCTTTCGTGACTCTTGGTTGTTGTCTTTGAATTTACACTGGTCTTTGTAGGAATCTTTGCTATCCTAGCCTAGGTCAAACTAAGCAATGAGAACACGTGGTCATCTGTTTTGGTTTGACATCCTGAGATCAGAAACTCCAAATTCGAGGAGGTCCTGGCAACCCCCTTCACGGACATAGTGTCCTTCTGCCTTAAGCATAATGCAAAGTTAAGAATTATCTGTTCCGAACATTGCTGAAAAGAATCAATGCCTCCTTTCCTAGGCCCCTAGCATTCTTTGAAGATCAGTCTCACTTTCCATAGCTCTGGCGTCACAGGTTCCCACTGGGTACATGCTTATGTGTCTCAAGAGATGTTTTGGAAGCCTTGAAGGAATGGATCCCTGTCACTGTGGGTATGTCTCCTTGTCTGGAAGCGCTCTACAAGTGTGTTGAAAAGCACCCTTTTCCAGAGGGCTTCATTCCTTTGTGAAGGGTGACCTCCCAGGCTAGAGTGCTCACTTTGCTTCCAATGAAATTGTCTCCCCTTAACTCTTTCTGTACAAGGATTATTGATTATGGGTTTTGATACCATATGTGAGGAAGTTGGCTCAAAATTAGAACATTACAAGTCTGTATCAAGAAAAATAAACATTCCAGGGCTGAGGATGTAAGGCAAAGAAATGGCACACTCTAGAGAATTAAAGTAAGCCCCTATCAAGACACATTCTAAGGGAAAGTCCAAGGATCAGGGGTCAAGTTCGAAACTTCCAAAATCCAGAAATGAGAAGAAAAAATTTCTTTCCTGAGAGAGGAATTCATCAGATTTCTCTAATTTGTCTCAGAAACAGTATGTCCCTGAATGGGGTTGCCAGGACCAGCTCGAATTTGGAGTTTCTGATCTCAGGATGTCAACCAACCCAGATGACCACGTGGTCTCAGTGCTTAGTGTGACCTAGGCTAGGTTAGCAAAGAGTCCTGGCAGTCACTGGTGCAAATTCAAAGACAACAACCAAGAATCACGAAAGCACTCAGACCTCGTCCTAGAGAACATACGGTGATTAAAGATATACAAAATTAATCACTTGGACTGAAGGAGAACGGACTGATAAGCATATCTAAGGGAGATAGTTGAGAAGGACCATGACGATTATACTGTCGAAAAGAAAAAAAGGTGACAGAAAATGGAAGGCGAACACAAGTCACACCTGAATAATTCACAATGAAGGATTTAAGGCTTTACACAGACTCTGCTTGAACGTTGTAAAGTCAGAGAAATTCATAAGTCAAAAAGCGACAGCGAAGGTCAAACCTGGGCTAATTGGGAAGGGAGAGATATGAGACTGCTCCAAGCGGGCTCTGAAACCCTGTGTCCATGAAGATTGCCGGGACAGCAGAGACACAATTACGACAAATCCTCTGACATCACAGTGGGCCTGAATAACTTCGTGGCCTCATCTATACAGTGCCAAAGTTGGGCTCAAGTAGCACATTCAAGTTCCACTGCCCTCAACTGCAGGTTTCCAATAAACATGAAAGGGGCCAGCCGGTGGTGCAGTGGCGAGGTCAGCACCTTCTGGTTTGGTGGCCCAGGGTGGGCCGGGTGGAATGAAGTGGGTGATCGTCCTCACCACTGCTTCAGTCATTCTGGGGCAGGCGTCCGAGGTAGTGTAGAGGCAGATGGGAAGGGACGTTAGACAGGGCCAGACTTCCACAGCAAATACAGGAGCATTGCCAGCAGATGTGAGCTCAGCGATGCAGTTCTGCCAAAACAAAACCAATTCAAAGTTGCAAAGAATAGAAACACTGAAGCTGAAAAGAAAAAAAAACTGCATGCCAGTGAGAAGAATAAGATCTCTATGAAGAACCTTAGCAAAACAGGTGAAAGCCATGTCAATCGAAAACTAACAAACGTTGGGGGAAAGAAATTCAAGAAGACACAAGGAGAAAGAAGAAGATTCCAGGATCTAGGAATGGAAGGATTAACACACTTGAAAGGTTCATACTGCAGTAAGGAATCTCTGGATTCCATGCAATCCCAGTCAAAGTTGCAGCAGTATTTGCCACAGAGAAGAAGAGAGAATCCTAAAGTTTCTAGCCAGCAACAAGAGACCCTGAATAGGCAAAGGAATCCTCAGGAAAACGAACAAAACAGTACGTGTCACAATTTCTGATTTCAACATAGAGGACGAAGCGCTAGGTACCGAAATGGCACAGTCTGGGCCCAAAAACAGGCATGAAGACCCATGCAAAACAATTGAGAGCCCAGAGCCCAACTCAAACTTACATGGACAGCCCATTTTGGACCAGGGAGCCAAGTGGAGACAGCGGAGAAAGGACAATCTCTACAATAAATGGTGCTGGGAAGCCTGCACAGCCACATGGAACACAACGAGAGTTCACCATGCTGTTACACCTGGCACACACACCACCTGAAATGGATTAAAGCCTTGAATGGCAGACTTGAAACCGTGAACCTTGTAGGAGAAGACCTAGGCAGAGTGCTCTTTGCCATCTGTCTGAGCCGCCTATTTGGAAGAAGCATGTCTGACTGGGAAAGGGCAACAAAGGAAACAAGAAACAAACGGGACCACATCAAATGCACACACTTCTGCCAGTCAAGGAAACCATCAACTGAATACTAAGACACCACAACAATTGGGAGAGGATATTTGCAAACCACACATCGGACAAGGGGTGAAAAGCCCAAAGATACAATCAACTCGCACGTCTCCACAAGAAAAAAAACAAGCCAATGAAAACCTGGTCAAAAGATGGAAGCAGAGATTTCTCCGAAGAAGATAGAAAGAGGGCCAGTAGGTGCATGAAAACTTGTTCACCATCATGAAGTCTCAGGAAAATGCAAATCCAAACTGCAAGGACATGGCAGCTCACTGTGGTCAGAATGGCTAGAAGGAAGCAGCCAGGAAATAACAAGTGTCAGAGAGGAGGTGGAGAGAAGGGAAGCCTCCTGCACTGCTGGTTGGAGTGTAACCCGGTGCAGCCACGATGCCAAAGGTGTGGAACTGCCTCAGAAATTTAAGTATCCATGTCCCATATGACCCAGCTATTAATCTGCCGCTTGTTTATCCAAAAAAGTCAGAAAGACTACCGCATAAAGACATGTGCATTGCTGTGTTCACCACAGTCTTACTCCTGATATCCAAGACGTGGAAAGCACCCTGGTGTCCAGCAAGGGATGATTGGAGAAGGAAGATGGGCTATAGCCACAAAATGGCATACCACTCAGCCGGAACAAATGATGCAAGCCAGCCATTTGTGACCACCAGAATGGCTGTGAGGGTTTTAGGGGAAGTGTAATAAGCCCCAGTGAGAAATTCAAATACCATAGAATCTCACTTACAAGGAGAAGAAAAAGCAAGCACTAACCAACAGGTGGCACTGAACATTTGTATGCGGGCTCCCAGAGGCAAAGAGGGGCGGTGACGGAGGGTGAAAGAGAAGATTAGGCACAAGTGTGTGGTGAGGGCCTGTGATTAGTCTTACACTGGTGAAGATGATGTAAGCTACACAGAAGTCTAAAGCAATGAGGATGTGAATCTGGAAGTTATAGTACGTTCTAATGCAGGGTCATGGCTATAAATTCACCTCAAATCAAAAATCCAAAAAGGGGTCCAGAATGATGTCATAAAGCTTTGGGGGCGGAAAGAGTTTACAGAAGGTGAACTTCCAAGGATGGAAAATCACCTCCAAATGCTTACAGATGCTACAGATGTGTAGATGAGACCAGGTAGTTTTTCGGGTCCACTGTGATGTCAGAGGATTTGTCGTAATTGTGTCTCTGCTGTACCAGCAATCTTCATGGACACAGGGTTTCAGAGCCCCCTTGGAGCAGTCTCATAACTCGCCCTTTCCAGTTAGCCCAGGTTTGACCTTCGCTGCCATTTTGTGGCTTGTGAATTTCTCTGACATTCAAACGTTCAAGCAGACTCTGTTTAAAGACTGACGTCTTTCATTGTGGATTATTCAGGTATGAGTTCTGTTTGCCTTCCATTTTCTGGGACCTTTTTAATTTTCCATAGTATACTCGTAATGGTCTTTCTCAGCTATCTCTCTTAGATATTCTTATCGCTGCGATCTCCTTCAGTCTAAGTGATTAATTTTGTATTTCTCTAATAACCGTATGTTCTCTAGGCCGAGCTGTGAGTGCTTTCGTGCCTCGTGGTTGTTGTCTATGAATTTGCACTGGTCACTTGTAGGAATCTTTGCTATCCTGGACCAGGTCAAACTAAGCACTGAGAACCCGTGGTCATCTGGGTTGGTTTGACATCCTGAGATCAGAAACTCCAAATTCTAGTTGGTCCTGGCAACCCCCTTCACGGACAAAATGTTCCCGAGACAAATTAGACAAATCTGATGAATTCCTCTCTCCAGGAAAGATAGCTTTCTGTCTCTTTTCTGGATTTGGGAAGTTTCAAACTTGACCCCTGATCCTAGAACATTCCCCTAGATTTCCTCTAGATACAGGCCTACTTTATTTCTATAGGCTGTGCCATTT
The DNA here is from genome assembly GCF_041296235.1 of Equus asinus. NCBI lineage: Eukaryota > Metazoa > Chordata > Mammalia > Perissodactyla > Equidae > Equus > Equus asinus. The sequence goes on along the minus strand of NC_091813.1, from coordinate 4,080,578 downwards.
GTTTGCCTTACATCCTCAGCCCTGGCCTGTTTATTTTACTTGAATCAGGATTGTAATATTCTACTTTTCAGCCAACTCCCTTACATATGGTGTCAAAACACACACTCTATAATTCTTCCACGGCACGAAGTAGGGTGAGAGAATTTCATTGGTGCAAAACTGACCACTCTAGCCTGGGAGGGCAACCTTCACAAAGGAATGAAGCTCTCTGGAAAAGGGTGATTTCCAGCACGCTTGTAGAGCCCTTCCACTCAAAGAGACATACCCCAAGCGTGACAGGGCTCCATTCCTTCAAGGCTTCCAAGACATCTCTTGGGACACATTAGCATGTACACAGTGGGCCCCCATGTCACCTGAGCTATGGAAAGTGAGATTGATCTTCAAAGCATGCTAGGGGCCTAGGAAAGGAGGCATCGATTCTTCTCTTCAATGTCCTCAAGCCGTCATTGTTGACTTTGCATTATGCTTAAGGCAGAAGCACACTGTAGTTCTGATGAGCCCCAAGTCCGGCCTCTTGTTTCCAATCAAGTTGCAAGCTTGAGTCAGCATGGCCTCCCCATACACTTGAATAGATGACAATGTTCTCCTCTCGGTGCTTGTCCCTCTATTCTCGCTTCTGGCCAAGGATTCCTCTCTTATCCCTTGATTCAGACTCTGTTTTATCTCTTCCAGTTTCTGAGCCCACTTTCTGTTGTTCAAAGCTGTTTCTGGGTATCTGTCCCTTTAATAGCCTAGCCTAGGCCAATCCTCAGACTGTAACCATGCGGCCCTCTTGGGGGACAGGGTCACCGTGATGTCATAAACAACCTCAAAATTCTAAGTTGTCCTGACAACCTCCATGCACACAGATCTTCAGAGCCATCTCAGACCAGTCTGACTCGTCACCCTTTCCAGGTAGGATAGTTGTCCTTTTTCTGGATTTCTTGTCAGTTTCTGACATTTTCCTCGAACTTCGAAAAGGCTGCTACATCCTCTCTAGACACTGTTTTCTTTCCTGTAAGATTATCCTGGATTGTATCTCTTATATCTTTTGTAGATGGCCAAGTGTGTGGACCTTCCCCAGAGAAAGTCCTGGACTCCCTCCCCAGTTGAAGTTGCCCAGGCTATCTGATGCACAATGATCGTGTCATCTCCTAGCACTCTGCCAATTCCACGTTGGCAGATCACATGTTTTCCTTCCCACTTCCTTTGGGGAATTGTACCAGATGCCTTCATCGATTGTAATATTCTCAGTGTTCTTTTTCTGGTGCATATTATTAACGTATCCTCACAATTGCTACTTATTTATCATCCCTGTCCGCACCGTACTATGAAATCTATATTTCCTAACACTGCTAATGTGATCTACACCCGTGATGTGTAACAGTGAGACTCGGCCCACCCAAGCGGAACGTGGGCACCTACCCTCTCCACCAATGACTGGCCCTTAATTGTACTTTTGGATCAACCTTTTGCCTGAGCTTGGGAACACGTGGGCCTGTTTGTATTATTGTTGGAGGTGATTAGTAGTAACATCATGGACGGTAACATTTTCCCTTGGTTCATGGGTTTAGCATGGATGATGGTTTCAGGGTAGTATTCATCTTCATCTATTTTGAAAGGTCTACCTTTCTGTAGCATCATTAAGCATTTTGGGGTGATTTTCCATCCTTGGAAGTTCACCTTCTCTAATCTCTTTCAACCCCCAAAGTTTTATGCCGTCATTCTGGACCCGTTTTTGGATTTTTAATTTTAGGTGAATTTATTGCCATACCCTGCATTAGAACATCCTATATCTTTCAGATTTGCATCCTCATGGATCTGTGTAGGTTACATCACCTTCACCTGCATAAGCCGAATCACAGGCCCTCATCACACACTTGTGCCTCATCATCTCTTTCACCCTTCCCCACCCCTGCACTTTGCCTCTGGGATCGCCGAATCAAATGTCCCTTGCCACCTGTTGGTTAGCGCTTGCGTTTTCTTCTTCTTGTAAGTGAGATCCTATGGTATCTGACATTCTCCCTGGGGCTTCTTTCACTTCCCCTAAAACCCTCACAGCTATACAGGTGGTCACAAATGGCTGGATTGCATCCTTTGTTCCGGCTGAGTGGTATGCCATGGTGTGGTTATAGCCCATATTCCTTCTGCATTCATCCCTTGCTGTGCACCAGGGCGGCTACCAAGTCTTGGATAGCGAGATTAAGGCTGTGGTGAACTCAGCTGTGCACATGTCTTTATGCTGTAGTGTTTCCCAGTTCTTTGGATAAACGTGCTGCAGAGGAATAGCTGGATCGTATGGAACATGGATTCTTAAACTTCTGATGCAGCTACACACGTCTTGGCTTAGTGGATGCACCGGTTTACACTCCCACCAGCAGTACAGGAGGCTTCCCTTCTCTCCACCTCCCCTCTAACAGTTGTGGTTTCCTGTCTGCTTCCTTATAGCCATTCTGACCACAGTGAGATGCTATGTCCTTGCAGTTTGGATTTGCCATGGCCTGAGACTTAATGATGCTGAACAAGTTTTCATGCACTTGTTGGCCCTCTTTAGTTCTTCTTGGGAGAAATCTCTGTTTCCATCGTTTGCCCAGGCTTTCATTGGGTTCTTGTTTTTTTTCTTGTGGAGACGTGTGAGTTGACTGTATCTTTGGGCTTTTCATCCCGTGTCCGATGTGTGGTTTGCAAACATCCTCTCCCAATTGTTGTGGTGTCTTAGTATTCAGTTGATGGTTTCCTTGACTGGCAGAAGTGTGTGCATTTGATGTGGTCCCGTTTGTTTCTTGTTTCCTTTGTTGCCCTTTCCCAGTCAGACATGCTTCTTCCAAATAGGCAGCTCAGACAGATGGCAAAGAGCACTCTGCCTATGTCTTCTGCTACAAGGTTCACGGTTTTAAGTCTGCCATTCAAGGCTTTGATCCATTTCAGGTGGTGTGTGTGCCACGTGTAAGATCATGGTGTGCTCTCGTTGTGTTCCATGTGGCTGTGCAGGCTTCCCAGCACCATTTATTGTAGAGACTCTCCTTTCTCCGCTGTCTCCTCCTGGCTCCCTCGCCGAAAATGGGCTGTCCATGTACGTTTGAGTTGGGCTCTGGTCTCTCGATTCTGTTGCATGGGTCTTCTGCATGTTTTTGGGCCAATATTGTGCCATTTCGGTAACTAGCACTTCATCCTCTATGTTGAAATAAGAAAGTGTAGCACGTCCTGCTTTGTTCATTTTCCTGAGGATTCCTTTGCCTATTCAGGGTCTCTTGTTGCTGCCTAGAAATTTTAGGATTCTCTCTTCGATCTCTGTGGCAAGTATGGCTGCAACTTTGAATGGGATTGCATGGAATCCAGAGATTCCTTTTTCCGGTATGGACGTTTCAAGTGTGTTAATTCTTCCATTCCTAGATCCTGGAATATCCTTCTTTCTCCTTGTGTCTTCTTGAATTTCTTTACCGAAAGGTTTGCTAGTTTTCGATTGACATAGCTAACACCTGTTTTGCTACGATTCTTCATAGAGATCTTATTCTTCTAACTGGCAAGCTGGTTTTTTCTTTTTCAGAGTCAGTTTTTCTATTCTGTGCAAGTTTTAATTGGTTTTATTTTGGCAGAAGTGCATCGCTGTGCTCACATCTTCTGGCAATGCTCCTGTATTTGCTGTGGAAGTCTGGCCCTGTCTAACGTCCCTTCCCATCTGCCTCTACACTACCTCGAACGCCTGCCCCTCAGTGACTGAAGCAGTGGTGAGCAGGCTTACGCCCAGGATTCCACCCGGCCCACCCCAGGCAACCGTCACAGTAGGTGCGGGCCTCACTTCTGCACCTCTGGCCATCCGCTTTCCTGTTCCATTGGCCACCTGCAGTTGACTGCAATGGGACTTGTATATGCTACTTGAGCCCAACTCTGGCACTGTGTAGATGAGGCCAGTTTGTTTTTCGCGTACATTGTGATGTCAGAGGATTTGTCATAATTGTGTGTCTTCTGTCCCACCAAGCTTCATGGACACAGGGTTTCAGAGCCCGCTTATAGCAGTCTCATAACTCACCCTTCCCAGTTAGCCCAGGTTTGACCTTCGCTGCCATTTTTTGGCTAGTAAATTTCTCTGACTTTCAAAGGTTCAAGCAGAGTCTGTCTAAAGAGTGACATCATTCATTGTGGATCATTCAGGTGTGATTTCTGTTTGCCTTCCATTTTATGGGAGCATTTTTTCTTTTCTATAGTATACTTGTCATGGTCATTCTCAGCTATCTCCCTTAGACATGCTTATCAGTCCATTCTCCTTCAGTCTAAGTGATTAGTTTTGTATTTCCTTAATCACTGTATGTTTTCTAGGCCGAGGTATGACTGCTTTCATGATTCTTGGTGGTTCCCTTTGAACTTTCACCAGTCACTAGTAGCAATCTTTGCTACCCAAGCATAGGTCAGACTAAGCACTGACAACACATGGTCATCTGGGTTGGTTTGACATCCTAATCAGAAACTCCAAATTCGTGGGGGTCCTGGCAACACCCTTCACGGACACAATGTTTCCAAGACAAATTAGACAAATCTGATGAATTCATCTCTCAAAGAAAGATATTTTTCTGTCTTTTTCCGGATTTGGAAAGTTTCGAACTTGACACCTGATCCTTGAATGTTCTCCTAGATTTCCTCTAGATACGGGCTTACTTTATTTCTATAGGCTATGCCATTTGTTTGCCTTACATCCTCAGCCATGGCCTGTTTATTTTTCTTGAAACAGAATTGTAATGTCCAAATTTTCAGCCAACTTCCTTACATATGGTGTCCAAACACATAATCAATAATCCTTCTACAGCAAGAAGTAGGGGGGGAAAATTTGATTGGAGCCACACTGAGCACACTAGGCTGGGAGGGCAGCCTTCACGAAGGAACGAAGCCCTCTGGAAAAGGGTGCTTCTCAGCACACTTGTAGAGCCCTTCCAAACAAAGAGACATAGCCCAAGCATGACAGGGGTCCATTCCTTCAATGCTTCCAAGACATCTCTTGGGACACATTAGCATGTACCCAGTGGTCCGCCATGACGCCTGAGCTATGGAAAGTGAGACAGATCTTCAAAGAATGCTACAGGCCTGGGAAAGGAGGCATCGATTCTTCTCTTCAATGTCCTCAAGACATTCAGTCATTGTGGGGCTGGCGTCCAAGGTAGTGCAGAGGCAGAAGGGAAGGGACGTTAGACAGTGCGAGACATCTTGCCAGTGAGAAGAATTAGATCTCTACGAAGAACCTTAGCAAAACAGGTGAGAGCCATATCAATCGAAAACTAGCAAAAATTTTGGGAAAGAAATTCAAGAAGACACAAGGAAAAAGAAGGATATTCTGGGATCTAGGAATGGAAGAATTAACACACTTGAAAGGTCCATACCGCAGAAAGGAATCTCTGGATTCCATGCAATCCCAGTCAAAGTTGCAGCAATATTTCCCAAAGAGATATAAGAGAGAATCCTAAAGTTTCTAGCCAGCAACAAGAGACCCTGAATAGGCAAAGGAATCCTCAGGAAAATGAACAAAGCAGGACGTGCTACACTTTCTGATTTCAACATAGAGGACGAAGCGCTAGGTAGCAAAAGGGCACAGTTTGCACCCAAAAACAGGCACAGAGACCCATGCAACAGAATCGAGAGCCCAGAGCCCAACTCAAAGTACGTGGACAGCCCCTTTCCAACGAGGGAGGCAATAGGAGACAGTGGAGAAAGGAGAGTCTCTACAATAAATGGTGCTGGGAAGCCTGCACAGCCACATGGAACACAACGAGAGTACACCATGATGTTACACGTGGCACACACACCACCTCGAAATGGATGGACGCCTTGAATGGCAGACTTGAAACCGTGAACCTTCTAGGAGAAGACCTAAGCAGAGTGCTCTTTGCCATCTGTCTGAGCCGCCTATTTGGAAGAAGCATGTCTGACTGGGCAAGGGCAACAAAGGAAACAAGAAACAAACGGGACCACATCAAATGCGGACGCTTCTGCCCAGTCAAGGAAACCATCGACTCAATGCCAAGACAGCACAACAACTGGGAGAGGATGTTTGCAAACCACACATCGGACAAGGGGTGAAAAGCCCAAAGATACAATCAACTCGCACAGCTCCACGAGAAAGACGACAAGAAGCCAATGAAAACCTGGGCAAAAGATGGAAACAGAGATTTCTCCCAAGAAGATTGAAAGAGGGCCAAAAGGTGCATGAAAACTTGTTCCCATCATTACGTCTCAGGCCAATGCAAAAGCAAATGCAAACTGTAAGGACACAGCAGCTCACTGTGGTCAGAATGGCTATAAGGAAGCAGACAGGAAGCCACAAGTGTCAGAGAGGAGGTGGAGAGAAGGGAAATCTCCTGCACTGCAAGTGGGAGTGGAAACCGGTGCAGCCACTACTCCAAGCGGTGTGGAACTGCCTGAGAAATTTAAGAATCCGTGTCTCATATGATCCAGCTGTTCCTCTGAGGCGTGTTTGTCCAAAGAGCTCAGAAACACTACCTTATAATGAGCCGTGCACCACTGATTTCACAACAGCATTACTCCCGCTATCCAAGACTTGAAATCCGCCCTGGTGCCCAGCAAGGGAAGAATGCATAAGGAAGATGGGCTATACCCACACAATGGCATACCACTCAGCTGGAACAAAGGTTGCATTCCAGCCATTTGTGACACCCAGAATGGCTGTGAGGGTTTTAGGGGAAGTGAAACAAGCCCCAGGGAGAACGTCAAATACCATAGGATCTCTCTTACAAGGAGAAGAAAAAGCAAGCACTAACCAACAGGTGGCACAGGACATTTTATTGGGAGTTCCCAGATGCAGAGCGGGGTGGTGGGGGAGGGTAAAAGAGATGATGAGGCACCAGTGTGCACTGAGGGGTTGTGATTCAGCTTTAGCTGGTGAAGATGATGTAACCTACACAGAAGTCTAAACCAATGAGGATGCAAATCTGAAAGATATAGGATGTTCTAATGCAGGGTTATGGCAATAAATTCACCTAAAATCAAAAATCCAAAACGGGGTCCAGAATGCCGGCATAATGCTTTTGGGGCTGAAAGCATTTAGAGAAGGTGAATTTCCAAGGCTGGAAAATCACCTCAAAATTCTTACTGTTTCTACAGAAAGGCAGACCATTCCAAATAGATGAAGAGGGATACTACCCACAGAACATGATGCGTGCTAAACCCATGAACCAAGGGAAAATGTTACCGTCCATGATGTTAATAGAAATCACCTTCATGAATAATCCCAACAAGCCCACGTCTTCCCAAGTTCAGACAAAAGGTTGGTCCAAAATAAGAATTCATGGCCGGCTTTGTGGTGGAGTGAGTAAGTGCCCTCCTTCCACTTGGGCAGCCGGGGACTCACTGTTTCACATTACGGGTGCAGATCATTTTAGCAGTGTTAGGAAATACAGATTTCATGGTACGGTGCGGACAGAGATCATAAATAAGTAGCAATTCTGATGATACGTTATCAATTCGCACCAGAAAATCTCCATGAGAATATTACAATCAATGAACGCATCTGGTACACTTCCCCAAAGTAAGAAGGAAGGAAGACATGTGACCTGCCAAGGTGGAATTGGCAGAGTGCTAGGAAATGATATGATCATTGCGCATGAGAGGATTGCCTGGGCAAGTTCAACTTGGGAGGGAGTCCAGGACTTTCTCTGGGGATGGTCCACCCACTTGGCCATCTACACAAGATATAAGAGATACAACCAAGGATAATCTTATACTGGAAAGAAACCAGTGTCTAGGAAAGGAGGCATCATATTCTTCTCTTCAATGTCCTCAAGACATCATTCTTGACTTTGGATTATGCTTAAGGAAGAAGGACAACATAGTTCTGATAGGGCCCAAGTGTGGCATCTTGTTTCCAATCAAGTTTCAAGCTTGAATCAGCATGCTGTCCCCATAGACTTGAATAGATGACAATGTTCTCCTCTCAGTGCTTGTCCCTCTATTCTCACTTCTTGCCAAGGATTCCTTTCTTATCCCTTGAATCAGAGTCGGTTTGATCTCTTCTACTTTCTGTGCCAGCTTTCTGTTTGTCAAAGCTGTTTCTTGTTATCTCTCCCTTTAATAGCCTATCCTAGGCCAATCCTCAGACTGTAACCATGCGGCCCTCTTGGGGGACATGTTCACCATGATGTCATAAAGAACGTCCTAATTCTAAGTTGTCCTGACAACCTCCATGCACAGAGTTTCAGAGCTATCTCAGACCAGTCAGACTCCTAACCCTTTCCAGAAAGGATAGTTTTCCTTTTTCTGGATTTCTTTTCGGTTTCTAACTTTCTCCTCGAACTTTGATAGGCGTAGCACAATCTCCCTAGACACTGGTTTCTTTCCTGTAAGATTATCCTGGGTTGTATCTCTTATATCTTGTGTAGGCGGCCAAGTGGGTGGACATTCCCCCGAGAAAGTCCTGGACTCCCTCCCAAGTTGAAGTTGCCCAGGCAATCCTCTGATGCGCAATGATCATGTCATCTTCTAGCACTCTGCCAATTCCACCTTGACAGGTCACAAGTTTTCCTTCCTTCTTCCTTTGGGGAAGTGTACCAAATGCGTACATAGATTGTAATAGTCTCGTGGTTCTTTTTCTGTTGCGTATTGATAAGCTATCCTCACATTGGCTACTAATTTATGATCTCTGTCCACACCGTACCATGAAATCTATATTTCCTAACACTGTTAATGAGATCTGCACCCGTGATGTGAATCAGTGAGGCCCAGACCGCCAAAGCAGGACGTGGGCACTTACCCGGTCTACCACAGGGCCGGTCCTGAATTGGACTTTTGGACCAACTTTTAGCCTGAGCTTGGGAAAACGTGCACCTGTTTGGATTATTCGTGAAGGTGATTAGTAGTAACATCATGGACAGTAACCTTTTCCTGTTGTTCATGGGTTTAGCATGGATCATGTTCTTTGGGGAGTATTCCTCTTCATCTGTTTGGAATGGTTTACCTTTCTGTAGCATCAATAAGAATTTTAAGGTGATTTTCCATCCTTGGAAGGTCACCTTAGCGATTCTTTTTCAGCCCCCAAAGCTTTATGCCATCATTCTGGACCCCTTTTTGGATCTTTGATTTTTGCTGAATTTATTTCCATAAACCTGCATTAAAACATCCTATATCTTTCAGATAGCTTACATCATCGTCACCAGCATAAGCCTAATCACAGGCCCTCACCACACTCTTGTGCCTCACCATCTCTTTCCACCACCCCCCCCACCGACCTGCTTTGCCTCTGGGAATCCCCAATCAAATGTGCCATGCCACCTGTTCATCATCTGGGTACGTTTGACATCCTGAGATCAGAAGCTCCAAATTCGAGGTGGATCTTGAAACCCCCTTCATGGACACAGTGTCCTTCTGTCTTAAGTATAATCCAAAGTCAAGAATGTTCTCATGAGGACATTGAAGAGAAGAATCAATGCCTCCTTTCCTACACCTCTAGCATTCTTTGAAGATCAGTCTCACTTTCCAAAGCTCTGGCGTCATGGGTTCCCACTGGGTACATGTTAATGTGTCTCTTTGTTTGGAAGGGCTTTACAAGTGTGCTGAAATGCACCCTTTTATACAGGGCTTCATTTCTTAGTGAAGGCAGTATGTCCATGAAAGGGGTTGACAGGACCCCGCGAATTTGGAGTTTCTGATCTCAGGATCTCAAATCAACCCAGATAACCACGTGTTCTCAGTGCTTAGTTTGACCCAGGCTAGGATAGCAAGCAGTCCTACAAGTGACCTGTGCAAATTCAAAGACAACAACCAAGAGTCACGAAAGCACTCACACCTTGGACTAGAGAACATACGGTTATTAAAGAAATACAAAATTAATCATTACGAACTGAGAAGAACAGACTGATAAGCATATCTAAGGGAGATAGTTGAGAAAGACCATGACGAGTATAATATGGAAAAGAAAAAAGTTCCAGAAAATGGAAGGTGAACAAAAATCACACCTGAAAAATCCACAATGAGAGATGTCAGTCTTTACACAGACTCTGCTTGAACGTTTGAAAGTCAGAGAAATTCACAAGCCAAAAGACGACAGCAAAGGTCAAAGCTGCGCTAACTGGGAATGGTGAGTTATTAGACTGCTCCAAGCAGGCTCTGAAGCCCTGTTTCGATGAAGCCTGCCGGCACACCAGAGACATAATTATGACAAATCCTCTGACATCACGGTGGACCTGAAAACCTGCTCTCATCTACACAGTGCCAGACTTGGGCTCAAGTAGCATATTCAAATCCCATTATACTCAACTGCAGGTGGCCAAAGGAACATGAAAGGGGCCTGGCAGTGGTGCAGTGGTTAGGTCCACACCTTCCGGGTCGGTGGTCCGGGGTGGGCTGTGTGGAATCCTGGGTGTGAGCCTCCTAACCATTGCTTCAGTCATCCTGGATCTGGCGTCCTAGGTAGTGTAGAGGCAGATGGGAAGGGAGGTTAGACAGGGCCAAATTTCCACAGCAAATACAGGAGCATTTCCAGCAGATGTGAGCTCAGTGATGCACTTCTGCCAAAACAAAACCGATTACAAGTTGCAAAGAATACAAAAACTGAAGCTCAAAAAAAAGAAAACAAACACGTTGGCAGTAAGAAGAAGATCTCTATGAAGAAGCTTAGCAAAACAGGTGAAAGCCATGTCAATTCGAAAACAAGCAAATCTTTGGGGAAAGGAATTCCAGAAGACACAAGGAAAAAGAAGGATATTTCGGGATCTAGGAATGGAAGAATTAACAGGTAGATGAGCTATAGCCAGGCAATGGCACACCAGTCAGCCGGAACAAAGGATGTAATCAAGCCATTTGTGACCACCAGAATGACTGTGAGGGTTTTAGGGAAGTGAAACAAGCCCCAGGGAGAAAGGCAAATACCCTAGGATCTCACTTAAGAGGAGAAGAAAAAACAAGCGGTCAGGAACAGGTGGCACGGGACATTTGATTGGGGGTTCCCTGAGACAAAGCGGGGAGGTGTGAGGGGGGAAACAGATGATGAGGCACAAGTGTGTGGTGAGGGCCTGCTATTAGGCTTACGCAGGTGAAGATGATGTAAGCTACACGGAAGTCTACATCAATGAGGATGCAAATCAGAAAGATATAGGATGTTCTAATGCAGGGTTATGGCAATAAATTCACCTAAAAGCAAAAAATCCAAAATGGGGTCCAGAATGACGGCATAAAGCTTTGGGGCTGAAAGAGATTAGAGAAGGTGAACTTCCAAGGCTGGAAAATCACCTCAAAATGCGTACTGATGCTACAGAAAGGTAGACCATTCGAAATAGGTGAAGAGGAATACTACCCACAGAACATGATGCGTGCTAAACCCATGCACCAACGGAAAAGGTTACCGTCCATGATGTTACTACTAATCACCTTCACGAATAATCCAAACAGGCCCACGTGTTCACAAGCTCAGGCAAAAGGTTGGTCCAAAAGTCCATTTCAGGGCCGGCCCTGTGGCGGAGCAGGTAAGTGCCCACGTTCTGCTTGGCCGGCCCAGGCCTCACTGTTTCACATCACGGGTGCAGATCACATTAGCAGTGTTAGGAAATATAGATTTCATGGTACAGTTCGGACAAGGATCATAAAATAGGTAGCAATGGTGAGGTCACCTTATCAATACGCACCAGAAAAAGAACGTGAGGCTTTTACAATCCATGAACGCATCTGGTACACTTCCCCAAAGGAAGCAGGAAGGAAAACATGGGACCTGCCAAGGTAGAATTGGCAGAGTGCTAGGAGATGACACGATCATTGCCCATCAGAGGATTGCCCGGGCAACTTCAACTTGGGAGGGAGTCCAGGACTTTCTCTGGGGAACGTCCACCCACTTGGCCATCTACATAAAATGTAAGAGGTAAAACCCAGGATAATCTTACAGGAGAGAAACCAGTGTCTAGAGAGCATGTAGCAGGCCTTACAAAGTTCGAGGAGAAAGTCAGAAACCGACAAGAAATCGAGAAAAAGTAAAACTATCCTACCTGAAAAGGGTGAGGAGTCAGACTGGCCTGAGATGGCTCTGAAACTCTGTGTGCACGCAGGATGTCAGGACAACTTCGAATTTTGAGGTTGTTTATGACATCACGATGATCATGTCCGCCAAGATGGCCGCACGGTTACAGACTGAGGATTGACCTAGACTAGGCTATTAAACGGAGGGATACCCAGAAACAGCTTTGAAAAACAGAAAGCGGACACAGAAACTGGAGGACATAAGACAGACGCTGATTCAAGGGGTAAGAAAGGAATCCTTGGCAGGAAGCGAGAATAGAGGGACAAGCACCGAGAGGAGAACGTTGTCATCTATTCAAGTCTATGGGGAGGCCATGCTGATTCAAGCTTGCAACTTGATTGGAAGCAAGAGGCCGGACTTGGGCCTTATCAGACCTATGTGGTCCTTCTGCCTTAAGAATAAGCCAAAGTCAAGAGTGATGTCTTGAGGACGTTGAAGAGAAGAATCGATGCCTCCTTTCCTAGGCACCTGGCATTCTTTGCAGATCAGTCTCACTTTCCATAGCTCTGGCGTCACGGGGGCCCACTGGCTTCATGCTAATGTGTCCCAAGAGATGTCTTGGAAGACTTGAAGGAATGGAGCCCTGTCACGCTTGGAGTACGTCTCATTGTTTGGAAGTGCTCTACAAGGGTGCTGAAAAGCACCCTTTTCCACAGGGCTTCGCTCCTTCGTGAAGGCTGCCCGCCCAGGCTAGTGTGCTCAGTTTGCCCCCAATGAAATTCTCTCCTCCTACCTCTTGCCGTAGAAGGATTATTGATTATGTGTTTTGACACCACATGTAAGGAAGTGGGCTGAAAATCAGAACATTACAATTCTGTTTCAAGAAAAATAAACAGGTCAGGGCTGACGATGTAAGGCAAACAAATGGCACAGCCTATAGAAATAAAGTAAGCCCGTATCTAGACGGAATCTAGGGGAACGTTCCAGGATCAGGGGTGAAGTTCGAAACTTCCCAAATCCGGAAAAGAGACAGGAAAATATCTTTCCTGGAGAGAGGAATTCATCAGAGTTGTCTAATTTGTCTTGGAAACATTGTGTCCATGAAGGGGTATGCCAGGACCACCTCGAATTTGGAGTTTCTGACCTCAGGATGTCAAACCAACCCAGATGACCACGTGTTCTCAGTGCTTAGTTTGACCTGGGCTAGGACAGCAAAGAATCCTTCAAGTGACTGGTGCAAATTCAAAGACAACCACCAAGAGTCATGAAAGCAGTCACACCTTGGCCTGGAGAACATACGGTGATTCAAGAAATGCAAAACTAATCACTTGGAATGAAGGGGAACGGACTGATAAGCATGTCTAAGGGGGATAGCTGAGAAACACCATGACGATTACACTATGGAAAAGAGAATAAGCTCCCAGAAAATGGATGGGGAACAGAAATCACACCTGGGTAATCCACAATGAAAGATGATGTCCGTCTTTAGACAGACTCTGCTGGAACGTTTGAAAGTCAGAGAAATTCACAAGCCAAAATACAGCAGCGTAGGTCAAGCCTGGGCTAAGTGGGAAGGGTGAGTTATGAGGCTGCTCCAAGCGGGCCAGGAAACCGTGTGTCCGTGAAGCTTGCCGGGACAGCAGAGATACGATTATGACAAATCCTCTGACATCGCAGTGGACCCGAAAAACAACCTGGCCTCATCTACACAGTGCCAGAGTTGGGCTCAAGTAGCATATTGAAGTCCCATTGCCCTCAACTGCAGGTTGCCAATGGAACATGAAAGGGGCCGGCCGGTGGTGCAGCGGTGAGGTCCGCACCTTCTGGGTCGGTGGCCCAGGGTGGGCCGGGTGGACCCTCGGGTGAGCCTGCTCACCACTGCTTCAGTCATTCTGGGGCAGGCGTCCGAGGTCGTGTAGAGGCAGATGGGAAGGGACGTTAGACAGGGCCAGACTTCCACAGCAAATACAGGAGCATTGCCAGCGGATGTGAGCTCAGCGATGCACTTCTGCCAAAAGAAAACCGATTCAAAGTTGCAAAGAATAGAAAAACTGAAGCTGAAAAGACAAAATGAAAAACTGCATGCCAGTGAGCAGGATGAGATCTCCAGGAAGAAACTTAGCAAAACAGGTGAAGGCAATGTCAATGGAAAACTAACAAACGTGTGGGGAAAGAAATTCAAGAAGACACAAGGAGAAAGAAGGAGATTCCAGGATCTAGGAATGGAAGCATCAACACACTGGCAACGTCCATACCAGAGAAAGGAATCTCTGGATTCCATGCAACCCCTGTCAGAGTTGCAGCAATGTTTCCCACAGATACAGGAGAGGGAATCCTAAAGTTTCTAGCCAGCAACAAGAGACCCCGTCTAGGCAAAGGAATCCTCAGGAAAATGAAAAAAGCAGGACGTGGCACACTTTCCGATTTCAACTTATAGGACGAAGCACTAGGTACCAAGACGGCACAGTCTGGGCCCAAAAACAGGCACACAGACCCATGCAACAGAATCGAGAACCCAGAGCCCAACTCAAACGTACATGGACAGCCCATTTTCGACCAGGGAGCCAAGAGGAGACAGCGGAGAAAGGAGAGCCTCTACCATAAACGGTGCTGGGATGCCTGCACAGCCACATGGAACACAACGAGAGTACACCATGATGTTACACCTGGCACACACACCACCTGAAATGGATCAAAGCCTTGAATGGCAGACTTGAAACCGTGAACCTTGTAGCAGAAGACCTAGGCAGAGTGCTCTTTGCCATCTGTCTGAGCCGCCTGTTTGGAAGAAGCAAGTCCGACTGGGCCAGGGCAACCAAGTCAACAAGAAACCAACGGGACCACGTCAAATGCGGACGCTCCTTGCCCAGTGAAGGAAACCATCGACTGAATGCAAAAATAGCACAACAACTGGGAGAGGATGTTTACAAAGCACACATCGGACAAGGGGTGAAAAGCCCAAAGATGCAATCAACTCGCATGTCTCCACAAGAATAAAAACGTCAAGCCAATGAAAACCTGGGCAAAAGATGGAAACAGAGATTTCTCCCAAGAAGATCGAAAGAGGGCCAATGGTGGCATGAAAACTTGTTCACCATCATTAAGTCTCAGGCCAATGCAAGTGCAAACTGCAAGGGCACAGCAGCTCACTGTGGTCAGAATGGCTATAAGGAACCAGAACGGAAGCAACAAGTGTCAGAGAGGAGGTTGAGAGAAGGGAAGCCTCCTGCACCATTGGTGGGAGTGCAAAACGGTGCAGCCACTACGCCAAGCGGTGTGGAACTGCCTCAGAAGTTTAAGAATCCGTGTCCCATATGATCCAGCTATTCCTCTGCGGCGTGTTGATCCAAAGAACTCGGAAACACTCCTGCATAGTGTTCAGGCAGAACCTGTCTAAAGACTGACGTCTATCACTGTGGATTATTCACTTGTGATTTCTGTTGGCGTTCCACTTGACAGGACCTTATTTTCTTTTCCATACTCCAATCCTCATGGTCTTTCTGAGGTATCTCCCTTTGGTATGCTTATCAGTGCATTCTCCTTCATTCCAAGTTATGAATTTTGCATTTCTTTAATCACCTTAGGTTCTGTAGGCCGAAGTGTGAGTCCTTTCGTGATTGTTGGGTGTTGTCTTGCAATCTTTACAGGTCACTTGTAGGAATCTTTGCTATCCTGGTCGAGTTGACACTGCACTCTGAGAACTCGTGGTCATCTTGGCTGGTTTGACATTCTGAGATCAGAAACTCCAGATTCGTGGGGGTGCTGGCAACCACCTTCACGGACATTATGTTTCTGAGACAAGTTCGCAAAGTCTGATGAACTCCTCTCTCCAGGTAACAGATTTTTCTGTCTCTTTTCTGGATTTGGGAAATTTCGAACTTAACCCCTGATCCTTGGGCGCTCCACCAGATTAGGTCTAGATACTGGCTTACTTTATTTCCACAGGGTTTTCTATTGGTTTGACTTACATCCTCAGCTCTGGCATGTGTAGTTTTCTTTAAATATAATGGTAGTGTTCTAATTTTCAGCCAAACCTCTTCCATAAGGTGTCAAAACACAGAGTCAGTACTCCTTCTACGGCAAGAGATAATGGGAGAGAATTTCATTGGAGTCCAACTGAGCACGCTAGCCTGTTGGGGCAGCCTTGACACAGGAACGAAGCCCTCTGGAAAAGGGTGCTTTTCAGCACACTTCCAGTGCCCTTCCAAACCAGCAGACATACTCAAAGAATGATCGGCGTGCATTTCTTCAGTCTTCAAAGAGATGTCTTGGGACACATTAGCATGTACCCTGTGGGCCCCCATGACTCCAGAGCTGTGGAAAGGGAGACTTCTCTTCAAAGCATGCTAGGGGCGTAGGATGGAGGCGTCGATTCTTCTCTTCACTGTCCTCAAGATATCATTCTTGACTTTGGATTATGAGTAAGGCAGAAGGCCAATGTAGGACTGATAAGCACCAAGTCCGGCCTCTTGTTTCAAATCAAGTTTCAAGGTTGAATCAGCACGGCCTCCCCATCTACTTGAGTAGATGACAATGTTCTCCTCTCAGCGCTTGTCCCTCTATTATCGCTTCTTCCCAGTGATTCCTTTCTTATCCCTTGAATCAGCGTCTCTTTGATCTCTTCAAGTTTCTGTGCCTGGTTCCCGTAGGAAAAGCTGTTTCTGTGTATCTCTCACTTCACTATCACAGCCTAGGCAAATACTCGCCCTGGAAACATGCGGCCATCTTTGGTGACATGTTCAGCGTGATGTCATAAACACCCTCGGATATTTCTAAGTTATCCTGACAACGTCCATGCACACAGTGTTTGAGAGCCATCTCATACCAGTCTGAAGACTCCATCTTTCCAGGTAGGATAGTTCTCCTTGTTCTGCATTTCTTATCAGTTTCTAAGATTCTCCTTGAACATTGAAAGGTCTACTACCTTCCCTCCAGAGACCGGTTTCTTTCCTTTAAGATTATCCTGGGTTTTACCTCTTACCTTTTGTGGATATGGCCAAATGGGTGGATTTTCCACAGAGAAAGTCCTGGAGTCCCTCCCAAGTTCAATTTGCCCAGGCAATCCTCTGACTCGTGTGATCACTTGGCAGTCTGACAATTCCACCTTGTCGGGTCACCTGTCTTCCTTCCTTCATCAATTGGGGACGTGTACCTGATACGTTCATAGATTGTAATATTCTCATGGTTCGTTTTCTGGTGCGTATTGATAAGTTCTCCTCACAATTTCTACTTCTTTATGATCTCTGTGCCGACCAGACCATGAAATCTGGATTTCCCATTGCTATTAATGTGATCCCCACCCATGATGCTAGGCGGTGATGCCCGGGCCGCCCAAGAGGAACGTGGGCACTTACTTGCTACACCACAGTGCCAGACCTGAATTGGACTATTGGAGCAATCTTTCGCTGAACTTGGGAAGAAGCTGGCCTTTTTCGATCATTCCTGAAGGTAATTAGTAGTGACCTCATAGAGGGTAACATTTTCCCTTGGTTCATGAGTTTAGCACGGAACACATTCTCTTTGTAGTATTCATCTTAATCTATTTGCAATGGTCGACCATTCTGTAGCATCATTAAGCATTTTGAGGAGCTTCACAATCCTTAGAAGTTCATCTCTCTAATCTCTTTCAGCATCAAAAGCTTTATGCCGCAAATATGCATGCCTTTTAGGATTTTTTCTTTCCCTCTGGGAACCACCAATCCAAAGGGAAGGCTGGTATCCAAAGCTAGAATGCTCAGTTTGGCAACAATGAAATTCTCTCCCCCATCCCTCGCCATAGAAGAGTATTGCTTATGTGCTTTGACACCATATGTGAGGAAGTTGACTGAAAATTAGAACATTACACTTATATTTAATGAAAAATAAACATGACAGAGATGACGATTTAAGTCGAACAACTAACGAATCCTACAGAAATAAAGTAAACCAGCATCCAGACGTAGTCTACTGAAATGATCAAGGATCCAGGTTCCACTTTGAGCGTCCCCAAATTCAGAAAAGAGACATAAAAATATCTTACCTGTGGGGATGAATTCATCAGATTTGTCTAATTTGTCTCGGAAACATTATGTCCATATGGTGGTTGCCAGGACAACCTAGAATTTGGAGATTCTGATCTCAGAATGTCAAACCAACCAAGATGACCTCGTGTTCTCACTGCTCCATTGGACCTAGGCTGGATAGCAAAGATTCCTTTAAGTGAACGATTGAAATTCAAAGACAATACCCAAAAATCACGAAAGCGCTCACACGTCGGCCTAGAGAACATATGGTGACTAAAGAAATACAAAATTAATAACGTGAATGAACGAGAAGGGACTGATAAGCATATCTATGGGAGACAGCTGAGAAAGACCATGACAAGTGATGTGGATTAAGGCCACCCCAGCTCGAAAAGCCCAAGGTTATGTGGTATACATGCAGAACTATATGACCTGGTGAATTTCTTTTGGTATGAATTAGAGGTGCCCCAGTGAGAGAGGCCCAGGTCATGCTCACCTACATGCCTATCTACGGGGCCAGTTTTGTATCTAGTGTTATATGACCACACAATAGCAAGAACCCATCTGAACTGAAATCATTTAATTACGTTTACATCATATTTTCTTTTTCCTTTAAAAATAAGTCATGTACCCATGACTCATAAAATTAGCCCTTACCCTCAACTCAGGGCAGCAGCAGCAGCTCTTCACTGCCCATGGGTTCTGTCCCCATGCATGCAGCTCTACACTGCCCATAGATCCTGTCCCCATGCAGCAACTCTTTACTGCCCATGGGTCCTGTCCCCATGTTATCCTGTAAAGTTCTCTAAATAAAAGAGCACCACTACCAGACGTTGAGAGTCCAAGAAATCTTTCAACTCTTCAGCTCGCTGAGCCTGCATCATATCTTGTGTCCTGTATGGGGAACTTGCTTCATCAGTTTTTGAGCTCGACTTCTGGTAAGTGCCCCTTTCTTCCTGGTGCCTCTCTCTTTTTCGAGGATGGATCTAAACTCACTTCTCCATCAGGAGCTTTCTTGGTTAGCTGTATGAATCGATGTTTGTTGCCCATGGCTACTCTATGGGGCAAATCATGGCATTCAGCTTGAAGACAATCAGTAGCTTAAGCCTCAGGGTGATGTAGCATGAATTGATCCATTCCTTCCTGAGTCTATCTCTAATATATAAATATTACCTGGGCATGCATAGGCCACTTAAGTCATTAGGATGGTTGGCAATCTGCAAGACTCCGGTGGAAGGTTTCTTCTCCTAAGGCTGGATTGGGATACCTCCCATGGCACCTGACCAGGCTCTGAACTGTGCAAATGTCCCAATCGGGAATCGAGTTCAAGGAAACTACCAAAGTCTAACCTTTGCTTGAGTATGGGAAACCCTTCTTCAGAGAATGACTCCAACATGCAATTGGGTAGAATGTCCCTCAGAACGGCGGAAAATTCCGCACACTTTTTGTCCATTATGTTCTCTCTTAAACTTCTCCTTTTGTCTCAGGGACCATTCACCAAGCACCTATTACTGCCAGGCAGAATAGGAAAGATGTTCACCAGGCACCTGTTACTGCAAGGCATCCAAGGGAAGGTATACAAGGGATGCAATGCTGGCAGACACCCCCGCCAGCCCTTGCTATAGGAACCCCACAGTAGGAACAACATGTGGGATGCTGCCGTAGGTTCAGGGGGCATTTTCAAGGTAATGGACGTGTCTCTTTCATCTTTGTTAGAGATACAATGGCCATTTTCGTCTCCTTTTGAGCTTTGCAACCGGGAAACAAAGAAATCTTTCAAAAGTCAAGTCCTCCAACACTGGGAGCCCCAACTTTGGCTTTCTGGGCCTGATCACCCTGGCGACCCCAAGTAGGGTACCCTCTGTTGGCGGTTGACTCACTGAGTATTTTAGTCACCTACTGAGTTGGCTATGAGGGTAGGAAATCTGTGATTTTTTCTGTGAACAGTCGTGCTATGGTAGTGTGCCACAGCACGGGAACTGTTGTGTGACTCTTATCTTGAGAACCCTCTGAGCGGCCATGAGGGTGAGGTCTGGTGTCTTCTATTCCTTTCTTTGTTTTGGTCATCATCTCCTCTGTTGTCACCAAGTCGAGGTTAAGATCAGGCTGGACCTGATCAGAACCTGCACCTTCTGTGAAATCGAAAAACTTGAAAACATTTTTCAAGGGACTAAACTCTCAACCCGGGTACTTGGAGCCCCGGCCCCCAGTCAGTTCCAGGCCTTTGTAGGCACTCCACCCTTCTCCACTCCACTGTCAGTCGCACACTGGCTTTACTGCCATGGGGAATGCCATAAGCATCCCCAGAGACTCACCACTCAGGGTCATTCCAACTAATTAGAAACACTTTCAATTGTCTGGATTATGGCACAGAAACTGCAGCTGGGAGAAAGTTTGTGAGGTTTCTCTGTGACTTTATGGTGCAGTTGGACAGGTAGATCAACCTAGAACGTCCTTCAAGTTACAGTCCAGTTTCTGAGAAATCAAGAGCAACCGTCCTTAGAAAGTCCTTGCAAGACTGGAAAGACAGTTCTAGAGGCAGCTCAGTTTCGACCTAGTTCCTTTATCATGAAAAGGATTATCATCCCCCCTCTCCAGGAACTACTATCTAGCCAATCACTCAGTCTTAAGACTCAAAAAAAAAAAAAAAGAAAGGAGGGGAAAGGATAAATGGCCATAAGTGTGTTATTGCAAAAAGTATAGCATCTAGAGAGTCTTCTCCATAAGCATTAGTAAAAAGTCTCAAAAGAAATTTTAGATTCATAACTGGTGAGCTTTATATTATTGTACCTGAGTCACGGCAGTAGCTTTTAAAACAATAGTTGTACAGTCTCTGTGTATGTGTGTCTATGTGTACGTTATACATGTGATATTTTTACCCCTGGATGGTAGGGCCAAAATTAAGATATGTTTAGTTGGCTGAAAGTAAGTGCTTTCATAAATTCTAAATGTAGTAGAAATTAACTCAGTGCCTTTCAAAGTTAACATCATGTGAATTAACCTTTGGTAAATGAAAGTTTCTTTAAGTTTGTTGGTTTGATCGAAAATAGTCTTGTTGTCAGAGTTGTCAGTATTTGCATAGGATGCAGGCATTCAGCCTGGGTTTACTAGTGACATAAGTTCACGTTGTCTGTTAAATTTGTCAGCGAAATAATATATTTAAATGATGACCTGTTTTGTCTAATGCCTCATGAGGTTTCCGTAGGTAATCTGAATATAATTGTTGGAAACAAATGGTTTAAATACATAAAACTCATAAAAGTGAATACAGTAACATTTATGGTCTCTATAGTTGGGGGAAAAAAACAGCTTTAAAGTCTTTTGGTAACAATCTTGAATTTGGCCATGTAAAGTTAATAAATATCTGAATATCTGGATCATTTTTCGATAGGATGAAACACTGAATCATTATTAATAAACATATCTAAGTTATCTACTTTTGGCTTCTTATGGAAGAGGCTAAAAGCGTGTGGGTGTATTAAAAAGCATGCCTTGTGTTTAGTTGTAAAGCGGCGTGTTTCTAAACTTAGGAAGTGTTTAGAATGCTGATATAAAAGACAATCCATAATTGTTTACCTTTTTAGTGTTTACTAGGTCTGTTAAGGGTTAAAGTTCTAATTACCTTATGGAATTAAACCTACTGGAAACTACTAAGGAAAAGAGCTTTGTATTCAAGGAGGTTAAAATGGATGTTTTCAGTAAAAAAGGTATAAAGAATGGAAATATTTTTGTTTGATGGGTTAAGAAAGATAAATTTGTCGTGATTTACTAGAAAGGAAAAAACAAAGACTTTGGGTCAAATTCTGAAAACAAAAAAGAAAGTTGTAGACGGTTTGTGAAGGAGAAATTCTGAAAGGAGTTTTATGCCTGGTCAAGTAGACTAAAGTAAGTTCAATTAAGTGCATGAGTTTGAAAGTTCAAAATAAGTAGGTGCAGAAATTCAAGTTTGGTTTTCTCTAAAAGGATACATTTTCTTGAACTTTTGATCTGCTCTTGGTAAAGAGGTCTTAAAAGCTGTTCCTTTGAGTAAGTCTACGTAAGAGACAAATATGTTTTGTGAAAATAATGACTGAGGTCACTCTTAAGATTTTTGACTCTGTTATAACTTTGAATAGATACCCGAGCATTGCTTCACAGCGAGTGTTGCTTTCTATTTGAACAAGCATTTGAAAAGCTTTTGATAGGTTTTGACAAGCTTATCCCTCAAAAATATTCAAATGCTGAAGGAAGGCTTTCTTTTGACCTGGTAGGCAGAAGAAAAATTACTCTGAGGATTTTTAGAGGGCCCCTGAGACTTCGCGAAGACATTTGCTCTCTCATCCTATAAGAAGGAAGATATTAAACTAATTAGGCTTACTTGGTCTATTAAATTACATGGGAAACATTGTGAAATAAGTGATGATAGACTTCCTTAGGTGGTATAAGATGGGTAAATGTTATTAATATAGGTGCCTTAAAATTATATAGCATTCCTAAGAGTCTGATCTTTCCTGGTTAACAGTCATAAGTCCAATTATTATCAGCAAGTGTTATATGTCACTGAAGTAGCCAAGTTTCTTTGTCAATTGCCCTTTTGACTCCTTTGTCCATTTCCAGGTAGTTGTTGTTTTACTCTGATGCTTTTTTCTTTTGCAAATATGCTTCATCTTCCCAGAAATTCCAGGAAAGGGTTCTGAGACAGAGGTTCTAAACTACACGTTTCTGACAAACTTTCAGATTGTAAAACTGAACTGAGTAAGAAATGACAGAATTCTAACAGAAACTAAGTTCATCAATCTGCTGACAGAAAACTCAGCTCAAGAATTCATTATACAGGACTGTGTGAACTGATGAGGATGGTTGTAATTTTTTAGAACTTCTGTTTGAAATATTGTTGAGTTTTGATGTGTTGTTTTGTTTTCTCATAATGAAGGAAGTCTTTTTCTCTTTTCCCTTATGCTAACAATGACCTACAGCCATTTGGTGAAATTATACCTTCATGAGCAAAACTGAAACATTTATCTTTTTCTCCCTACATTATCCCTAAGGAATTTGGAAACCCTTTGTCACTGAGTATGGTTATTTAGTAGCAATATTTGCATAAGTTCCATAAGAATCTGTTCACCTTATAACAGGACACATTGGTTATACTACCAAGGGTTTGACTGGAATGTCATATTTGAAACATACAGGCTCAGATATGACAAGACAGCATTTCAGGAACAAAGATTGGACTTTCTGGAATACAGTCCCTAGGAAACATGGGCCTGGTACCTTGTTTACAGAGATTCTGGCAATCTTGCCCGGTCGCTAAGGAAGCTTGCTTATCTGCCAGGTGCAAGGAACCTCCGAATATTTTGGTGGACCTCAAAGAGAACGCCACTCAAATCTGTAGGTACTGCAGGCCAAATCTGATGGCAAGTCCTTTGCTTGGCTTTTCTGGCATCTAGAGGCCTTCACAGATCAATGTGAGATTACTCTCCCTGGGGCATCCCCAATTCATACTAGAAAAATATACACCAGGTCATGTAGTTTGGCTTGTAGGCCAGGTCACCTTGGGCTTCTCTAGCTTGGACAGCATTAATCCTCATCATAAACCACCCCTGAACCCATTATGACCGGAAATCTTTGGGGATATGAATGATGGTCAGTCTTCTGTAACTACTTCTGGCTGTACAAGGTCGTAGAGCTTCCCCAAAATGGGGCCATAGGTACAGGTAGGAAGTTCAGTGGACCAGAAGTCTTCACCGGTGGAGTTCAAGGGTGACAAGTTGTACAGAGCCTCTGGAGACGAGAGAATCCTTTGACGAGAGGTGGTCCAGGAGGTGAAACATTTTTGACATGCTAAAGACAAACAACGAAAGAGATAACAAATTATAATAAGAAATACAAGCAGTATGTTTAACCCAATGAATAAGATTTTGAGGTACTGCAGAAATCTGGTCCTGACTAGGAGTTCAACCAGTCGTTTACAGTTAGGGTTGGTGAGACATGGATTTAATTTGGTGGCTGGAATAGGAAGCCAGAAATATTTTGATGGTAGTCAGGAATATAGACACAACATTGTTTTTATAATGACACTGGTGCCCCCTTGTGCTGCTGTCAAGACATCCAGTGCCATTTGGATTTGGAGGACTGCCTTACACACTTGGGATACTTCTAAATTGAGCAGCGAAATGCTATGTTGTGTATCATTTAATTCCTTCATAGTAAATTTGTTTAGGACTTCCGTGTGCAAGACGATATTTCCGATTCCTAATTGGGGAAGGAAAATTGCGGAAAGATGGTCATACCAGTTGAAGACAGAGCGGGTCCAGTGCTGTTGCAGGTTGGGTAGCTTAGCAGGAGGAGATATAGTAAATGTAGTTCTACCTTGCATCCAGACAAAGCCTAGGGTGCATCATCCAATCCATCCAGGTGGCAGCCAAGGTAATAAATTGGAGCCACATATCCACTGAGCACCGTTAGCGGCTAAGCAATGCATTCTGGGCCGTCTATCCCAGTCAGTCCCAAACTAACCTGTATTTTTTTTTAAGGGTATGACATAAGAACACATATAAAGGGGAGTTTTTCCCAAGGTCAGCTGCTATTAGGCCATGTATCACAGGTGTGGTTGGTTTCTTCCCAACAGAGAGCGGCCTTTTACTCAGTTGCCCACTAGTAGGAGTGAACCAAATATATTCGTCACAAATTTGATATGGTCCATCCTGTGTGTATCGATTAGTTGGGGACTTTACTGTTGGAACTTGTTTTGTTTGATACACCTGTGACAAGGCAAATCTAGTTAGTATTTGGACAGTAGTATTGAAGGAAAATGTTTGATTGTGGCCAGGGAACTCCGAGGTGTCAGAGATAGATGGCCACAAGGAGACATTACGATTAGTAATAGATGAATCTTGCAGAAGAAAAGAGCTAGAATCTAGTATCCATGAATGGCTACTGTAGCTTCTACAGAAGCGTAATTTTTGCTCTCTTAAATCATCCTCATTTTTACAAAAGATAGCGAAATTATGATTAACACCTTTGCAAATAAAGTGTAGTTTCAATACAACTTGCTCCAATTATTTACATAAGAGCAGAAAGAATCGGAATTGCTTATACAGGTTTTTAAAAATCTGCTTTGCTGGAATTTTTTCTGAGGAGTCTCAGATTGAACTGTGAAGGCCTCTAGAGGCCAGAAAAGCCAAGCCAAGGACTTGCCATCAGATTTGGCCTGCAGTACCTACAGATTTGAGTGGCGTTCTCTTTGAGGTCACCCAAAATATTCGGAGGTTCCCTGCACCTGCCAGATAAGGAAGATTCCGTAGTGACCGGTCAAGATTGCCAGAATCTCTGTAAACAAGGTACCAGGCCCATGTTTCCAAGTGGCTGTATTCCAGAAAGTCCAATCTTTGTTCCTGAAATGCTGTCTTGTCATATCTGAGCATGTGTGTTTCAAATATGACATTCCAGTCAAAGCCTTGGTAATATATCCAATGTGTCCTGTTATAAGGAGAACAGATTCTTATGGAACTTATGCAAATATTGCCACGAAATGACAATACTCAGTAACAAAGGGTTTCCAAATTCTCGAGGGATAAGGTAGGGAGAAAAATATAAATGTTTCAGTTTCGCTCATGAAGGTATAATTTCACCAAATGGCTGTAAGTCATAGTTAGCATAAGAGAAAAGAGGAAAAGCTTTCCTTCATTATGAGAAAACAAAACAACACATCAAAACTCAACAATATTTCAAATAGAAGTCCTAAAAAATTACAATCATCCTTATCAGTTCACACAGCCCTGCATAATCAGTTCTGGGGTTGAATCTTCTGTTAGTACATTGATGAACTTACTTTCTGTTAGAATTCTGTAATTTCTTACTCTGTTCAGTTTTACAATCTGAAAGTTTATCAGAAGCCTGTCGTTTAGAACCTTTTTGTCAGAACCCTTTCCAGGAATTTCTCGGAAGATGAAACATATTTGCAAAAGGAAAAAGAATCAGAGTAAAACAACAAGTACCTGGAAATGGACAAAGAACTCAAAAGGTCAATTGACAAAGAAACTTGGCTACTTCTGTGACATATTAAACTTCCAGATAATAAGTGGACTTATGACTGATAACGAGGACAAATCAGAATTTTAGGAATGCTATATAATTTTAAGACATCTATATTAATAACATTTACCCATCTAATAACACCTAAGAAAGTCTATCATTACTTATTTTACAATGATTCCCGTGCAATGTAATAGACCAAATAAGTCTAATTAGTTTAGTATTTTCCTCCTTATAGGAAGAGAGGGCAAATGTCTTTGAGAAGTCTCAAGGGCCCTCTGAAAATCCTCAGATTAATTTTTCTTCTGTCTACCAGGTCAAAAGATAGCCTTCATTTAGGATTTGAATATCTTTGAGGGAGAATCTTGTCAAAACATATCAAAAGCTTTTCAAATGCTTGTTCAAATGTGAAACAACACTCACTGTGAAATGTGCTCAGGTATCTATTCAAAGTGATAACAGAAAGAGTCAATAATCTTAATAGTGACCTAAGTCATTATATTCACAAAACAGGTTTGTCTCTTAGGTAGACTTACTCAAAGGAATAGCTTTCATAACCTCTTTAGCAAGAGCAGATCAAAAGTTCAAGAAAATGTATCCTTTTAGAGAAAACCAAATTTGAATTTCTGCACCTACTTATTATTAACATTCAAACTCATTCACTTAATTGAACTTGCTTTGGTCTTCTTGAGCAGGCATAAAACTCCTTTCAGATTTTCTTCTTCACAAACCTTCTAAAACTTTCTTTTATGTTTTCAGAATTTCTCCCAAATTCTTTGTTTTTTCCTTTCTAGTACATCAGGACGAATTTATCTTCCTTAACCAATCAAACAAAAATATTTCCATTATTTATACCTTTTTTACTGAAAACGTACATTTTAACTTCCTTGAACACAGAGCTCTTTTTCTTAGTAATTTCCTCTGGCTTTAATTACGTAGGTTAATTAGAACTTTTAACCCTTAACAGACCTACTAAACACTAAAAAGGAAAACAATTATGAATTGTCTTTTATATCAGCATTCTGAACACTTCATAAATTTAGAAACACGCCACTTTACAATAAAACACAAGGCATGGTTTTTAATACACCCACACGCTTTTAGCCTCTTCAAGAAGAAGCCAAAAGTAGATAACTTAGATGTGTTTATTAATGATGTTTCAGTGTTTCGTCCTATCCAGAAACGACCCAGATATTCAGATTTTTATCATTTAACTTAACTTGGAAAACTCAAGATGGTTACCAAAAAGCATTTCGAAGCTGTTTTTCTTTCCCAAACTATACAGACCATAAAAGTTTTTGTACTCACTTTAATGAGTATTATCTATTTAAACCATTTGTTTCCATCAATTATGTTCAGATTACCTACTGAAACCTCATGAGGCCTTAGACAAAACTGGTCATCATTTAAAGCTATTACTTTGCTGACAAATTTTGCAGACAACGTGAACTTATATGACTAGTAAACCCAGGCTGAAGGCCTGCATCCCTATGCAAATACCGACATCCCTGACAACAAGACTATTTTCAATCACACCAACAAACTTAAACAGTCTTTCATTTACCAAAGGTTAATTCACATGACATTAACTTTGAAAGGCACTGAGTTAATTTCTACTGCATTTAGCATTCATGTAAACACTTACTATAAGCCAACTAAACAGAGATCTTAATTTTGGTCATACCACCCAAGGCTGAAAATATCACATGTATAACCTACACATAGACACGCATACACAGAGACTGTACAACTACTGTTTTAAAAGCTACTGCCGTGAATCAGGTACAGTAATATAAAGCTCACCAGTTATGAAGGTAAAGTTTGTTTTGAGCCTTTTTACAAATACTTATGGAGAAGACCCTCGAGATGCTAGACTCTTTCAATGGCACATTTATGGCCATTTCTCCTTTCCCCTCCTTTCTTTTTTTCAGTCTTAAGAGTGAGTGATGGGCTAGATAGTAGTTCCTGGAGATGGGGGATGATAATCCTTTTCATGATAAAGGAACTAGGTGGTATCTGAACTGCCTCTAGAACTGTCTTTCCAGTCTTGCAAGGATTTTCTAAGGACAGTTGCTCTTGATTTCTCAGAAACTGGACTGTAACTTGAAGGACGTTCTAGGTTGATCTACCTGTCCAACTGCACCATAAAGGCACAGAGAAACCTCACAAATTTTCTCCCAGCTGGAGTCTCTGGGGCATAACCCATACAATTGAAATTGTTTCTAATTAGTTAGAACGACCCTGAGTGGTGAGTCTCTGGGGATGCTTATGCCATTCCCCATGGCAGTAAAGCCAGTGTGCGACTGGCAGTGGACTGGAGAAGGGTGCAGTGGCTACAAACACCTGGAACTGGCTGGAGGCCGGGGCTCCCAGTACCCGGGTTGAGAGTTAAGGTCCTTGCCAAATATTTTCAAGTTGTTCGATTTTACAGAAGGTCCATGTTCTGGTCAGGTCCAGCCAGAACTTAACCTCGACTTGGTGACAACAGATGACATGATGAGCAAAACAGAGAAAGGAAAAGAAGACACCAGACCTCACCCTCATGGTTGCTCTCAGAGGGTTCTCAAGATAAGAGTCACACAACAGTTCCTGTGCTGTGGCACACTACCATAGCCCGACAGTTCTCAGAATAAATCACAGGTCTCCTACCCTCATAGCCAACTCAGTAGGTGACTAAAATACTCAATGAGTCAACCGCCAAGAGAGGTCACCCTACTTAGGGTAGTTGGGGTGATCAGGCCCAGAAAGCCAAAGTTGGGGCTCCAGTGGTGGAGGCCTTGATCCTTGAAAGATTCCTTCGTTTCCCCAGTTGCAAAGTTCAAAAGGAGATGAAAATGGCCATTGTAACTCTAAGAAAGTTGAAAGAGACATGTCCATTACCTTGAAGATCACCCCTGACCCTACGGCAGCATCCTACATGTGGTTCCTACTGTGGGGTTCCTATAGCAAGGGGTGATGGGCGTGGCCCCCAGCATTGCATCCCTTGTGTACCTTCCGTGGTATGTCTGGCAGTAACAGCTGCCTGGTGAACATCTTTCCTATTCTGCCTGGCAGTAATAGGAGCCTGTTGAATGGTCCCCAAGAGAAAAGGAGAAGTTTAAGAGAGAACAGGATGGAGAAAAATAGTGTAGAATTTTCCACTGAGCTGGGGGACATTTTACCCAATTGCGTGTTGGAGCCATTCTTTGAAGAAGGGTTTCCCATATGCAACCAAAGGTTAGAGTGTGGTACTTCCCTTGAACTGTAGTCCCGATGGAGACATTCACACAGTTCAGAGCCTGGTCAGGTGCCATGGGAGGTATCCCAATCCAGCCTTAGGAAAAGAAACCTTCCAGGGGAGTCTTGCAGATTGCTGGCCATCCTAAGGACTTAAGTGGCTGACCCGTGCCCACCTAAAATTTGTATATTAGAGATAGAGTCAGGAAGGAATGGAGTAATTCACTCTACATCGCCCTTAGGCTTAAGGTAGTGATTCTCTTCAAGCTGAATGCCATGCTTTGCCCTATAGAGTAGCCATGGGCAGCAAACGTGGATTCAAGCAGCTATCCAAGAAAGTTCCTGATGGAGAAGTGAATTTAGATCCATCCTTGAAAAAGAGAGATGCACAACGAAGAAAAGGGCACTTACCAGAAGTCGAGCTCACAAATCTATGAAGCAAGTTTTTGATATGGGCCACAAGATATGATATGGTCTTGGTGAGCTGAAGAGTCAAAAGAAAGATTTCTTGGACTCTCAAATTCTGGAAGTGGTGCTCTTTTACTTATAGAATGGTACAGGACAACATGGCGACTGGACCCATGGGCAGTAAATAGTTGCTGCATGGGGACAGGACATATGGGCAGTGAAGAGCTGCTGCTGCTTCTGCATTGGGAAAGGTTCCATGGGAAGTCAGAGGTCCTGCTGCTGCCCTGAGTTGAAGATAAGGGCTAATTTTATAGTGCATTGGTACGTTACATTTTTACTGGAAAAAGAAAAGATGATGTTAAAAGTCATTAAATGATTTCAGTTCAGATGGGGTCTGGTTATTGTGTGGTCATATAGCATTAAATATGAATCTGGCCATATAGATAGGCATGTAGGTGAGCATGAAATGGGCTTCTATCACTGGGACACCTCTAATTCATACCAAAAAAAAAAAAAAACTCACCGGGTCATGTAGTTTGGTATGTAGGCCAGGTAACCTTGGGCTTTTCGAGCTGGGGCAGCCTTAATCCACATCATTCGTCATGGTCTTTCACAGCTACCTCCCATAGATATTCTTATCAGTCTTTTCTCCTCCATTCCAAGTTATGAATGTTGTATTTCCTTATTCACCATATGTTCTGTAGGGGTCTAGATTTATGGCCTAAAACTTTGGAGGCTGAAAGAGATTAGAGAAGATGAACTTTCAAGGATTGGTAATCACCTCAAAATGCTTAATGATGCTATAGAAAGGAAGACCATTACAAAGAGAGGAAGAAGATCATTGCCAAGAGAACATGATCCGTGCTAAACTCAGGGGCCAAAGGAAAAGGTTACAGTCCACAATGTTACTACTAATTACCGTTACGAATAACCAAAGCAGGCCAACATCATCCCTAGTTCAGGCAAAAGTTTGATCCAAAAGTCGATTTCAGTGCCGGCCCTGCGTTGTACTGGGTATGTGCCCACGTTCCGCCTGGGCGGCCAGGGCTTCATTGGTTAGCACCACGGGTGCGGATCAGATTAGTAGCATTAGCAAATATAGATTTCACGGTATGGTGTGGACAGACATCCTAAAGAAATCGAAATTTTGAAGAGACGTTATGAGTACACACCAGAAAAAGAACCATGGGAATATTACAATCTATGAACGCATCAGGAACACTTCCCCAAATAATGAAGGAAGGAAAACATCTGACCTGCCAAAGTGGAATTTTCAGACGGCTAGTAGATGACATGATCTTTGCACATCAGAGGATTGCCTGGGAAAAGTCATCTTGGGAGGGCCTCCGGGACTTTCTCTTGGGAAAGTCTACCCATTTGGCCTCATCCACAAAAGATAAGAGAGAAAACCCAGATTAATCCGAAAGGAAAGAAAGCAGTGTCTAGAAGGAAGGTAGCAGACCTTTTCAAGTTCGAGGAAAAAGTTAGAAACCAACAAGAAACACCTAACGACGAAAGCAATCCTACCTGGAAAGGGGGAGTAATCAGACTGGGATGAGATGGTTCTGAAGAACTGTGTGCATGGAGGTCTTCAGGACAACTTTGAATTCTGAGGGTGTTTATGACATCACGGTGAATATGTCACCCAAGATGGCCACAGGTTTCCAGCCCGAGGATTGGCATAGGCTAGGATATTCTAGTGAGGGATACTCAGAAACAGCTTTTGCCCACAGAAACAGGGCACAGTAACTTGAAGAGATCAAAGATACGGTAATTCAAGGGATAAGACAGGAATCATTGGGAAGAAGCCATAATAGAGGGACAAGCACTGAGAGGAGAACATTGCCATCTCCTCACGTCGAATAGGAGGCCATTCTGATTCAAGCTTGAAACTTGATTTGAAACAAGAGGCTGGAACTATGAGACCTATGTTGTCCTTCTGCCTCACTCATAATGCAAAGTCAAGAATGATCTCTTGAGGTCATTGTAGAGAAGAATCAAGGCCGCCGTCCTAGGCCACTAGCATTTTTTAAAGAGAAGTCTCACTTTCCTTAGCTCTGGCATCATGGGTGCCCACTGGCTACATTCTAATGTGTCACAAGACACCTCTTTGAAGCCTGGAAGGAATGGACAACTGTCATGCTTGGGGTATGTCTCTTGGTTTGGAAGGACTCTAGAAGTGGCTCAAAAGCACCCTTTTGCAGAGGGGGTCATTCCTTGGTGAATGCTGCACTCCAAGGCTAGAGTCCTAAGTTGGGATCAATGAGATTCTCTCCCTCTTCTCCTGCCGAGGAGGAGTATTGATTATGTGTTTCAACACGACATGTAACGATGTTGGCTGAAAATTAGAACATTATCATTATATTTAAAGAAAAATAAACATGCCACAGTTGAGGATGTAAATCAAACAAATAACAAACCCTGTGGAAAGAAAGTAAGCCAGTATCTAGACATAATCTAGCAGAGCATTCAAGGATCAGGGGTGAAGTTCGAATTTTCCAAATCCAGAAATAGAAGGATCTCTCACCTGGAAATAGAAATTCATCAGATTCGTCTAATTTGTTGCAGAACCATTGTTTCCGTGAAGATGGTTGCCAGGACAACCTCAAATCTGGAGTTTCTGATCTCAGAATCTGTAACCAAGGAAGATGCCCACATGTTCTCAGTGGTCAGTGTCACCTCGGCCAGGATAGCAGAGATTCCTTCAAGTGACCAATGGAAATTCAAAGACAACACCCACCAATCACAAAAGCACTCGCACAACAGCCAACAGAACATATCGTGATCAAAGAAATGCAAAATTTATAACTTGGAATGAAAAGGGAACACACTGATAAGCATATCGAAGGGAGATAGCTTAGCAATACCATGATGATCAGCCTATGGAAAAGAAAAAAAGGTCCCAGAAAATGTAAGGCAAACAGAAATCACAACTGAATAATCCACAGTGAAAGACGGCCGTGTTTAGACAGATTCTGCTTAAACATTTGAAAGTCAGAAAACTCACAACCCCTAAACCTGCAGTGAAGGTCAAACCTGGGCTAAATGGAATGGGTGAGTTCTGAGACTGCTCCAAGCGGGCTCTGAAACCTTGTGTCCATGAAGCTTGCTGGCACAGCACAGACACAATTCTCAGAAATCCTATGACATCACAGTGGACCAGGAAAACAACATGGCTTCATCTACACAGGGCCAGAGCTGGGCTCCAGTAGCATATTGAAGTCACATTCCAAAACAGCAGGTTGCCAATGGAACATGAAAGGGGCTGGCCACTGCTGAAGCTGTGAAGTCCGTGCCTTCTGGGTCCGCAGCCCGTGGTCGTCCATTTGTGCTCTTGGGGTTGAGCCTCCTCACCCCTGGTACAGCCATCCTGGGAGAGTCCTGGGAGGTAGTGTAGAGGCAGATGGGAAGTGACGTTAGACAGTGCCACTCTTGCTCAGCAAATACAGCAGCACGACCAGCAGATGTGAGCACTGCCATAAACTTCTGCCAAAACAGAACCAATTAAAAGTTGCAAAGAATAGAAAAACTGAACCTCAAAAAAAGAAGCATGTCACTAAGAATAATAAGATATCTAGGACTAACCTTCACTAAACAGGTGGAAGCATTGTAAACCGATACTAGCAAAGCTTTGGCTAAAGAAATTCCAGAAGACACAACGAAATGGAAGACTATTGCGTGCTGTTGGAATGGAAGAACTAACACACTTGAAACGTCCATAGCGGATAGAGGAATCTGTGGATTCCAAGCAATCCCAGTCAAAGTTGCAGTGATCTTTCCCACAGAAATAGAAGAGAGAATAATAAAGTCTCTATCCAGAAGGAAAGGACCCTGAATACCCAAAGGAATCCTGAAGAAAATGAACAAAGCAGGACGTATCACACTTTGTGATTTCCACATATAGGACGAAGTGCTAAGAACCGAAACGGCACAATCTGGGCCCAAAAACAGGCACCAAGAGCCCAGAGGTCAATTCAAGCATATATGCACATGCGTACTTGCGCCACACATTTTCAACCAGGGAACCAAGAGTACACAGCGGAGAAAGGAGAGTCTCGACAAGAAACGGTGCTGGGAAGACTGCACAGCCAAATGTAACACAATGAGAGTAGAGCATGATGTTACACTAGTCACACACATCACCTCGAAACGGATTAAAGACTTGAATGGAAGACTTGAAACCGTGAGACTTCTAGGAGAAAACCTAGGCAGCATGCTCGTAGCCATCTGTCTTAGCAGCCTATTTGGAAGAAGCGTGTGTGACAGGAATGGGCAACAAAGGAAACAGTCAGATGGAAAGCGACGTTAGACTGGGCCAGTCTTCCTCAGCAAATACAGCAGCATTGATAGCAGATGTGAGCACAGCAGTAAACATCTGCCTAAATAAAACCAATCAAAAGTTGCAAAGGATAGAAAAACTGACCCTCAAAAAAAAAAACATGCTAGTAGGAAGAACAAGGTATCTAGGAATAAGCTGTGCCAAACAGGTGAAAGCTATGTAAACCGAGAAGTAGCAAAGCTTTGGGGAAAGAAATTCCACAAGATACAAGGAAACGGAAGGGCATCAGTGCGCATGGAATGGAAGAAAACGAAGGAAGAATGAAGTATCATCACAATGATACCTTTCTTATCCCTGGAATCAGCATCTCTTTGATCTCTTCAAGTTTCTGTGCCTGGTTTCTGTTTGGAAAAGCTGTTTCTGGGTATCTCTCACTTGAGTATCCCAGCCTAAGCCACTCCTGGTACTGTAAACATGCAGCCATCTGGGGTGACACGTTCGCTGTAATGTCATAAACACTCTCAGAATTCAAAGTTGTCCTGACAACCTCCATGGACACAGTGTTTCAGAGCCGTCTCCTCCCAGCCTGACTACTCCCCTTTTCCAGGAAGGATAGTTTTCCTTGTTCTGGATGTGTTGTTGGTTTTCAGCTTTGTCCTCTAACTCGGAAAGGTCTACTACATTCCCTCTAGACACCGGTTTCTTTCCTTTAAGATTATCCTGGGTTTTATCGCATATCTTTTGTGGATATGGCCAAATGGGTGGACTTACCCCAGAGAAAGTCCTGGACTCCCTCCCAAGTTGACGTTGCCCAGGAAATCCTGTGATGCACAATGATCGTGTGATCTCATGGCAGTCTGACAATTCCACCTTGGTGGGTCACATATTTTCCTTCCTTCATGATTTGGGAAAGCGTACCAGATGCGTTCATAGACTCTAATATTCTCATGGTTCTTTTTCTGGTGAGTAT
This sequence comes from Equus asinus, assembly GCF_041296235.1. Lineage (NCBI taxonomy): Eukaryota > Metazoa > Chordata > Mammalia > Perissodactyla > Equidae > Equus > Equus asinus. The sequence goes on along the minus strand of NC_091813.1, from coordinate 4,045,764 downwards.
TGATAAGGCCTCCTCACAATTACTACTTCTTTATGATCTCTGTGCCAACCATACCTTGAAATCGGGATTTCCTAATGCTAGAAATCTGATCTGTACCCATGATGCTAGCCCCTGAAGCCCGGGCCACGCAAGAGGAAGTTGGGCACTTACCTGCTGCACCACAGGGCCGGCAATGAATTAGACTTCTGCACCAACCTTTGGCCTGAACTTGGGAAGATGTTGGCCTGCTTCAATCATTCGTGAAGGGAATCAGTAGTAACATCATGGAAGGTATTATTTTCCATTGGTTCATGACTTTAGCACGGAACATGTTCTCTTGCTAGTATTCCGCTTCATCACTTTGCGAAGGTCTACCATTCTGTAGCATCATTAAGCACTTTGAGGTGATTACCAATCCTTGGAAGTTCATCCTCTCTGATCTCTTTCAGCCTATAAAGCTTTAGGCCGTAAGTCTGCACCCCTTTTTGGAGTTTTGATTTTATGTGGATTGATTGCCGTAACCCTGCATTCTAACATGCTATAGCTTTCAGATCTACATCCTCCTAGATTTAGACTTCTGAGTAGGTTACATCATCTTCAACACCGTAAGGCTAATTACAGGCTCTCACGATACTTGTGCCTAATCAACTATTTCTCCCTCTGGCCCTCGCCTACTTTTCCTCTGGGAACTACCAATCCTATGTCACATGCTACCTGTTTTTTGGTCCGTTTTTCCTCTTCTCCTGTACGTGAGATCCTGTGGTATTTGACCTTACCCCGGCGCTTGTTTCAGTTCCTCTAGTACCCTCAGGAGCCATTCTGGTGGTCACAAATGGCTGGACTGCATCCCTTCCGACAGCTGAATGCTTTGCCACTGTGTGGCTATAGCCTATCTTCCTTCTCCATTCGTCCATTGATGGGCATCAGGGAGGCTTCCAAGTCTTGGATATCGGGCGTAAGGCTGTGGTGAACACAGCAGTGCACGGATCTCTGTGCATTACTGTTTCCATGATCTTTGGATATATACGTCACAGAGGAATAGCTGGATCATATGCTAGGTGGATTCTGAAACATTCTGAATTTTCACTCCTTTGTGTAGTGGCTGCATCAGCTCAAACTCCCACCTGCAGTACAGGAGGCTTCCCATCTCTCAACCTCCTCTCTGAAACTTGTTGTTTCGTGTCTTCACCCTTATAGCCATTCTGACCACTGTGAGCTGCTATCTCATTGCACTTCGGATTTGCATTGGCCTCAGACTTAATGATGAGGAACATGTTTTCATACAGCCTGTTGGCCATCTTTCTATCTTCCTGGGAGAAATGTGTGTTTCCATCTTTTGCCCAGGTTTTGTTGGGCTCATTGTTTTTTTTCCTGTGGAGATGTATGAGTTCACTGGATCTTATGGCTGTTCACCCCTTCTCCGATGTCTGTTCTGCAAACATCCTGTCGCAGTTGTGCTGTCTTTGCATTGAGTCGATGGAGTCGTTGGCCGGGTAGAAGCTTTTGCGTTGGATGGAGTCACGCTTGTTTCTTGTTTCTTTTGTTGCCCTTACCCAGTCACACATGCTTCTTCCAAGTAGGCGGCTATGCCAGATGGCAAAGAGCAAGCTGCCTGCATTTTCCGGCAGCAGTTTCATGGTTTCAAGTCTTCCATTCAAAGCTTTAATCCATTTCAATGTGGTATGTGTGCCTGGTGTAACATCATGGTCTAGTCTCATTGTGTCACTTGTGGCTCTGAAGTCTTCCCAGCACTGTTTCTTTTCGAGACTCTCCTTTCTCTGCTGTCTCCTCTTGGCTCCCGTGTCGAAAATGGGCTGCCCATATATGTGGCAGTTGACTGCTGGGCTCAAATCTGTTCCATGGGTCTGTGTGCCTATTTTGGGGGAAAGGCTGTGCTGTACCGGTACCTAGCGCTTTATCCTATATTTGGCAATGAGAAAGTGTGATACATGCTGCTTTGTTCGTTTTCCTCAGGATTCCTCTTCCTATTCAGGGTCCTTTGTTGCCACATAGAACCTTTAGTATTCTCTCTTCTATTTCTGTGGGAAAGATTGCTGCAACTTTGACTGGGACGACATGGAATGCAGACATTGCTTTTTGCTGTATGGATGCTTAAAGTGTGTTCGTTCTTCCATTCAAAGAACATGGAATAGACTTCCGTTTCCTTGTGTCTTGTGGAATTTCTTTGCCCAAAGCTTTGCTAGATTTCGGTAGACATAGCTTTGTCCTGTTTGGCCAATGTTATTCCTAGATGTTTTTTTCTTTTTACTGGCATGCTTTCTTTTTTGCTGTTCCTTTTTTCTATTCTTAGCAACATTTAATTGGTTTGTTTTGGCAGAAGTTTATGGCTGTGCTCACATCTGCTGGCCATGCTGCTGTATTTGCTGAGCAAGAGTAGCATGGTATAAGGTTGCTTCCCATATGCCTCTACACTGGGTCGCACGCCTGGCCCAGAACGGCTGGATGAGCGGTGAGGAGGCTCACCCCCAGGATTCCACGTGGCGGACCCTGGGTTGCCGACTCAGAACGCAGGGATTTCACGGCTGCTCCACTGGCTGGCCCCTTTCGTGTTCCATTGGCAACCTGCAGTTGAGTGGAAGGTACTTTAACATGTTACTTGAGCCCAAATCTGGCCCTGTGTAGATGAGGCCAGCTTCTTTTTCTGCACCACTGTGATGTCGGAGTATTTGTCAGAATCGTGTCTCTTTTCCAATCAGGCTTCGGGGACACAGGGTTTCAGAGCCCGCGTGGAGCAGTCTCAGAACTCACCCTTCCCAGTTAGCCCAGGTTTGACCTTCAATGCAAGTTTTGGGGTTGTGACTTTCTCGGACTTTCAAACGTTCAAGCAGACCCTAACTAAACACTGAAGTCATTCACTGTGGATTATTGAGGTGTGATTTCTGTTTGCCTTCCATTTTCTGGGAGCTTGCTTTCTTTTCCATAGTCTAATCATCATGGTTCTGAGCTATCTCCCTTCGATATGCTTATCAGTGTGTTCTCCTTCATTTCAAGTTAGGAGTTTGGTATTTCTTTAATCACCATAGGTTCTGTAGGCTGATGTGTGAGTGCTTTCATTACTGTTGGGTGTTGTATTTGAATTTCCATCGGTCATTTGAAGGAATCTTTGCTATCCTAGCCTAGATCCACCTGAGCACTGAGTAACCGTGGTCATCTTGGTTGGTTCGATATTGTGAGATCAGAAACGCCATGTTTGAGGTTGTCCTGGAAACCACCTTCCCAGACACAATGGTTCCGAGACAAATTAGATGAATCTGATGGATTCCTCTCTCCAGCCTAGAGATCCTTTGGAAAGTTCAGAACTTCACACCTGATCCTTGAACGCTCCACTAGATTACGTCTAGATACTGGCTTACTTTATTTCCACAGGTTTTGTGATTTGTTTAATTTACCTCCTCAGCTGTGGCATGTTTATATTCCTTTAAATAGAATGGTAATGTTCTAAGTTTCAGAAAGCATCGTTATGTGTGGTGTCAAACACCTAATCCATACTCCTTCTATGGCAAGAGATGGGGGAGAGAATCTCATTGATCTCAACTGAGCACTCTAGCCTTGGAGGACAGCCTTCACACAGTAACAAAGCTTTCTGCTAAAAGGTGCTTTTGCCCACTCTTCCTGAGTCCTTCCAAACCAAGAGACATACCCCAAGCATGACAGGGGCCCATTCCTTCCAGGCTTCAAAGAGATGCCTAGTGACACATTACCATGTACCCAGTGGGTGTCTATGACGCCAGAGCTATGGAAAGTGAGACTTCTCTTCACAGAATACTAGGGACCTAGGACCGAGGCCTCTATTCTTCTCTTCAATGTCTTCAAGAGATCATTCTTGACTTTGGATTATGAGTAAGGCAGAAGGCCAACATAGGTCTGATAAGCCCAAGGTCCGGCCTCTTGTTTCAAGTCAAGTTTCAAGCTTGAATCAGCATGGCCTCCCCATCGACTTGAGGAGATGGCAATGTTCTCCTCTCAGTGCTTGTCCCTCTGTTATCACTTCTTCCCAATGATTCCTTTCTTATCCATTGAATTAGCGTCTCTTGCATCTCTTCACGTTTCTGCACCCAGATTCTGTTTGCAAAAGCTGTATCTGGGTATCTGTCACTTGAGTATCCAAGCCTAGGCCAATCCTCGGGCTGGAGACCTGCGGCCATCTTGGGTGACATGTTTACCGTGATGTCATAAACACCCTCAGAATTCTAAGCTGTCCTGAAAACCTCCATGCACACAGTTCTTCACGACCATCTCATACCAGTCTGACTACTTCCCCTTTCCAGGTAGGATAGTTTTCCTTGTTCTGGATTCTGTGTCTGTTTATAACTTTATCCTCGAACTTTGAAAGGTCTACTACAATCCCGCTGGACACCAGTTTCTTTCCTTTCAGATTATCCTGGGTTTTATCTCTTATCTTTTGTGGATGAGTCCAAATGGGTGGACTTTCCCCAGAGAAAGCCCTGGAGTCCCTCCCGAGATTGACTTTCCTGGTCAATCCTCTGATGCGTAATGATCGTGTCATCTCCATTTCCACCTTGGCAGGTCACATGTTTTCCTTCCTTCATCATTTGGGGAAGTGTTCCTGATGCGTTCATAGATTGCAATATTCCCATGGTTCTTTCTCTGATGTGTATTCATAACGTCTCTTCACAATTTCGACTTCTTTAGGATGTCTGTCTGCACCATACCGTGAAATCTATATTTGCTAATGCTACTAATCTGATCCGCACCCGTGATGCTCGCCAATGAAGCCTGTACCAGTACACCACAGGGCCGGCACTGAATTGGATTCTTCGAACAACATTTTGCCTGAAGTGGGGAAGATGTTGGCCTGCTTTGATTATTTGTAAAGGTAATTAGTAGTAACATCATGGACGGTAACCTTTTCCTTTGGATCCTGAGTTTAGCACGGAACATGTTCTCTTGGTAGAGTTGTTCTTCATCTCTTTGCCAATGTCTACCTTTCTGTAGCATTATTAAGCACTTGGAGGTGATTATCAATGCTTGGAAGTTCATCTTCTCTAATCTCTTTCAGCCTCCAAAGCTTTAGGCCATAAACCTGCTTGCCTTTTTGTAGTTTTGATTTTACATGAATTGATTGCCATAACGCTGCATTATAACACCCTATTGTTTTCAGATTTACAACCTCCTAGATTTAGACTTCTTTGTATGGTACATCATCTTCACCACCGTAAGCCTAATGACATGCCCATACCACACACTGGTGCCTAATCAACTCTTTCTTCCACTGTCTTCTGCCACCGATTCCCTCTGGCAACCCCCGGTCCCTTGTCATGTGCTACCTGTTTGTTTCTCCTTATTTTACTCTTCTCCTTGTAAGTGAGATCCTACGGTATTTGACTTTCTCCCTGGGGCTTCTTTCAGTTCCCCACATACCCTCAGGAGCCATTCTGGTGTCACAAATGGCTGGACTGCACACTTTCTTGCAGCTGAGTGCTATCCCATTGTGCAGCTATTGCCAATCTTCCTTCTCCATTCGTCCCTTGATGGGCCCCAGGGCGATATCCAAGTCCTGCAATCAGGATTAAGGCTGTGGTGAACACAGCGGTGCAGGGATTCCTATGCGTTGGTGTTTCCAAGTTCTTCGGATAAATACGACGCAGAGGAATAGCTGGATCATATGGTAGATGGATTCTGAAATTTCTGCGGAAATTCCACACCGCTTTGCATAGTTCCCGCACCGGCTTACACTCCCACCAACGGTGCAGGAGGCTTCCCTTCTCTCCACCTCCTCTCCGACACTTGTTTTCTGTCTTGTTCCTTATGGGCATTCTGACCACAATGTGCTGTTATCTCATTGCCATTTGGATTTGCATTGGCCTTAGACGTAATGATTATGAATTGTGTTCATACAGCTGTTGGCCATCTTTCTATCTTATTTGGTAAAACTCTGTTTCCATCTTTTGCCCAGGTTTTAATGGGCTTGTTTTTTCTCTTGCGTTGGCATGTGCGGTCGTTGGCTCTTTTGGCTATTCAGTCCTTCTCCGATATGTGGTTTGAAACATCCACTCGCAGTTGTGCTGTCTTTGCATTGAGTGGATGGTTTCCTCGGCTGGGCAGAAGCTTCTGCGTTGGATGCAATCCCATTTGTTTCTTGTTTCGTGTGTTTCCCTTGCCAAGTCACACATGCTTCTTCCAAATAGGTGGCTATGCCACATGGCCATGAGCAAGGTGCCTGGTTTTCAACTGGAGGTTTCACGGTTTCAAGTCTTCCGTTCAAGGCTTTAATCTAATTCGAGGTGGTGTGTGAGCCTGATGTAACATCATGGTCTACTTCTATTGTGTCACATATGGCTGTGCAGTTTTCCAGTACCTTTTCTTCTTGAGACTCTCCTTTCTCCACTGATCCTCTTGCCTTCCTCATTGCAAATGGGCTGTCCATATATGTGTGAGTTGACCTCTGGGCTCTCGATTCGTTTCCGTTGATCTCTGTCTGTGTTTGAGACCAGACTGTGCCATTTCGGTACTTCGCACTTCGTACTACATGTTGAAATCAGTAAATGTGATATGTTCTGCTTTGTCTGTGTTCCTCAGGATTCCTTTGGGTATTCAGGGTCCCTTGTTGCTGGATAGAGACTTAAGGATTCTCTCTTATATTTCTGTGGCAAAGATTCTGCAACTTTGACTGGGATTGCATGGAATCCAGAGATTGCTTTATCCGTTATGGAGGTTTCAGGTATTTTAGTTCCTACATTCCTATAGCACGGAATACCCTTCCATTTGCTTGTGTCTTCTGGAATTTCTTTCCCCAAAGTTTTGCTAGTTTCCGATTTCCATAGCTTGCACCTGTTTGGCTAAGCTTATTTCTAGAGTTCTTATTCTTTTTTTTCCTGAGGTTCTCCTTTTCTGTTCTTTTCAAGTTTTCATTAGTTTTGTTTTGGCTGATGTTTATTGCTGTGCTCAGATCTGCTGTCGATGCTGCTGTATTTGCTGAGGAATACTGACGCTGTCTGACGTTGCTTCCCAGCTGCCTCTACACTACCTCCCATGCCTCCCCGAGAATGGCTGGACCAGCGGTGAGGAGGTTCACCCCCAGGATTCCTCATGACCAGCCCCGGGCTGCCGACCCAGAACGTGCAGACTTCACCACAGCACCATGGGCCGGCACCTTTCATGTTCCATCGGCAACCTGCAGTTGAGTGGAATGGGACTTGAATATGCTACTTGAGCCCAACTCGGGCACTGTATAGATGAGGCCAGTTTGTTTTTCTTCTCCACTGTGATGTCAGAGGATTTGTCAGAATTGTGTCTCTGCTGTCCCTGCAAACCTCATAGACACAGGCTTTCAGATCCTGATTTTAGCAGTCTCATAACTCACCCTTACCAGTTAGCCTAGGTTTGACCTTCGCTTGGGTTTTTGGGATTGTGACTTACTCCGACTTGCAAACGTTCAGAGTATGTCTAAAACTGACATCTTTCTTTTTCTATTATTCATGTGTGATTTCTGTGCCTTCCATTTTCTGGGACTGTTTTTTATTTTCTGTGGTAGAATCGTTGATATGGGCTCAGCGAGCTGAAGACTCGAATGAAAGATTGCTTGGACTCTCAAGATCCTGCATTGGTGTTCTTTTATTGAGAGAACAGTACAGGATAGCATGGGGACAGGACACATTAGCAGTGAAGAGCTACTGCTGCTGCTGCCTGGGGACAGGACCCATGGCTGGTCAGAGCTATTGCTGCTGCCCTGACTAGAGGGTTAGGGCTAATTTCATAAGGCATGGGTATACGACTTATTTTTACTCGAAAAAGAAATAATGATGTAAAATGTCTTTAAATGATTTCAGTACAGATGGGGTCTGGATATTGTGTTGTCATATTTTTAGATACGAATCTGGCCATATAGATCAGCATGTAGGTGAGAATGCCCTGGGCTTCTCGCCCTGGGGCAGCCCTAATTCATACCATAAAAAAACCCACTGGGTCATATAGTTTGGCATGTAGTCCAGGTCACCTTCAGCTTCCCTAGCTGGGGCAGCCCTGATCCACATCATAAAACCTCCCTGAACCTATTTGGACTGGAAATCTTTGGGGATATGGATGATGGTCAGTCTTCTGTGACTACTTCTGGCTGTACAGGGTCGTAGAGCTGTCCCTAAATGGGGCCATAAACTTAGGCAGTTTAGTGGACCAGAAGGCTTGCCCCATTGAGTTCAAGCCTGACAAGTTATACAGCTCCTCTGGAGATGAGAGAGTCATTGACAAGTGGTGGTCCAGGAAGTGAAACATTTTTGACATGCATAAGACAAACAATGAAACAGACAACAAAATATCATAAGAAATACAAGCAGTATGTTTAACCCAATGAATAAGGTTTTGAAGTAGTGCAGAAACCTTGTCCTGACTAGGAGTTCAACCAATCATTTAGATTTAGGGTTGGTCAGACATGGATTTAATTTGGTGGCTGGGATACCAAGCCAGAAATATTTTGATGGTAGTCAGGAATATAGACACAACATTCAGTTTTTATAATGGCACAGGTGCCCCCTTGTGCTGGTGTCAAGACATCCAGAGCCATTTGGATTTGGAGGACTGCCTTTCACACTTGGGATACTTCTAAATTGAGCAGTGAAATGCTATGTTGTGTATCATTTAATGCCTTCATAGTAAATTTGTCTAGGACTTCCATGTGCAAGACTTGAATATGCTACAAAAGTCGATTCCTAATTGGTGAAAGAAAATTGTGGAAAGATTGTCATACCAGTGGAAGACAGGGCTGGCCAAGTGCTGTTGCAAGTTGGGGAGGTTTGCAGGAGGAGATATAGTAAATGTAGTTCCACCTTGCATCCAGACAAAGCCTAGAGTGCATCGTCCAATCCATGCAGGTGGTAGCCAAGGTCATAAATTGGAGCCACATATCCACTGAGCACCGTTACGGGCTAACCAACGCATGTTGACCCATGTATCCCAGTCAGTCTGAAACCAATCAGTATTTTTTTTAAGGCTATGATATGAGAACACATCTAACAGGGATTTTTTCCCATAGGTCGAGTGCTGTAAGGCCATGTATCACAGGGGTGATATTTTTTCCCCAAAAGAAAGTGGCCTTTTACTGAGTTGCCCACTAGTAGGAGTGAACCAAATATATTCATCCCAAATTTTGTATTGTCCATCCTGTGTGTATTAATAAGTTGGGGACATTACCTTTGGAACTTGTTCTGTATGATCCAAGTGTGACAAGGCAAATCTAGTTAGTATTTGGACAGTAGTATTGAAGGAAAATGTTTGATTGTGGCCAGGGAACTTCCAGGTGTCAGAGGTAGATGGCCACAAGGAGACATTAATATTAATAATACATGAATATTGCGGAAGAAAAGAGCTAGAATCTAATATCCATGAATGCCTACTATAGCTTCTACAGAAACATAATTTTTTCTCTCTTAAATCACTCTCATTTTTACAAAAGATAGCCAAATCAGGATTAACGGGTTTACAAATCAAGTGTAGTTTCAATACAACTTGCTCCAATTATTTACATAAGAGCAGCAAGAATAGTAATTGTTCATACAGGCTTTGTTAAATGTGCTTCACTGGATCTTTTCCTGTGGAACCTCAGATTGAACTGTGAAGGCCTCTAGAGGCCAGAAAATCCAAGCCAAGGACTTGCCATCAGATTTGGCCTGCAGTACCTACAGATTTGAGTGGTGTTCTCTTTGAGGTCTCCCCAAATATTCGGAGGTTCCTTGCACCTGCCAGATAAGCAAGCTTCCTTACTTACCGGGTAAGATTGCCAAAATCTCAGTAAACAAGGTACCAGGCCTGTGTTTCCGAGTGGCTGTATTCCAGAAAGTCCAATCTTTGTTCCTGAAACGCTGACTTGTCATATCGGAGACTGTGTGTTTCAAATATGACATTCTAGTCCAAGCCTTGGTAATATAACCAATGTGTCCTGTTATAAGGAGAACAGATTCTTCTGGAACTTATGCAAATATTGCCACGAAATGACCATACTCAGTCACAAAGGGTTTCCAAATTCCTTAGGGATAAGGTAGCCAGAAAAAGATAAATGTTTCAGTTTTGCTCATAAAGGTATAATTTCACCAAATGGCTGTAAGTTATAGTTAGCATAAGAGAAAAGAGAAAAAGATTTCCTTCATTATGAGAAAACCAAACAACACATCAAAACTCAACAATATTTCAAACAGAAGTCCTAAAAATTTATAATCGTCCTAATCAGTGCACACAGTCCTGTATAATCAATTCTTGAGCTGAATCTTCTGTTAGCAGATCGACGAGCATAGTTTCTGTTAGAATTCTGTCATTTCTTACTCCATTCAGTTTTACAATCTGAAGGTTTATCAGAAACCTGTCGTTTAGACTCTTTGTGTCAGAATCCTTTCCAGGAATTTCTCGGAAGTTGAAACATATTTGCAAAAGGAAAAAGCATCAGAGTAAAACAACAACTATCTGCAAATGGACAAAGAACTCAAAAGGGCAATTGGCAAAGAAACTTGACTACTTCTGTGACATATAACACTGCCAGATAATAAGTGAACTTATCACTGACAACTAGGGCAGATCAGAATTTTAGGAATGATATCTAATTTTGAGACGTCTATATTAATAATATTTACCCATCACATACCAGCTAAGAAAGTCTATTGTCGCTTACTTCACAATGTTTCCCATTTAATTTAATAGACCAAATACGCCAAATGATTTTAGCATTTTCCTCCTTGTAGGAAGAGAGAGCAAATTTTTTGAGAAGTCTCAGGGACCCTCTGAAAATCCTCAGAGTAATCATTCTTCTGTCTACCAGGTCTAAAGAACGCCTTCATTCAGGATTTGAATATTTCTGAGGGAGAAGCTTGTCACAAAATATCAAAAGTTTTTAAATTGTTGTTCAAATAGCAAACAACACTCACTGTGAAACAATGCTCAGGTATCCATTCAAAGTGATAACAGAAAGAGTCAAAAATATTAAGAGTAACCTCAGCCATTATTGTCACAAAACAGATTTGTCTCTTAGGTAGACGTACTCAAAGGAACAGCTCTTACATCCTCTTTACCAAGAGCAGATCAAAAGTTCAAGAAAATGTATCCTTTTAGAGACAACCAAATTTGAATTTCTGCACCTACTTATTATTAACATTCAAACTCATTCACTTAATTGAACTTACTTTAGTCTACTTGAGAAGGCATAAAACTCATTTCAGAATTCCTACTTCACAAACCTTCTACATCTTTCTTTTTCATTTTCAGTACTTGTCCCAAAGTCTTTCTTTTTTCCTTTCTAGTACATCAGGAGCAATTTATCTGTCTTAACCCCTCAAACAAAAATATTTCCATTCTTTATACCTTTTTTATTGAAAACATACATTTTAACTTCCTTGAATACAAAGCTCTTTTGCTTAGTAATTTCCAGTAGCTTTAATTCCATAGGTTAGTTAGAACCTTTAACGCTTAACGGACCTGGTAAACACTAAAAAGGTAAACGATTATGAAATGTCTTTTATATCAGCATTCTAAACACTCCACAACTTAAGAAACATGCCACTTCGCAATAAAACACAAGGCATGCTTTTTGATACACCCAAACGCTTTTAGCCTCTTCAATAAGAAGCCAAAAGTAGATAACATAGATATGTTTAACAATAATGTGTGAGTGTTCCGTTCTATCCAACAGTGACCAGCATATTCATCTTTTTATCATTTAACTTGGCAAAACTCAAGATTGTTACCAAAAAGGATTTCGAAGCTGTTTTTTTCCCCAAGTATACAGACCATAAAAGTTATTGTACTCACTTTTATGAGTTTTATGTATTTAAACCATTTGTTTCCAACAATTATATTCAGATTACTACGGAAACCTCATGAGGCATTAGACAAAACTGGTCATCATTTAAAGCTATTATTTTGCTGACAAATTTAACAGACAACGTGAACTTATATGACTAGTAAACCGAGTCTGAATGCCTGCATCCTATGCAAATACTGACAACTCTGACAAGAAGACAATTTTCAATGAAACCAACAAACTTAAAGAAGCTTTCATGTACCAAAGGTTAATTCACGTCACGTTAATTTTGAAAGTCACTCTGTTAATTTTGACTACATTTAGAATTTAAGAAAGTACTACTTTAAGCCAACTAAACAGAGATCTTAATTTTGGCCATACCATCCAGGGTTAAAATATCACACGTATAATGTACACATAGACACATATACACAGAGACTGTACAACTATTGTTTTAAAAACTACTGCCATGAATCAGGTACAATAATATAAACCTCACCAGTTACAAATCAAAACTTTGTTTTGAGCCTTTTTACTAATACTTATGGAGAAGACCCTCAAGATGCTAGACTTTTTGCAAGGGCACACTTATGGCCATTTATCCTTTCCCCTCCTTTTTTTTTTTTTTCAGACTTAAGAAAGAGTGATATGCTAGATAGTAGTTCCTGGAGGGGGGGAAGATAATCCTTTTCATGGTAAAGGAACAAGGTGGAATCTGAACTGCCTCTAGAACTGTATTTCCAGTCTTGCAAGGATTTTCTAAGGACGGTTGCTCTTGATTTCTCAGAAACTGGACTGTAATTTGAAGGACGTTCTAGGTTGATCTACCTGTCCAACTGCACCAGAAAGGCAGAGAGAAACATCACACATTTTCTACCAGCTGGAGTTTCTGGGGCATAACCCATACAATTGAAAGTGTTCCTAATTAGTTAGAATGACCCTGAGTGATGAGTCTTAAGGGATGCTTATCTCATTCCCCACGGCAGTAAAGCCAGTGTCCGACTGACAGTGAAGTGGAGAAGGGTCGAATGCATACAAAGGGCTTGAACTGGCTGGAGGCCGGGGCTCCCAGTTCAACCCGGGTTGAGAATGAAGTTGCTTACAAAAGGTTTTCAAGTTTTCCGATTTTACAGAAGTTCCAGGTTCTGGTCAAGTCCAGCCTGAACTTAACCAAGACTTGGTGACAACAGAGGACATGATGAGCAAAACAAAGAAAGGAAATGAAGACATCAGACCTCACCCTCATGGCCCCTCAAAGAGGGTTATCAAGAGAAGACTCACTCAACAGTTCCCGTGCTGGGGCGCACTACTGTAGCATGACAGTTCACAGAATAAATCCCAGGTCTGCTACCCTCATAGCCAACTCAGTAGGTGATTAAAACACTCAATGAGTCAACCCCCAGGAGAGGGCACCCTACTGGGCTTTCCGGGGTGATCAGGCCCAGAAATGCCAAGTTTGGTGTCCCAGGGGTGGAGGCCATGACTGTTGACAGATTTCTTTGCTTCCCTGTTGCAAAGCTCAAAAGGAGACGCAAAACGCCATTGCAACTCTAAGAAAGATGAAAGAGACAAGTCCATTACCTTGAAAATCCCCCCTGAACCTGGGGCAGCATCCTACCTGTCATTCCTACTGTGGGGTTCCTATAACAAGGGGTGATGGGTGTGTCCCCCAGCATTGCCTCCATTGCATATCTTCCCTGGTATGCCTGGAATTTACAGGTGCCTGGTGAACATCCTTCCTATTCTACCTGGCAGTAATAGGTGACTGATGAATGGTCCCCAAGACAAAGGGAGAAGTTCAAGAGAGAACAGGATGGAGAAAATTAGTGAGGCATTTTCTGCCGCTCTGGGGGACATTTTACCCAATTGCATGTTGGAGGCATTCTCTGAGAAGGGCTTCCCATACGCAACCAAAGGTTAGACTTTGGTACTTTCCTTGAACTGGAGTCCCAATTGGGACATTCACACAGTTCAGAGCATGGTCAGGTGCCATGGGACGTATCCTAATCCTACCTTAGGAAAAGAAACCTTACAGGGGAGTCTTGCAGATTGCTGACTATCCTAATGACTTAAGTGGCCGACCCATGCCCACCTAAAATTTGTATATTAGAGATAGAGTCAGGAAGGAATGGAGTAATTCACTCTACATCGCCCTTAGGCTTAAGGTACTGATTCTCTTCAGCTGAATGCCATGATTTGCCCCATAGAGTAGCCATGGGCAGCAAACGTGGATTCTTACAGCTATCCAAGACAGTTCCTGATGGAGAAGTGAATTTAGCTCCATCCTCGAAACAGAGAGAGGCACAAGGAAGAAAAGGGCACTTACCAGAAGTTGAGCTCAGAAACCGAAGAAGCAAGTTCCTGGTAGGGGGGCCACAATATATGATGGTGTGTCAGCGAGCTGATGAGTCGGAAGAAAGATTTCTTGGTCTCTCAAGGCCTGGCAGAGGTGCTCTTTTATTTAGAGAATGGTACAGGATAACATAGGGACAGGACCCATGGGGAGTAAAGAGTTGCTTCATGGGGACAGGACCTATGGGTAGTGAAGAGCTGCAGGCATGGGAACTGGACGCAAGGGCAGTGAATAGCTGCTGCTGCTGCATGGGGAAAGGAGCCATGGGCATTCAGATGTCCTGCCGCTGCCCTGAGTTGAGGGTAAGGGCAAATTTTATAAGGCATGGGTACGTGACATTTTTACTGGAAAAAGAAAAGATGATGTAAAAAGCCATTAAATGACTTCAGTACAGAATGGAGTCTGGTTATTGTGTGGTCGTATAACATTAGATAGGAATTTGGCCATATAGATAGGCATGTAGGTGAGCATCGCCTGGGCTTCTCTCACTGGGGCACCTCTAATTCATACCAAAAAAACTTCACCGGCTCATATGCTTTGACATGTAGGCCAGGTAACCTTGGGCTTTTCGAGCTGGGGCAGCCTTAATCCACATCAATCGTCATTGTCTTTCTCAGCTATCTCCCATAGATACGCTTATCAGTCCGTTCTCCTTCATTCCAAGTTATGAATTTTGTGATTCTTTAATCACCATATGTTCTCTAGGCTGATGTGTGAGTGTTTTCATGATTGTTGGGCATTGACTTCGAATTTCCATCGTTCACTTGAAGGAATCTTTGCTATCTTAGCCTAGGTCCACCTGAGCACTGAGAACACGAGGTGATCTTGGTTGGTTTGACATTCTGAGATCAGAAACTCCAAATTCTAGGTTGTCCAGGCAACCACCTTATGGACATAATGTTTCTGAGACAAATTAGAGAAATCTGATGAATTCCTGTCTCCAGGTAAGATATTTTTATGTCTCTTTTCTAAATTTGGGAAGGCTGGAACTTGACCCTGCATGAATGGTCCTGCTAGTAGATTACGTCTAGATACGGCTTTACTTTATTTCTGTAGGGTTTGTAAGTTGTTTGATTTACACTCTAAGCTCTGGCATGTTTATTTTTCATTAAACATAAGTGTAATGTTCTAATTTTCAGCCAACTTCCTCACATATGCTGTCAAAACACATAGTCAATAATCTTCTACGGCCAGAGATGGGAGAGAATTTCACTGGTGCCAAACTGAGCATTCTACCTTTGGATGTCAATGTTCACTTTGGATTGGTGATTCCCAGAGGGAATGAAAAAATCCAAAAAGGCGTGCTGATTTGGGGCATAAAGGATTTGAGGCTGAAAGAGATTAGAGAAGATGAACTTCCAAGGACTGTGAGTCTCCTCCAAATGCCTCATGATGCTACAGAAAGTAGACCATTGCAAATAGTTTGTGGGGAATACTATGAAGAGAATGTGTTCCGTGCTAAACAGATGAACCAAGGGAAAATGTTAACGTCTATGATGTTACGAGTAATTACATTCACGAATAATCACAGCAGGCCATCTTCTTCCCAAGTTCAGGAAAAATATTGGTCCACAAGTAAAATTCAGGGCCAGCCATGTGTTCTGGTGTGTAAGAGTCCATGTTACTAGTGGGCGGCCTGGGATTCATGGATTCGGATCACGGGTGCTGATCAGATTAGTAACGTTGGGAAAGATAGATTTCATGGTATGGTGTGTACAGAGATCACAAAGAAGTCGAAATTGTGAGCATACGTTAGAGATAGGCAATAGGAAAAAAACATGAAAATATTGCAATCTATGACACATCTGGTACACTTCCCTAAATACAGACTGAAGGAAGTGATGTGACCTGCATAGGTAGAATTGGCGGACTGCATGAGATGACACGATCATTGCACATCAGAGGCTTGAGTGGGCAACTTCAACTTTGGATGGAGTCCAGGACTTTCACTGGGGAAAGTCTACACATTCGGCCATATTCACAAAATGTAACAGATAAAAACCAGGATAAACTTAAAGTAAAGAAACCATGTCTAGAGAGAATGTAGTAGACATTTAAAAGTTCAAGGGTAAAGTTAGAAACCCACAAGAAATCCAGGAAATGGAAAACTATTCAAGCTGGAAAGGGAGAGTAGTCATGTGCATAGAAGATGCTGGGACAACTTAGAAGTTTGAGGGATTTTATGACATCACAGTGAACATGTCACCCAAGATGGCCTCATGGTTATAGTCTGAGGATTGTCCTAGGCTACGATACTCAAGTTAGAGATACCCAGAAGAGAATTTAAAAACAGAAACCAGGCACTGAAACTTGAAGAGAGAGAATACACGCTGATTAAAGGGGTAAGAAAGAAGTCATTGTGAGGAAGCAATAATAGGGGACAAGCGCTGAGTGGAGAACATTGTAATCTACTCAAGTGTATGGGGAGGCCATGCTGATGCAAGCTTGAAACTTGATTTGAAACCAGACGCTGGACTTGGGGCTTATCAGACCTACATAATCCTTCTGCCTTAATCATAATCCAAAATTAACAATGATCTTCTGAGGACACGGTAGACAATGATTGATGCTTCCTTTCCTATGCCCCTAGCATTCATTGAAGAGAAGTCTCACTTTCCATAGCTCTGGCATTACAGAGGCCCATTGGGTACATGCTAATGTGTCACAAGATATCTCTTTGAACACTTGAAGGAATGGACCCCCGTCATGCTTTGTGTATGTCCCATTGTTTGACAGGGCTCCAGAATTGTGCTAGGAAGCACCCTATTCCAAAGCTTCGTTGCTTTGTGAGGGCTGCCCTACCAGGCTAGTATGCTTGGTTTGGCTTCAATGAAATTCTCTCCCTGTATCTCTTGAAGTAGAATGATTATTAATATCGTGTATTGACAGCATATGTAAGGAGGTTGGCTCAAAATTAGAACATTACAATTATGTTTATAGAAAAATAAACATGCCAGAGCTGAGGATGTAAATCGAACAAGTAAAACACTCTATAGAAATATAGTAAGCCAGTATCTAGACGTAATCTAGTGGAACACTCAAGGATCGGGAGTAAAGTTCGAAACTTCCCAAATCCAGAAATGGGACAGAAAAGTATCTTACCTGGAGCGGAGTTCATCAGATTTCTCTAATATGTCTCGGAAACATAACGTCCGTGAAGGCGGTTGCCAGCACAACCTCGAATCTGGAGTTTCTGATCTCGGAATGTCAAAGCAACCAAGACGACCACGTGTTCTCAGGGCTCAGTGTCACCTCGGCCAGGATAGCAGTTTCCTACAGGTGACTGATGGAAATTCCAGGACAACACGCAACAATCACGAAAAGACTCAGACCTCGGCATACAGAACATAGGGTGATTACAGAAATACAAAAGTCATAGCTTGCAATGAAGGAGAACGGACTGATAAGCATATAGAAGAGAGATAGGTCAGAAAGACCATAACGATTAGACTTTGGAAAAGAGAAAAAAATCCCTGAATATGGAAGGCCAATAGAAATCACATCTGAATAATCCACAGTGAAAGACTTCAGTCATTAGACAGACTCTGACTGGACATTTGAAAGTCCGAGAAAGTCACAAAGCCAAAAACTGCAGGGAAGGTCAAACCTGGACTAACTGGAAGGGTGAGTTATGGGACTGCTAAACGCGGGCTCTGAAAGCCTGCATCCACGAAGCTAGACAGGACAGCAGACACACGATTCTGACAAATCCTCCAACATCACAGAGGGCCAGAAAAAGAAGCTGGCCTCATCTACACAGGGCCATAGGTGGGCTCAAGTAGCATATTCAAGTCACATCCCACTCAACTGCAGGTTGCCAATGGAACACACAAGGGGCTGGCCAGTGGGGAAGTGGTGAAGTCCGCGCATTCTGGTTTGGGAGCCCTGCTTCGGCCACATGGAATCCTGCGGGTGAGCATCCTCACGGCTCCTCCAGCCATTCTGGGGCAGATGTGTGAGGTAGTGTAGAGGTAGATGGGAAGCGACATTAGACAGCTCCACTCTTCCACAGCAAATACAGCAGCATGGCCCGCAGATGTGAGCGCAGCCGTAAACTTCTGACAAAACAAAGCCAATTGAAAGTTGCAAAGAATTGAAAAATTGAACCTCAAAAAAGAAAGCATGCCAGTAAGAAGTAAAAGATATCTAGCAATAACCTTGGCCAAACAGGAGAAAGCTATGGAAACCGAAATCCAGCAAAGATTCTGGGGAAGAAACTCCAGAAGACACAAGGAGACGGAAGGCTATTCCGTGTTCTTCGAATGGAAGAACTAACACACTTGAAGCGTCCATACACAATAAAGCCATCTCTGGATTCCATGCAGTCCCAGTCAAAGTCGCAGCACTATTTCCCACAGAAATGGAAGAGAGAATCCTAGAGTTTCTATCCAGCAACAAAAGACACTGAATAGCCAAAGGAATACTGAGGAAAACGGACAAGGCAGCAGGCATCACACTTTCTGATTTCCAGATATAGGACGAAGTGCTAGGTACGGAAACAGCACAGCCTGGCGCCCAAAAGAGGCACACAGACCCATGGAACAGAATCGACAGCCCAGAGGTCAACTGACACACATATGGACAGCCCATTTTCGACCAGGGAGCCAAGAGGAGACAGCAGAGAAAGGAGAGTCGCGACAAGAAATGGTGCTGGGAAGACAGCACAGCCAAATGGAACACAGTGAGAGTAGACCGTGATGTTACACCAGGGACACACACCACCTCGAAATGGATTAAAGCCTTGAACAGAAGACTTGAAAACGTGCAGCTTCTAGGAGAAAACGCAGGCAGCTTGCTCTTTGCCTTCTGGCTTAGCCACCTGTTTGGAAGAAGCATGTGTGGCCGGGCAAGGGAAACAAAGGAAACAAGAAACAAGTGGGACTCCATCCAACGCAGAAGCTTCTGCCCAGCCAACGACACCATCGACTGACTGCAAAGACTGTGCAACAAGTGACAGCAGATGTTTGCAAACCACACAACGGAGAAGGGGTGAACAGCCATAAGATCCAATGAACTCATACGTCTTCACAGGAAAAGAAACAGCGAGCCCAATAAAACCAGGGCAAAAGATGGAAACAGACAGCTCTCCCAGGAAGATAGAAAGATGGCCAACAGGCTGTATGAAAACATGCTCATCAACATTAAGTCTCTGCTCAAGGCAAATACAAACGGCACTGAGATAGCAGCTCACAGTGGTCAGAATGGCTATAAGGATGATGAGAGGAACCAACAAGTTTCAGAGAGGAGGTGGAGAGAAGGGAAGCCTCCTGCACTGCTGGTGGGAGTGTAAACCTGTGCAGCCACTACGCACACTACTGTGGAATTGCCTCAGAATTTTCAGAATCCATCTACCGTATGATCCAGGTATTCCTCTGTGGCGTATATATCCAAAGATCTTGGAAACACTAATGCACAGAGATCCGTGCATTGCTGTATTCCCCACAGCCTTACTCCCAATATGCAACATTTGGAAGCCTCCCTGATGCCCATCAAGGGACAAATGGATAAGGAAGATGGGCTATAACCACACAATGGCATAGCATTCAGCTGTAGGAACAGATGCAGTGCAGCCATTTGTGACCACCTGAATGGCTCCTGAGGGTATCAGGGGAAGTGAAACAAGCCCTGGGTTAAGGTCAAATGCCACAGGATCTCACGTGCAAGGAGAAGAGGAAAAATGGACCAACAAACAGGTAGCACGTGACATAGGATTGGCAGTTCCCAGAGGGAAATGGGGGCGGGGGACGGAGGGACAAAGAGTTGATTAGGCACAAGTGTGTGGTGTGGGCCTGTAATTAGGCTTACGCTGGTGAAGATGATGTAGCCTACACAGAAGTCTAAATCTATGTGGATGTAGATTTGAAAGCTATAGGATGTTAGAATGCAGGGTTACGGAAATCAATTCACATAAAATCAAAACTCCAAAAAGGGGTGCAGATTTACGGCCTAAAGCTTTGGAGGCTGAAAGAGATTAGAGAAGATGAACATCCAAGGATTAGCAATCGCCTCCAAATGCTTAATGATGATACAGAAAGGTAGACCTTTGCAAAGAGATGAAGAGGAATACTACCAAGAGAACATGGTCCGAGCCAAATCATGAATCAACGGCAAATGTTACCGACACTAATGTAACTACCGCTTCCCTTCACGAATGATCAAAGCAGGCCAACATCTTCCCAAATTCAGGCCAAAGGTTGGTCCAAAAGCCAAATTTGGGGCCGGGCTGTGGTGTAGCAGGTAAGTGCCCACATCCGCTTGGGCGGCCCGGGCTTCACTGGCTAGCATCACGCTTGGGGATCAGATTACTAGCATTAGGAAATACAGATTTCAAGGTCTGGTGGTCACAGAGATCATAAAGAAGTAGAAATGGTGAGGAGACCTTATCAGTACACACCAGAAAAAGATCCAGGAGAATATTACAATCTATGAACACATAAGGAACACTTCCCCAAATGATGAAGGAAGGAAAACATGTGACCTGCCAAGGAGGAATTGTCAGACTGCTAGGAGATCACACAATCAGTGTGCATCAGGGGAATGCCTGGGCAACTTCAACATGAGAGGGCCTCCCGGACGTTCTCTGGGGAAAGTCCACCCATTTGGCCATATCCACAAAAGATAAGAGATAAAACCCGGGATAAGCTTAAAGGAAAGAAACCGGTGTCTAGAGGGAACTTAGTAGACCCTTCAAGTCCTTAGAGAAAGTTAGAAAACGACAAGAAATCCAGAGCAAGGAAAACTATCCTACCTGGAAAGGGGGACTAGTCAGATTGGGATGAGACGGCTCTGAAACACTGTGTGCATTGAGGTTGTCAGGACAACTTAGAATCTGAGGGTGTTTATGACATCACGGTGAACATGTCACCCAAGATGGCCGCATGTTTACAGTCCGAGGATTGGCCTCGTCTAGGACACTCAAGTGAGAGATACCCAGAAACAGCTTTTCCAAACAAAAACTTGAAAGGATCAAACAGACTCTGATTCAAGGGAGAAGAAAGGAATCATTGGGAACAAGCGATAATAGATGGACAAGCACAGAGAGGAGAACATTGTCACCTACTCAAGTAGATGGTGAGGTCGTGCAGATTCAATCTTGTAACTTGATTTGAAACAAGAGGCCAGACTTGGGGCTTATCAGACCTACATTGTCCTTCTGCCTTACTCATAATCCAAAGTACAGAATGATCTCTTGGGGACGTTGAAGAGAAGAATCGAGGACTCCTTTCATAGGCCCCTAACATCCTTTGAAGAGAACTCTACCTTTGCATAGCTCTGGCCTCACGGGGGCCCACTGGCTACATGCTAATGTTTCCCAAGAGATCTCTTTGAATCCTTGAAGGCATGGACGCCTGTCATGCTTGGGGTATGTAGCTTGGTTTGGAAGGGCTCAAGAAGTGTGCTGAAAAGCACCCTTTTCCAGAGGGCTTCATTCCTGTGTGAAGGCTGCCCTCCCAGGCTACAGTGCTCAGTTGGGCTCCAATGAAATTAACTCCCCCATCTCTTGCCGTAGAAGGAGTACTGATTCTGTGTTTTGACACCATATGGAAGGAGGTTGACTGAAAACTAGAACATTACCATGATATTTAAAGAAAAATACACACGCCAGAGCTGAGGATGTCAATCAAACAGTAACAGACTCTGTAGAAATAAAGTAAGCCAGTATCTAGATGTAATCTAGGGGAGCGTTCAAGGTTCAGGGCTGAACGTCGAAACTTCCCAAATCCAGGGAAAGAGACGGAAGGATTTCTCACCTGGAGAGAGGAATTCATCAGACTCATCGAATTTGTCTCAGAACCATTGTGTCCGTGAAGGTGGTTGCCAGGACAACGTCTAACCTGGAGTTTCTCATCTCACAATGGCAAATGAACCAAGATGGACACGTGTCCTCAGTTCTCAGTTGGACGTAAGCTAGGATAGCAAAGATTCCTTCAACTGACAGATGGAAATTCAAAGACAACATCCAACAATCACCAAAGCACCTACAGGTCGGCCTACAGAACATATGGTGATTAAAAAAATACAGAATTCCTAACCTAGAATGAAGGAGAACCCACTGATAAGCATATCGAAGGGAGAGAGATCAGAAAGACCACTACAATTAGACTAAGGAAAGAAAACAAGCTCCCAGAAAATGGAAGGCAAACAGAAATCACACCTGAATACTCCACAGTGAATGAAGTCAGTGTTTACAAAGAGTCTGCTTGAATCTTTGAAAGTCCGAGAAAGTCACAACCCCAAAATTTGCGGTGAATGTCAAACCTGGGCTAACTGGGAAGGGTGAGTTCTCAGACTGCTCCAAGCTGGCTCTGAAACCCTGTGTCCATGATGCTTTCTGGGACAGCAGAGACCCAATTCTGACAAATCCCAGTGGACCGGAAAAACAACCTGGCCTCGTCTACACTGGACCAGATTTGGGCTCAAGTAGCATATTCAAGTCCCATTCCACTCAACTGCAAGTTGCCAATGGAACACGAAAGGGGCCGGCCAGTGTTGCATAGTTGACGTCCGCGTGTTCTTGTCAGCAGCATGTGGTTGGCCGCGTGGATTCTGGGGGTGAGCCTCCTCACCGCTCGTGCAGCCTTTCTGGGGCAGGCGTCCGAGGTAGTGTAGAGGCAGATGGGAAGTGACGTTAGACAGGACCAGTCTTCCTCAGCAAATACGGCAGCATTGCCAGCAGATATGAGCACGGCAGTAAACATCTGCCTAAACAAAACCAATTAAAAGTTGCAAATGATAGAAAAACTGAACCTCAAAAAAAAAAAGCATGCTAGAAAGAAAAACAAGTAATCTAGGAATAACCTGTGCCAAACAGGTGAAAGCTATGTAAACCGAGAAATAGCAAACCTTTGAGAAAGAAATTCCAGAGGACACAAGGAAACGAAAGGGAATTCAGTGCTCTTGGAATGGAAGAAAACGAAGAAAGCATGAGGTATCATCACAATGATTCCTTTCTCATGCCTTGGATCAGCGTCTCATTGGTCTCTTCAAGTTTCTGTGCCCGGTTTCTGTTTGGAAAAGCTGTTTCTGGGTATCTCTCACTTGATTCTCCTAGCCTAGGCCAATCCTTGGACTGTAAACATGTGGCCATCTTGGATGACATGTTCACCGTGATATCATAAACACCCTCATAATTCTAATTTGTACTGACAACCTCCATGCACTCAGTGTTTCAGAGCCATCTCATACCAGTCTGACTACTCCTGTTTTCCAAGTAGGATAGTTTTGCCAGTTTTGGATTTCTTGTCGGTTTCTAACTTTCTCCTCGAACTTTGAAAGGTCTACAACATTCCCTCTAGACACGGGTTTCTTTCCATGAAGATTATCCCCGGTTTTCTCCCTTATCTTTTGTGGATGTGGTCAAACGGGTGGACCTTCCCCAGAGAAATTCCTGGAGCTCCTCCCAAATTGAATTTACCCAGGCAATTCTCTGATGTGCAATCAGCGTGTCATCTCCTAGGAATCTGACAATTCCACCTGGGCAGGTCACATGTTTTCCTTCCTTCATCATTTGGGAAATTGTACCTTATGCATTCATAGGTTGTAATATTCTCAGCGTTCATTTTCCGGTGTGTACTGAAAATGTCTCCTCAGAATTTCTACTTCTTTATGATCTCTGTGCCCACCATACTGTGAAATCTGTATTTCCTAATGCTAGCAATCTGATCTGCAAGCCTGATGATAGCAGGTGAAGCCTGGGCCGCCCAATCAGAACTTGGGCACTTACCTGCTACACTACAGGGCCGAGCCTGAATTAGGCTTTTGGACAAACCTTT
The DNA here is from genome assembly GCF_041296235.1 of Equus asinus. Taxonomy (NCBI): domain Eukaryota; kingdom Metazoa; phylum Chordata; class Mammalia; order Perissodactyla; family Equidae; genus Equus; species Equus asinus. Next base: position 4,021,898 of record NC_091813.1, on the reverse strand, counting down.
GGCCTGTTCTAGGGAAGATGTTGGCCTGCTTCGATCATTCGTGAAGGCAGTTAGTAACATCATGGACGGTAGCATTTTCCGCTGGTTCATGAGTTTAGCATGGAACACGTTCTCTTGGTAGTGTTCCTCTTCGTCTCCTTGCAATGGTCTACCTTTCTGTAGCGTCATTAAGCATTTTGAGGTGATTACCAATCCTTCGAAGTTCATCTTCTCTAATTTCTTACAGACTCCAAAGCTTTAAGCCGTGAACCTTAACGTCTTTTGGGAGTTTTGATTTTACGTGAATTGTTTGCCATAACCCAGCATTCTAACATCCTATACCTTTCAGATCTACATCCTCATAGATTTAGACTTCTGTGTACGTTACATCATCTTCACCACCGTAAGCCTAATTACAGGCCCTCACCACACACTTGTGTCAAATCAACTATTTCTCCCTCTGGGCCCCGCCACCTTTCCCTCTGGGAACCAGAAATCCCATGTCATGTGCTACCTGTTTCTTGGTCCTTTTTTTCCTCTTCTCCTTGTAAGTGAGACCCTATGGTATTTGACCTTCCCTCTTGTGCTTGTTTGCATGCCCCTAAAACCCTCAGGAGCCATTCTGTTGGTCACAAATGGCTGGAAGGCATCTGTTCCTGCAGCTGAGTGCTATGCCGTTGTGTGGCTATAGCCCATCTTTCTTGTCCCTTGATGGGCACCAGGGAGGCTTCCCTGTCTTCGATATTGGGAGTAAGGCTGTGGTGAGCACAGCGGTGCACGGATCTCTGTGCATTAGCGTTTTCAAGTCCTTTGGATATATATGCCACAGAGGAGCACCTGGATCATGTGGTAGATGGATTCTGAAAATTCTGAGGCAATTCCACACCACTTCGTGTAGTGGCTGCACCAGTTTACACTCCCACCAGCAGTGCAGGAGGCTTGCCTTGTCTCCACCTCCTCTCTGAAACTTGTTGGTTCCTGTCTTCATCCTTATAGGCATTGTGAGCACTGTGAGCTGCTATCTCAGTGCCGTTCGTATTTGCATTGAGCAGAGACTTAATGATAATGAGCATCTTTTCATACAGCCTGTTGTCCATCTTTCTATCTTCCTGGAAGTGCTGTCTGTTTCCATCTTTTGCCCAGGATTTATTTGACTCGTTGATTTTTCTCCTGTGGAGACATATGACTTCATTGGATCTTTTGGCTATTCACCCCTTCTCCGATGTGTGGTTTGCAAACCTGCTGTCGCAGTTGTTGTGACGTCTTTGCACTGAGTCGATGGTGTCATTGGCTGGGCAGAAGCTTCTGTGTTGGATGGAGTCCTGCTTGTTTCTTGTTTCCTTTGTTGCCCTTGCCCAGTCACACATGCTTCTTCCAAATAGGCGGCCAAGCCAGATGGCAAAGAGCAAGCTGCCTGCGTTTTCTCCTCGAAGTGTCACGGTTTCAAGTCTTCCATTCAAGGCTTTAATCCATTTCGAGGTGGTGTGTGTGCCTGGTGTAACATCACGGTCTACTCTCATTGTGTTACATCTGGCTGTGCAGTCTTTCCAGCACCATTTCCTGTCTAGAGTCTCTTTTCTCCGCTTTCTCCTCTTGGCTCCCTGGTCGAAAATGGGCTGTCCATAGATGTGTGAGTTGATTTCTGGGCTCTCGATTCTGTTCCATGCATCTGGGTGCCTCCTTTGCAGGCCAGGCTGTGCTGTTTTGGTACCTAGCTCTTCGTCCTATATGTGGCAGTAAGAAAGTGTGATAATTGCTGCTTTGTTCGTTTTCCCCAGGATTCCTTTTGCTATTCAGTGTCCTTTGTTGCTGGATAGAAACTTTAGGATTCTCTCTTCTATTTCTGTGGGAAAGATTGCTGCAACTTTGACTGGGACTGCATGGAATCCAGACATTGCTTTGTTGACAAAATAATCCGTAACCAATCTGTAAATGAAAATTTGGGGGAGTTTATTCTGAGCTTCAATCTGAGGATTATAACCCAGGGCCTTTCTACCCAAAGGAAGAAAGAGCATCAGAGAAGTGGGGGTGCACAGACTGGTTGTATTCCCCTCATCGAGGATGTTTCACATAGGATTGAAATGTCCCTTTTACAATAGTCGCGAGACTGCTCTGTTGGCACAGCGATTGATGGAAATAGCAGGTAGGTCTTCTGTCTCAGTGAACACAGCAGGGTGGCAGTCTGTTGTCTCCAGCTGACTGGTCACAGGTGAGCTGGGTGGTCAAGGGTGAGTGCAGCAATCAGTTCCTAGCCTAGGGAGAAATGCTTATCCCTAAAGAAATGCTAATGTGGGGGGAAGTTGCACCTTTATCTCAAGGGCCATAGGAAATGTCTAAGCAGATATGCAATGCGTGCTAAATAGCCATAGTCAGGCCCTTTTGGAAAAAACAAAAGCAGGCCGAATTAGGTTTATACCAAATGGCTTCCTCATATACTCCAATATATCCAATTGCTTCCCATTTTTATTTGAGCTTTATGCCATATGGACGTTTCAAGTCTGTCCGTTGTTGCATTCGAACGGCACGGAATAGCCTTGCGTTTCCTTGTGTCTTGTGGAATTTCTTTCCCCAAAACTTTGCTAGTTTGTGGTTCCCATCGCTTTCTCCTGTTTGTCCAAGGTTATTCGCAGGTGTCATTTTCTTCTCACTGGCATGGGTTTTTTTTGAGGTTCAGCTTTTCTATTCTTTGCAACTTTTAATTGGTTTTGTTTGGCAGAAGTTTATGGCTGTGCTCAAATCTGCTGGCCGTGCTGTTCTCTTTGCTGAGGAAGAGTGGTGCTGTTTAACATAGCTTCCCATCTGCCTCTACACTAGCTCGCACGCCTGTCTCAGAATGGCTGGACGAGCGTTGAGGAGGCTCACCCCCAGGATTCCACGCGGCCGACCCTGGCCTGCTGACCCAGAACACGTGGACTTCACCGCTGGCCCACTGGCTGGACCCTTTCCTGCTGCATTGGCAACCTGCGGTTGAGTGGAATGTGACCTGAATATGCTACTTGAACCCAACTCTTGCCCTGTGTAGATGAGGCCAGGTTTTTTCTCTGGCCCACTGTGATGTTGGAGGATTTTTCAGTATCGTGTCTCCTCTGTCCAGTCTAGCTTGGTGGACACAGGGTTTCAGAGCATGCGTGAGGCAGTCTCATAACTCACCCTTCCCAGTTACGCCAGGTTAGACCTTCCCTGCAGTTTTTGGGGTTGTGACTTTCCCGGACTTTCAATCGTTCAAGCAGAGTCTGTCTAAAGACTGACATCTTTCACTGTGGATTATTGAGGTGTGATTTCTGTTGCCCTTCCATTTTATGGGACCCTGTTTGCTTTTCCATGGTCTAATCATCATGTTCTTTATGAGCTTGTCCTTTGACATGCTTATCAGTGCGTTCTCCTTCACTCCATTTTACGAATTTTGTATTTCTTTAATCACCATATGTTCTGTAGGCCAAGGTGTGAGTCCTTTCGTGATTGTTGGGTGTTGTCCTGGAATTTTCATCCTTCACTTGAGGAAATCTCTGCTATCCTAGCCTAGATCCAACTGAGCACTGACTACACGAGGTCATCTTGGTTCGTTTGACATTGTGAGATGATAAACTCCAGGTTCGAGGTTATCGTGGCAACCACTTTCATGGGCCCAATGGTTCCAACACAAATTAGATGAATCTGATGAATTTCTCTCTGCAGGTGAGAGACCTTCTGTCCCTTTTCTGGATTTGGGAAGTCTCGTTCTTGACCACTGATCCTTGAACTTTCCACTAGATTACGTCTAGATACTGGCTTACTTTATTTCCACAGGGTTTGTTATTTGTTTGATTTACATCCTCAGCTGTGGCACGTTTGTTTTTCTTTAAGTATAATGGTAATGTTCTAATTTTCTGCCATCCTTTCTATGTGTGGTTTCAAAACACATAATCAATACTCCTTCTACGGTAAGAGATATGGGGAGAGAATCTCACTGATCCCACTGAGCCCTGTAACCTGGGAGGCCAGCCTTCACAAAGGATGGAAGGCCTCTGCAAAAGGGTACTTTTCAGCACACTTCTAGAGCCCTTCCAAACCAAGAGACATACCCAAGCATGGCAGGGGTCCATTCCTTCAGGGCATCAATGAGCTCTCTTGTGAAATATTGGCATATACCCAGTGGGCCCCCGTGACTTGAGAGCTGTGGAAAGTGAGAATTCTCTTCAAGAATGCTATGGGCCTAGGAAAGGAGGCCTCGATTCTTCTCTTCAATGTCCTCAATTGATCATTCTTGACTTTGTATTATGGGTAAGGCAGAAGGACAATGTAGGTCTGATAAGCCCCGGGTCTGGCCTCGTTTTTCAGAACACATTTCCAGCTTGAATCAGCATGGCCTCCCCAGACTTCTGTAGATGACAATGTTGCCGTCCGAGTACTTGACCCTCTATTGTCTCTTCTTCCCAATGATTCCTTTCTCATCCCTTGAATTAGCGTCTCTTTGATGTCTTCAAGTTTCTGTGCCCGGTTTGTGTTTGGAAAAGCTGTTTCTGTGTACCTCTCACTTGAATATCCTAGCCCAGGCCAATCCTAGAGCTGGAAACCTATGGCCAACTTTGGTGACATGGTCACCGTGATGTCATAAACACGCTCAGAATTCTAAGTTGTCCTGACAACCTCCATGCACACAGTGTTTCAGAGCCATCTCATACCAGTCTGACGACTCCCCCTTTCCAGGTGCGATAGTTTTCCTTTTTCTGGACTACTTGTCGGTTTCTAACTTTATCCTCGAACCTTGAAAGTTCTACTACATTCCTTCTAGACAGTGGTTTCTTTCCTTTAAGATAGTCCTGGGATTTATCTCTTATCTTCTGTGGATGTGGCCAAATGTCTGGACTTTCCCCACAAAAAGTCCTGGAGTCCCTGCAAAGCTGAAGTTACCCAAGCAATCCTCTGATGAGCAATGATCATGTTAACTCATAGCAGTCTGGTGTTTCCACCTTGGCAGGTCAGATGTTTTCCTTCCTTCATCATTTGGGGAAGTGTACCTGATGTGTTCATAGATTGTAATATTCCCATGGTTCGTTTCCTGGTGTGTATTCATAAGGTATCCTCACAATTTCTACTTCTTCATGATCTCTGTCGGCACCATACCTTGAAATCTATATTTCCTAATGCTCCTAATCGGATCTGCACCTGCGATGCCAGCCTGCCAGTCCCAGGCCGCCCAAGTGGAACATGGACACTTACCCACTACACCAGAGGGCTGGCCCTGAATTGGACTTTTGGACCAACATTTGGCTTGAACTTGGGAAGATGTTGGTCTGCATTGATTATTCAAAAAGGTAATTACCAGTAACATCGTGGACAGCAACATTTTCAGTTGGCTTAGGGGTTTAGCACGGGTTATGTTCTGTTGGTAGTGTTCCTCTTCATCTCTTTGCAATGGTCTACCTTTATGTTGCATCATTAAGCATTTCGAGGTGATTGTCAATCCTTTGATGTTCATAATCTCTAAACTCTTTCAGCCTGCAAACTTTATCCCTTAAACCTGCTGGCCTTTATGGAGTTTTGATTTTAGGTGAATTGATTTCCATAACCTAGCATTAGAGAATCCTATAGCTTTCAGATTTACATCCTCATAGATTTAGACTTCTGTGTATGCTACATCTTCTTCCCCACAGTAAGCCTATTTACAGGCCCACACCACACACTTGTGCCTAATCAACTCTTTCTCCCACCGTCCACTGCCACCCGTTCCCTCTGGGGACCACCAATCCTATATCACGTTCTACCTGTTTGTTGGTCCTTATTTTAATCTTCTGCTTGTAAGTGAGATGCGATGGTATTTGATTTCTCCCTTGGGCTTGTTTCAGTACCCCTCCCACCCTCAGGAGTGATTCTGCTGTCACAAATCGCTGGACTGCACTCTTTCTTACAGCTGAGTGTTTTGCCTTTGTGTGGATATAGCCCAACTTCCTTCTCCATTGGTCCTTTGATGGGCACCAGGGCGGCTTCCAAGTCTTGGATATCGGGAGTAAGGCTGTGGTGAACACAGCGGGGCACGGATCTGTGTGCATTAGTGTTTCGCAGTTCTTTGGATAAACACGCTGGAGATGAATCCCTGGATCATATGGTAGATGGACTTGGAGATTTCTGAGGCAATTTCACATGGCTATGCCTAGTGCCCTCACCGGTTTGCACTCCCACCAGAGGTGCAGGACTCTTCCCTTCTCTCTACCTTCTCTCTGACACTTGTTGTTTCCTGTCTTGTTCCTTATAGCCATTCTGAACACAGGGAGCTGTCATCTCATTGCCGTGAGGATTTGCCTTGGCCTTATACTTAATGGTGTTGAACATGTGTTCATAGAGCTGTTGGCCACCTTTCTGTCTTCTTGGGGTAAATCTCTGTTTCCATCTTCTGCCCAGGTTTTAATGGGCTTGTTGTTTTTTCTCTTGTGGAGACGTGTGTGGTCATTGGGTCTTTTGGCTATTCAGCCCTTCTCAGATGTGTGGTTTGAAACATCCTCTCCCTGTTGTGCTGTCTTTGCATTGAGTGGACGGTTTCCCCGGCTGGACAGAAGCTTCTACGTTGGATGGAGTCCTGCTTCTTTCTTCTTTTCTTTGTTGCCCTTGCCCAGTCACACATGCTTCTTCCAAATAGGCGGCTACCCCAGATGGCAAAGAGCAAGCTGCCTGTGTTTTCTCCTAGAAGTTTCACTGTTTCAAGACTTCCATTGAAGGCTTTAATCCATTTCGAGGTGGTGTGTGTGCCTGGTGTAACATCATGATCTACTCTTATTGTGTTACATGTGGCTGTGCAGTCTTCCCAGCACCATTTATTTTAGAGACTCTCCTTTCTCCACTGTCTCCTCTTGCCTTCCTCATTGCAAATGTGCTGTCCATACATGTGTGAGTTGACCCTTGGGTTCTGCATTCTGTTCCATTGGTCTTTGTGCCTGTTTTTGGGACCAGGCTGTGCTGGTTCGGTACCAAGCGCTTCGTCCTACATGTTGAAATCAAAGTGTTATACGTCCTGCTTTGTTCGTTCTCCTCAGAATTCCTTTGGGTATTCTGGGTCCCTTGTTGCTGGATAGAGACTTTAGGATTTTCTCTTCTATTTCTGTGGGAAAGATTGCTGTAAATTTGACTGGGATTGCATGCAATACGGAGATCGTTATCCATTACGGACGTTTCAGGTGTTTTAGATCTTACATTCCTAGAGCACAGAATACCCTTCTGTTTCCTTGTGTTTTCTGGAATTTCTTTCCCTAAAGCTTTGCTAGTTTTCAGTTTCCATAGCGTGCACCTGTTTGTCTAAGCTTATTCTTAGAAATCTTATTCTTCTTACTTGCATTTTTTTTCCAGAGTTTCAGTTTTTCTATTCTTTGAAACTTTTCATTGCTTTTGTTTTGGCAGATGTTTATGGCTGTACGCACATCTGGGGGCGATGCTGCTGTATTAGCTGGGCAAGAATGATGCTGTCTGACGTTGCTTCCCATCTGCCTCTACAGTACCTTTGACGCCTGCCCCAGAATATCTGGACCATCGGTGAGGAGGTTCACCTCCAGCATTCTGCATGGTCTGCCCTGGGTGCCGACCCAGAATTTGTGGACTTCACCACTGCTCCACTGGCCAGCACCTTTCATGTTCCACTTTAAACCTGCATTTGATGTGGAATGTGAGTTGAATATGCTATTTGGGACAAATCTTGCACTGTGTAGATGAGGCCAGTTTGTTTTTCTTCTACACTGTGATGTCAGAGGATTTCTCAGAATTGTGTCTCTGCTATCACGGCAAACTTCATTGACACAGGTTTTCAGAGCCCCATTTTAGCAGTCTCATAACTCACCCTTACCATTTAGCCTAGGTTTGACATCTGCTGCATTTTTGGGGTTTGTGGCTTTCTCTGTCTTTCGAACGTTCAGGGTATTTCTAAAACGGACATCTTTCATTGTGGATTATTCAGCTGTGATTTCTGTGTGCCTTCCATTTTCTGGGACGGTTTTTTGTTTTCCATGGTATAATGGTTGATATGGGCTTGGTGAGCTGAAGACTCGAATGAAAGATTTCTAGGACATTCAAGGTCTGGCATTGGTGCTATTTTATTTAGAGAATAGTAAGGGATAGAATGGGGACAGGACCCATGTGTAGTGAAGAGTTGCTGCTGCTCCCTGGGGATGGGACCCATGAGCAGTCAAAGCTCCTGCTGCTGCCCTGAGTTGAGGGTTAGGGCTAGTTTTATAAGTCATGGGTGCATGATTTATTTTTACTGGGAAAAGAAATGAAGTGGGAAAATTCTTTAAATGATTTCAGTGCAGATGGGGTCTGGTTATTGTGCAGTCATATAACTTTAGATACGGATCTGGCAATATAGATCAGCATGTACGTGATGATGCCCTGGGCTTCTCTCCCTGAGTCAGCTCTAATTCCACCAGCTCATATAGTTTGGCATGTAGGCCAGATCACCTTGGGCTTCCCTAGCTGGGGCAGCTTTAATGTACATCATAAACACCCCTGAACCCATTTGGACTGGAGAGGTTTGGGGATATGGACGATGGTCTGTCTTCTGTAACTACTTATGGCTTTACATGGTCACAAAGCTGTCCCTAAATGGGGTCATAGGTACAGGTAGGAAGTTCAGTGGACTGGAAGCCTTCACCTGTGGAGTTCAAGGCTGACAAGGTATACAGAGCCTCTGGAGACGAGAGAATCATTTGACGAGAGGTGGTCCAGGAGGTGAAACTTTTTTCACATGTGGAAGACAAACAATGAAACAGACAACAAACTATAATAAGAAATACAAGCAGTATGTTTGACCCAATGTATAACGTATTGAAGTAGTGCAGAAACCTGGTCCTGACTTGGAGTTCAACCAATCGTTTAGAGTTAGGGTTGATAAGACACGGATTTAATTTGGTGGTTGGGATAGGAAGCCAGAAATATTTTGACGGTAGTCAGGAATATAGACACAACACTCAGTTTTTATAATGGCATAGGTGGCCCCTTGTGCTGCTGTCAAGACATCCAGTGTCATTTGGATTGGGAGGACTGCCTTACACATTTGGGATACTTCTAAATTGAGCAGAAAAATGCTACGTTGCGTGTCATTTAATGCCTTCATAATAAATTTGTTTAGGACTTCCATGTGCAAGACGACACTTTCGATACCTAATTGGGGAAGGAAAATTGCGGAAAGATGGTCATACCAGTGGAAGACAGAGCTGGTCCTGAGCTGCTGCAGTTGGGTAGGTTAGCAGGAGGAGATGTAGTAAATGGAGTTCTACCTTGCATCCAGCTAAAGCCTAGTGTGCATCGTGCAATCCATTTAGGTGGCAGCCAAGGCCATAAATTGGAGCCGCATAGCCACTGAGCACCATTAGGGACTAACCAAAGCGTGCTGGGCTGTCTATCCCAGTCAGTCCCAAACCAATCAGTACTTTTTTAAGACTATGATATGAGAACACATATAACAGCGAATTTTTCCCATAGGTCGGCTGTTATTAGGCCATGTATCACAGGTGTGATTGGTTTGTTCCCAACAGAGAGTGACCTTTTACTGAGTTGACCACTAGTAGGAGTGAACCAAATACATTCATCCCAAATTTCATATCGTCCATCCTGTGTCTATCGATAAGTTAGGTAATTTAACTTTGGAACTTGTTGTTTCTAACCCACCTGTGACAAGGGAAATCTAGTTAGTATTTGGGGAGTAGTTTTAAAGGAAAATGTTTGAATGTGGCCTGGGAACTCGCAGGTATCAGACATAGATGAGCACAAGGAGACATTACGATTTGTAATAGATGAATCTTGCGGAAGAAAGAGCTAGAATCTAATATCCATGAATGCCTACTATAGCTTCTACAGAAACATAATTTTTTCCTCTCTTAAATCACCCTCATTTTTACAAAAGATAGCCAAATCAGGTTTAACAGGTTTGCAAATCAACTGTAGTTTTAATACAACATGCTCCAATTATTTATATAACAGCTACAAGAATAGCAATTTTTTATACAGGCTTTTTTAAGTATGCCTTGCTGGAAATTTTTATGAGGAATCTCGGATTGAACTGTGAAGGCCTCTAGAGGCCAGAAAAGCCAAGCCAAGGATTTGCCATCGGATTTTGCCTGCAGTACTTACAGATTTGAGTGGAGTTCTCTTTCAGGTCCCCCAAAGTATTTGGAGGTTACTTGCACCTGCCAAATAAGCACGTTTCCTTACCTAATGGGTAAGATTGCCAGAATCTCTGTAAACATGGTACCAGGCCCATGTTTCCGAGTGGCTGTATTCCAGAACGTCCAATCTTTGTTCCTGAAATGCGGTCTTGTCATAGCTGAGCCTGTATGTTTCAAATATGCCATTCCAGTCAAAGCCTTGGTAATATAACCAATGTGTCCTGTTATAAGGAGAACAGATTCTTATGGAACTTATGCAAATATTGCCACGAAATGACCATACTCAGTCACAAAGGGTTTCCAAATTCTCGAGGGATAAGGTACAGAGAAAAAGATGAATGTTTCAGTTTTGCTCATAAAGGTATATTTTCACCAAGTGGCTGTAAGTCAAAGTTAGCATAAGAGAAAAGAGAGAAAGATTTCCTTCATTATGAGAAAACAAAACAACACATCAAAACTCAACAATATTTCAAACAGAAGTCCTAAAAAATTATAATCGTCCTCATCAGTTCACACAGTCTTGTATAATCAATTCTTGAGCTAAATCTGTCCTTAGCAGATTGAGGAGCTTAGTTTCTGTTACAATTCTGTAGTTTCTTACTCAGCTCAGTTTTACAATGTGAAAGTTTATCAGAAACCTGTAGTTTAGAACCTCTGTGTCAGAATCCTTTCCAGGAATATCTCTGAAGATGAAACATATTTGCAAAAGAAAAAAGCATCAGAGTAAAACAACAACTATCTGCAAATTGACAAAGGACTCAAAAGGGTAAATGTCAAAGAAACTTGGATACTTCTGTGACATATGACCCTTCCAGATAATAAGTGGACTTATGACTGATAACCAGGAAAGATCAGAAGCTTAGGAATGCTATATAATTTTAAGACATCTATATTAATAACATTTACCAATCTAATACCACCTAAGAATATCTATCATCACTTGTTTCACAGTTTCCCCTGTAATTTAATAGAAAATCTAAGCCTAATTAGTTTAATGTTTTCGTCCTTACAGGAACAGAGAGCAAATTTCTTTGAGAAGTCTCAGGGGCCCTCTGAAAATCCTCAGAGTAATTTCTCTTCTGTCTACCAGGTTAAAAGAAAGACTTCATTCAGGATTTGAATATTTTTGAGGGAGAAGCTTGTCAAAACATAGCCAAAGTTTTTAAAATGCTTCTTCAAATAGGAAACAACACTCACTGTGAAGCAATGCTCAGGTATCTATTCAAAGTGATGACAGAAAGAGTCAAAAATCGTAAGAGTGACCTCAGTCATTATTTTCACAAAACACATTTCTCTCTTAGGTAGACTTACTCAAAGGAAGAGCTTTTATAACCTCTTTATCAAGAGCAGATCCAAAGTTCAAGAAAAAGTATCATTTTAGAGAAAACCAAATTTGAATTTCTGCACCTACTTATGTTTCACATTCAAACTCATTCACTTAATTGAACTTACTTTAGTCTACTTGAGTAGGCATAAAACTCCTTTCAGAATATCTACTTCACAAACCTTCTTCAACTTTCTTTTTTGTTTTCAGAATTTGTCAACAACTCTTTCTTTTTTCCTTTCTAGTACATTAGGACAAATTTATCTTTCTTCACCCATCAAACAAAAATATTTCCATTCTTTATACCTTTTTTACTGAAAGCATACATTTTAACTTCCCTGAATACAGAGCTCTTTTTCTTATTAATTTCCTGTAGCTTTAATTCCATAAGTTAATTAGAACTTTTAAGGCTTAACAGATCTCCTAAACGCTAAAAAAGTAAATAACTATGAATTGTCTTTTATATCAGCATTCTGAACACTTCATAACTTTAGAAACATGCAGCTTTACAATAAAACACAAGGCATGCTTTTTAATACACCCAAACGCTTTTAGCCTATTCAACAAGAAGCCAAAAGTAGATAAATTAAATATGTTTATTACTAATGATTCAGTGTTTCAGCCTATCCAAAAATGACCGGCATATTCATCTTTTTATCATTTAACTTAATTTTGCAAAACTCAAGATTGTTACACAGAAAAATTTCGAAGCTGTTGGTTTTTCAACAAGTATACAGAGCATAAAAGTTATTGTACTCACTTTTATGAGTTTTATGTATTTAAACCATTTTTTCCAACATTTATGTTCAGATTACCTACAGAAACCTCATGAGGCATTAGACAAAACTAGTCATCATATAAAGCTATTATTTTGCTGACAAATTTAAGAAAGTGAGCTTATATGACTAGAAAACCCATGCTGAATGCCTGCATCCTATGCAAATACCGACAAGTCTGACAACAAGATAATTTTCAATCAAACCAAGAAACTTTAACAAGCTTTCATTTACCAAAGGTTAATTCACATCACGTTAACTTTGAAAGGCACTGAGTTAATTTCTACTACATTAGAATTTATGTAAGCACTATCTTTAAGCCAACTAAACAGAGATCTTAATTTTGGCCATACCATCCAGGGGTAAAAATATCACACGTATAAAGTACACATAGACACACATAGACAGAGACTGTACAACCATTGTTTTAAAAACTACTCCAGTGAGTCAGGTACAATAATATAAAGCTTACCAGTTATGAATCCACATTTTGTTTTGAGCCTTTTTACTAATACTTATGGAGAAGACCCTCGAGATGGTAGACTTTTTGCAAGGGTGCACTTATGACCATTTATCCTTTCCCCTCCTTTTTTTTTTTTTTCAGTCTTAAGAATGAGTGATGGGCTACATAGTAGTTCCTGGAGAGGGGGGATGAGAATCCTTTTCATGATAAAGTAAGTACATGGAATCTGAACTGCCTCTAGAGCTGTCTTTCCAGTCTTGCAAGGATTTTGTAAGGACAGTTGCTCTTGATTTCTCAGAAACTGGACTGTAACTTGAAGGACATTCTAGGTGGATCTACCTGTCCAACTGCACCAGAAAGGCACAGAGATACCTCTCAAATTTTCCCCCAGATGGAGTTTCTGGGGCATACCCATACAATTGAAAGTGTTTCTAATTAGTTAGAATGACCCTGAGTGGTGAGTCTCTTGGGATGCTTTCGTCATTCCCCATGGCAATGAAGCCAGTGTTGGACTGACAGTGTACTGGACAAAGGCGCAGTGCCTAAAGAGGCCTGGAACATGCTGGAGGCCGGGGCTCCCAGTACCTCGGTTGAGAGTTAAGTCCCTTGCAAAATATTTTCAAGTTATTCGATTTTACAGAAGGGACAGGTTCTGCTCAAGTCCAGCCTGAACTTAAGCTCAACTTGGTGACAACAGAGGACATGAGCAAAACAAAGAAATTAAAAGAAGACATCAGACCTCACCCTCATGGCTGTTCCCAGAGGGTTATCATGATAAAAGTCACACAACAGTTCCCATGCTGGGGCATACTACCCTAGCACAACAGTTCACAGAATAAATCACAGGTCTCCTAACATCATAGCCAACTCAGTAGGTGACTAAAATACTCAATGAATCAACCGCCAACAGAGGGCACCCTACTTGGGGTCGCTGGGGTGATCAGGCCCAGAAAGCCAAAGTTGGGGCTCCCAGTGTTGGAGGACTTGACTGTTGAAAGATTTCTTTGTTTCCCTGTTGCAAAGCTCAAAAGGAGACGAAATTGGCCATTGTAACTCTAAGAAAGATGAAAGAGACAGGTCCATTACCTTGAAAATCCCCCTGAACCTAGGGAAGCATCCTACCTGTTGTTCCTACAGTGGGGTGCCTATAGCAAGGGGTGATGGGGGTGTCCCCCAGAATTGCATCCCTTGGATATCTTCCCTGGTATGCCTGGCAGTAACAGGTGCCTGGTGAACATCTTTCCTATTCTGCCTGGAAGTAATAGGTGCCTGGTGAGTGGTCCCCAAGAGAATAGGAGAAGTTTAAGAGAGAACATGATGGAGAGAAATAGTGAAGAAGTTTCCGCCACGCTGGGGGACATTCTACCCAATTGTGTATTGGAGCCATTCTCCGAAGAAGGGTTTCCAATATTCAACCAAAGGTTAGAGTTTGGTACTTTCCCTGAACTGCAGTCCCGATTGGGACATTCACACAGTTCAGATGGTCAAGTGCAATGGGACGTATCTCAATCCAGCTTTAGGAATAGAAAACTTCCACGGGAGTCTTGGAGATTGCCAACCATCCTAATGACTTAAATGGCTCACCTGTTCCCACGTAAAATTTATATATTAGAGATAGGGTCAGGAAGGAATGGATTAATTCATTCTACATCACTCTTAGGCTTAAGGTACTGATTCTCTTCAAGCTGAATGCCAGATTTGCACCATAGAGTAGTCATGGGCAGCAAACATGAATTCATGCAGCTATTCAAGACAGTTCCTGATGGAGAAGTGAATTTAGATCCATCCTCGAAACAGAGAGAGGCACAAGGAAGAAAAGGGCACTTACCAGAATTCGAGCTCACAAACCGATGAAGCATGTTCCCCATACGGGCCACAAGATATGATGCATGGTCGGTAAGCTCAAGAGTTGAAAGAAAGATTTCTTGGACCCTCAAGGTCTGGCAGTCTCTTTTATTTAGACAATGGTACATGATAGCATGGGGACAGGACCTATGGGCAGTGAAGATCTGCTGCTGCTGCCTTGGGAAAGGACCCATGGGTAGTCACAGCTCCTGCTGCTTTCCGGAGTTGAGGTTAAGGACTAATTTTATAAGGCATGGGTACGTGACTTATTTTTCCTGGAAAAAGAAATGATGTAAAAAGTCATTAAATGATTTCAGTTCAGATGGATTCTTGTTATGGTGTGGTCATATAACACTAGATAGAAAACTGGCCCCATAGATAGGCATGTAGGTGAGCATGACCTGGGCTTCTCTCCCTGGGGCACCTCTAATTCATACCAAAAGAAATTCAGCGGGTCATATAGTTCTGCATGTTCACCAGCTAACCTTGGGCTTTCGAGTGGGGGCAGCCTTAATCCACATCAATCCTCATGGTCTTTCACAGCTGTCTCCCATAGATATGCTCATCAGTGTGTTCTCCTTCATTCCAAGTTAGGAATTTTGTATTTCTTTAATCACCATATGTTCTCTAGGCCGATGTGTGAGTGCTTTCGTGATTGTTGGGTTTTGTCTTTGAATTTCCATCGTTCACTTGAAGGAATCATGGTTATCCTGGCCTAGGTCCAACTGAGCACAGAGAACATGAGGTCATCTTGGTTGGTTTGACATTTTGAGATCAGAAACGCCAAATTCTAGTTTGTCCTGGCAACCACCTTATGGACATAATGTTTCCGAGACACATTAGAGAAATCTGATGAATTCCTCTCTCCAGGTAAGATATTTTTATGTCTTTTGTTCTGAATTTGGGTAAGCTAGACCTTGACTTCGGATCCTTCATTGTTCCAGTAGATTACGTCTAGATGCTTGTTTACTTTATTTCTGTAGGGTTTGCTAGTTGTTTGGTTTACATCCTCAGCTATGGCATGTTTATTTTTCGTTAAATATGAGTGTAATGTTCTAATTTTCAGCCAACTGCCTCACATACAGTGTCAAAACACATAATAAATACTCTTCTATGACAAGAGATGGGGGCAAGAATTTCATTGGGGCCAAACGGAGCATTTTAGCTTTGATGGCAGCCTTCACTTTGGATTGGTGGTTCCCAGAGGGAAAGAAAAAATCCATAAAGCTGTGCAGATTTACAGCATAAAGCTTTTGAGGCTGAAAGAGATTAGAGAAGATAAACTTTCAAGGATTGTGAATCTCCTCCAAATGCTTAATGATGCTACAGAAAAGTAGACCATTGCAAACACATTAGGAAGAATACTACAAAGACAATGTGTTCCATGCTAAACTCATGAACCAAGGGAAAATGTTACCTTCTGAGAGGTTACTACTCATTACCTTCACGAATAATCACAGCAGGCCAGCTTCTTCCCAAGTTCAGGCAAAAGATTGGTCCAAAAGTAAAATTCAGGGCCAGTCATGTGTTCTGGTGTGTAAGAGCCCATGTTCCTAGTCTGTGGTCTGGGACTCATGGATTTGCATCACGGGTGCTGATCAGATTAGTAACATCAGGAGAGATAGATTTCATGGTATGGTGCAGGCAGAGATCATACATAAGTGGAAATTGTGAGCAGACCTTATACATATGCACCAGGAAAACAACATGAAAATGTTGCAATCTATGACGCATCTGGTAGACTTCTCAAATACAGAATGGAGGAAGTGATGTGACTTGCATAGGTGGAATTGTCGGACTGCACAGGATGACACGATCATTGAACATCAGAGGATTGCCTGGGCAACTTCAACTTGGGAGGGACTCGTGGACTTTTTCTGGGGAAAGTCTACATATTTGGCCATATCCACAAAATGTGACAGATAAAACCAAGGATAAACTTAAAGTAAAGAATTCAGTGTCTAGAGAGAATGTAGTAGACATTTAAAAGTCCAAAGATAAAGTTATAAACACACAAGAAATCCAGGAAATGGAAAACCATCTTAGCTGGAAAGGGTGAGCAGTTAGACTGATATCAGATGGCATTCTGCGTCGGCAGCAAGGAGTTGGCTGGGTAGAATCCTGGGGGTAAACCTCCACACCGCTGGTACAGCCATTCTGGGGCAGGCGAGGGAGGTAATGTAGAGGCAGATGAGAAGTGATGTTAGACAGGGCCACTATTCCTCAGCAAATACAGGAGCATTTCCAGCAGATGTGAGCACAGTGATAAATCTCTTTCAAAAGGAAACAAATTAAAAGTTGCAAATAATAGGAAAATTGAACCTCAATAAAAAAGAAAAAGGATGCCAGTAAGAAGAATAAGATACCTAGGAATAACCTCACCCCAACAGGTGAAAGCTCTGTAAACAGAAAACTAGCAAACCTTTGCAGAAAGAAATGGGAGAAGACACAAGGAAGTGGAAGGATATTCCATGCTCTTGAAATGGAAGAATTAACACACTTGAAATGTCCACACCGCATAGAGAAATCTCTTGATTCCATGCAGTGCCAAAGGTGCAGCAATATTTCTCACAGAGATAGAAGCGAGCATCCTACAGTTTACATCCAGCAACAAAAGACCCCGAATAGCCAAAGGAATCCTGAGGAAAAAGAACAAAGCTCAATGTATCACACTTTCTGATTTCAACATATAGGATGAAGAAATTGAAATGGAAACAGTGCAGGCTGGGATGCAAAACAAAGAAACAGAACCAAGGAACAGAATCAAGAGCCCAGAGGTATAGGGACACATATATGGACACCCCATTTTCGACCATGGAGCCAAGAGGAGACAGTGGAGAAAGGAAAGTCTCTACAATGAATGGTGTTGGGAAGAGTGCAGAGTCTCATGTAAGACAAGGAGAGTAGCCCATGGTGTTACACCAGGCACATACACCAACTCAAAATGGATTAAAGTCTAGAATGTATCACTGGAAACCATGAGACTTCTGGAAGAAAATGTAGGTAGCGTGCTCTTTGTCATTTGTCTTAGCCTCATATGTGGAAGAAGCATGTCTGTCACTCATGTTACTACTGATTCCCTACACGAATGATCGAAGCAGGCCAACATCCTCCCAAGTTCAGGCCAAATGTTGGTCCAGAAGTCAAATTCATTGGTGGACCTGTGATGTAGCAGGTAAGTGCCCACGTTCCGCTTGGGCAGCCTGAGCTTCACAGGATAGCACCACGGTTGTGGATCAGATTACTAGCATTAGGAAATCCAGATTTCATGGTCTGGTGGGCACAGAGATCATAAAGAAGTAGAAATGGTGGGGGAAACTGAGCAATACGCACCAGAAAAAAACAATGTGAATATTACAATCTATGAACGCATCAGCTACACTTCCCCAAATGATGAAGGAAGGAAACATGTGACTTGCCTGGTGGAATTGTCAGACTGCTAGGAGATGACACGATAAGAGTGCATCAGGGGATTGCCTGGGCAACTTCAACTTGGGAGGGAGTCCATGACTTTCTCTGGGGAAAGTCCACCCATTTCACCATATCCACAAAAGATAAGAGATAAAATCTTTGATAATCGTAACGGAAAGAGACTGGTGTGTAGAGGGAATGTAGTAGACCTTTCAAAGTTCGAGGAGACATTTAGAAACCGACAAGAAATCCAGAACAAGGAAAACTATCCTACCTGGAAATGGGGAGTGGTCAGACTGGTACGCGATGGCTGTGAAACACTGTGTGCATGGAGGTTGTCAGGACAACTTAGAATTCTGAGGGTGTTTATGAACATGTCACCCAAGATGGCCACATCTATACAGTCCGGAGATTGGCCATTGTGTGGCTATAGATCGTCTTCCTTCTCCATTCGTCACTTGATGGGCACCACGTAGGCTTCCAAGTCTTGGATATTGGGAATAAGGCTGTGGTGAACACAGTGGTGCATGGATCTCTGAGCATTAGTGTTTCCAAGTTCTTTGGATATATATGCCACAGAGGAATAGCTGGATCACATGGTAGATGGATTCTGAAAATTCTAAGGCAATTCCACAGAACTTTGGGTAGTGGCTGCACCTGATTACACTCCCCCCAGCAGTGCAGGAAGCTTCCCTTCTCTCCACCTCCTCTCCAAGACTTGTTGTTCCCTGTCTTCATCCCTATAGCCATTCTGACCACTGTGAGCTGCTATCTCATTGCCGTTCGTATTTGCATTGGCAAAGACTTAATGATGATGAACATGTTTTCATACAGCCTGTTGGCCATCTTTTATCTTCCTGGGAGAAATATCTCTTTCCATCTTTTGCCCACCTTTCATGGGGCTCGTTGATTTTTTATTGTGGAGACATATGAGTTCATTGGATATTTTGGTTAATCATCCCTTCTCCGATGGGTGGTTTGCAAACATCCACTCGCAGTTGTGCTGTCTTTGCATTGAGTCAATGGAGTCGTTGGCTGTTCAGAAGCTTCTGCATTGGATGGAGTCCCGCTTGTTTCTTGTTTCCTTTGTTGCCCTTGCCCAGACACACATGCTTCTTCCAAATAATCGGCTAAGCCAGATGGCAAAATGCAAGCTGCCTGCGTTTTCTCCTAGAAGTTGCATGGTTTCAAGTCTTCCATTCAAGGCCTTAATCCATTTTGAGGTGGTGTGTGTGGCTGGGGTAACATCATGGTCCACTCTCATTGTGTTACATGTGGCTGTGCAGTTTTCCCAGCACCGTTTCTTCTCGAGACTCTCCTTTCTCTGTTGTCTCCTCTTGGCTCCTTGGTCTAAACTGGGCTGTCAATATATGTGGGGGTTGACCTCTGGGCTCTCGATTCTGTTCCTTGTGTCTCTGTGCCTCTATTTGTGGCCAGCCTTTGCCGTTTCGGTACCTAGCAGTTCGTCCTATATGTGGAAATTCGAAAATGTGGTACTTGCTGAGTTGTTCGTTTTTCTCAGGATTACCTTGGCCGTTCCTGCTCCTTTGTTGCTGGATAGAAACTTTAGGATTATCTCTTCTATTCCTGTGGGAAAGATTGCTGAAACTTCGATGGGGCTTGTGTGGAATCCAGAGATTGCTTTATCCAATATGGACGTTTCAAGTGTGTTCATTCTTCCGTTCGAAGAGCGTGGAATAGACTTCCGTTTCCTTGTGTCTTCTTTAATTTCTTTCCGCAAAGCATTCCAGTTTGTGGGTCCTTGTTTGTCTCTTCTCCTTGTAAGTGAGCTCCTACGGTATTTGAGTTTCTCCCTGCGAGCTGTTTCACTTCCAATGAAACCCTCAAGAACCATCCTGCAGGTCACTAATAGCTGGATTCTCTCTTTTGTTATGGCTCAGAGATATGCCATTGTGTTCATAAAGCCCAGCTTCCTTCTCCAATCTTCTTTCTCTATTCGTCCTTCTGCCTTGATGGGCATCAGGGCGGCTTCCAAGTCTTGGATAATGGGAGTAAGGCCAGGGTGAACACAGGGGTGCACATATATCGGTGCACGACTTTTTCCAAGGTCTTTTGAGAAACACGCCACTGAATAATAGCTGGATCATATGGTAGATGGATTCTGACATGTCTGAGGCAATTCCACACTGATTTGCGTCGTGGCTGCACCAGCTTACACTCACAGCAGCACTGTAGGAGTCTTCCCATCTCTGCAGCTCCTCTCTGACACTTGTTTCCTGACTTTTTACCTATAGTCATTCAGACCACATTGAGCTGCTATCTCACTGCCATTTGGATTTCAATTGCCCTGAGTCTTAATGATGATTAACATGTTTTCATACACCTGTTGGCCATCTGTATATCTTCTTGGGTGAAATCTCTGTTTCCACCTACTGCCCAGGTTTTAATGGGCTTATTTTTTTCTCTCTTGTGGACCCATATGAGTTCACTGCATCTTTTGGCTATTCACCCGTTCACCGATGTGTGGTTTTCAAACATCCTCTCCCAGTGGTTGTACTGTCTTTGCATTGAGTCGATGGTTTCCTTGGCTGGGCTGAACTTTTGCATTTGATGTAGTCCCATTTGTTTCTTGTTTCTGTTGTTGCCCTTGCCCAAGCAGACCTGCATCTTACTAATAGGAGGCTAAGACAGATGACAAATAACATGCTGCCTAGTTTTCCTTACAGAAGTCTCGTGGTATGCAGTCTTACATTCAAAACTTTAATCCATTTTGAGTTGGTGTTTGTGCCTGGTGTAACACCGTGGTCTACTCTCCTTGTTTTACATGGGGCTCTGCAGTCATCCCAGCACCATTTACTGTAGAGACTTTCCTTTCTCCACTGTCTCCTCTTGGTTCCGTGGTCGAAAATGGGCTGTCCATGTATGTGTGTGTATACCTCTGGGCTCTCGATTGTGTTCCATGGTTCTGCATGTCTGTTTTCATCCCAGCCTGTGCCGTTTCCAATCCTATTTCTTCATCCTATATGTTGAAATCAGAATCATTTTTTGGTATGAATTAGAGGTGCCCCAGTGAGAGAAGCACAGGTCATGCTCACCTACATGCCTATCTATATGGCCAGATTCGTATCTAATGTTATCCGACCACACAATAACCAGACCCCAACTGAACTGGAATCATTTCATGACATTTTACATCATCTTTTCTTTTTCCAGCAAAAGTAAGTCACGTAACTATGCTTATAAAATTAGCACTTACCCTGTACTCAGGGCAGCAGCAGGAGCTGTGACTGCCCATAGGTCCTGTCCCCAAGCAGCAACTCTTTAGTGTCCATGGGTCCTGTCCCCATGCTATCCTGTACTGTTCTCTAAATAAAAGAGCATCACTGCCAGACCTTGAGAGTCCAACAAATCTTTCTTTTGACTCTTCAGTTCGCCAACCCCGCATCATATCTTGTGGCCCGTACGGGGATTTTGCTTCATCGGTTTGTGAGCTTGACTTCTGGTAAATGACCTTTCCTTCCTTGTGCCTCTCTCCTTTTCGAGGATGGATCTAAATTCACTTCTCCATCAGGAACTTTCTTGGATAGCTGTATGAATCCACGTTTGCTGCCCATGGCTACTCTGTGGGGCAAATCATGGCATTCGGCTTGAAGAGAATCAGTACCTTAAGCCTAAGGGTGATGTAGAATGAATTAATCCGTTCCTTCCTGACTCTATCTCTGATATATAAATTTTACGTGGGCACGGGGTGGCCACTTAAGTCATTAGGATGGTCGGGAATCTACAAGACTCCCGTGGAAGGTTTCTTTTCCTAAGGCTGTATTGGGCTACCTCCCATGGCACCTGACCATGCTCTGAACTGTGTGAATGTCCCAATTGGGAGTCCAGTTCAAGGCAAGTAAGAAAGTCTAACCTTTGGTTGAGTATGGAAAACCCTTCTCGGAGAATGGCTCCAACACGCAATTGGGTAGAATGTCCCCCAAAGCGGCGGAAAATTCCTCACTATTTTTCTCTATCCTGTTCTCTCTTAAACTTCTCCTTTTCTCTCAGGGACCATTCACCAGGCATCTATTGCTGCCAGGCAGAATAGGAAAGATGTTCACCAGGCACCTGTTACTGCCAGGCATCCGAGGGAAGGTACACAAGGGATGCAATGCTGGTGGACTTCCCCATCACCCATTGCTATAGGAACCCCACATTAGGAACGACAGGTGGGATGCTGCCCTAGGTTCACAGGGGATTTTCAAGGAAATTAACGTGTCTCTTTCATCTTTGTTAGAGTTACACGGGCCATTTTCATCTCCTTTTGAGCTTTGCAACCGGAAAAAGAAGAATCTTTGAAGAGTCAAGGCCTCGACGCCTGGGAACCCCAACTTTGGCTTTCTACCCTGATCACCACGGCAACACCAAGTAGGGTGCCCTTTTTTGGCAGATGACTGATTGAGGATTTTAGTCACCTACTGAGTTGGCTATGAGGGTAGCAGACCTGTGATTTATTCTGTGAACTGTCATGCTAGGGTAGTGTGCCCCAGCACGGGAACTGTTGTGTGACTCTTATCTTGAGAACCCTCTGGGAGTGGCCATGAGGGTGAGGTCTGGTGTCTTCTTTTCCTTTCTTTGTTTTGCTCATCATGTAGTCTGTTGTCACCAAGTCGAGCTTAAGTTCAGGCTGAACCTGACCAGAACCTGGACCTTCTTTAAAATCGAAAAACTTGAAAACATTTTGCAAGGGACTTAACTCTCAACCCGGCTGCTGGGAGCCCTGACCTCCAGCCAGTTCCCGGCTTCTGTGGGCACTGCACCCTTTTCCAGTCCACTGTCAGTCAGACACTGGCTTTACTGCCATGGGGAATGCCGTAAGCATCCCCAGAGACTCACCACTCAAAATCCTTCTAACTAATTAGAAACACTTTCAATTGTATGGGTGATGCCCCAGAAACTCCAACTAGGAGAAAATCTGCGATTTTTCTCTGTGCCTTTCTGGTGCAGTTGGACAGGTGGATCAACCTAAAAGGACCTTCAAGTTACAGTCCAGTTTCTGGGAAATAAAGAGCAACTGTCCTTACAAAATCCTTGCAAGTCTGGAAAGACAGCTCTAGAGGCAGTTCAGATTCCACCTAGTTCCTTTATCATGAAAAAGATTATCATCCTCCCTCTCCAGGAACTACTGTCCAGTCCATCATTCATTCTTAAGACTGAAAAACAAAAAAGGAGGGGAAAGGTTAAATGAACATAAGTGTGTCTTTGCCAAAAGTCTAGCATGTCAAAGGTCTTCTCCATAAGTATTAGTAAAAAGGCTCAAAACAAAGTTTGGATTCATAACTTGTGAGCTCAATATTATTGTTCCTGACTCACAGCAGTAGTTTTTAAAAGGATGGTTGTACAGTCTCTCTGTAGGTGTGTCTATGTGTATGTTATAGGTGTGATACTTTTATCCTGGATGCTATGGCCAAAATTAAGATTTCTGTTTAGTTGGCTTAAAGTAAGTGCTTTATTAAATTCTAAATGTAGTAGAAATTAACTCAGTGCCTTTCAAAGTAAACGAGATGTGAATTAACCAATGTTCAATGAAAACTTGTTTAAGTTTGTTGGTTTTATTGAAAATAGTCTTCTTGTCAGAGTTGTCGGTATTTGCATAGTATGCAGGCATTCATCCTGGGTTTGCTAGTCACATAAGTTCACGTTGTCTGTTAAATTTGTCAGCAAAATAATAGCTGTAAACGATGACCAGTTTTTTCAAATGCCTCATGAGGTTTCCGTAGGTAATCTGAACATAATTGTCAGAAAAAAATGGTTTAAATACATAAAACTCACAATAAATTTTACAGTCTGTATACTTGGGGAAAAAAACAGCTTCGAAATTCTTTTTGGTAACAATCTTGAGTTTTGCCAAGTTAAGTTAAATGATAAAATCTGAATACCTGGGTCAATTTTGGATAGGATGAAACACTGAAACATTATTAATAAACATAGCTAAGTTATCTGATTTTGGCTTCTTAGTGAAGAGGCTAAAAGCGTTTGGGTGTATTAAGAAGCATGCCTTGTGTTTTGTTGTAAAGTACCACGTTTCTAAATTTATGAAGTGTTTAGAATGCTGATATAAAAGACAATTCATAATTGTTTACATTTTTAGTGTTTACTAGGTCTGTTAAGGTTTAAATGTTCTAATTAACCTATGGAATTAAAGCTACTGGAAATTAATAAGTAAAAGAGCTGTGTATTCAAGGAAGTTAAAATGGATGTTTTCAGTAAAAAAGGTATAAAGAATGGAAATATTTTTGTTTGATAGGTTAAGAAACATAAATTTGTCCTGATGTACTAGAAAGGAAAAAGAAAGACTTTGGGACAAAGTTGTAGAATGCTTGTGAAGGAGAAATTCAGAAAGGAGTTTTATGCCTGGTCAAGTAGACTAAAGTAAGTTCAATTAAGTGCATGAGTTTGAATGTTAAAAATAAGTACGTGCAGAAATTCAAATTTGGTTTTCTCTGAAAGGATACTTTTTCTTGAACTTTGGATCTGCTCTTGATAAAGAGGTTATAAAAGCTATTCCTTTCAGTAAGTCTACCTAAGAGACAAATCTGTTTAGTGAAAATAATGACTGAGGTCACTATTAAGATTTTTCACTCTTTCTGTTATCACTTTGAATAGATACCTGAGCATTGTTTCACAGTGAGTGTTGTTTCCTATTTGAAGAAGCATTTTAAAAACTTTGGGTATGTTTTGACAAGTTTCTCCCTCAAAAATATTCAAATCCTGAATGAAGGCTTTCTTTTGACCTGGTAGACACAACAAAAATTACTCTGAGGATTTTCAGAGGCCCCCTGAGTCGTCTCAAAGAAATTTTCTCTCTCTTCCTATAAGGAGGAAAATACCAAACTAACTAGGCTTATTTGGTCTATTAAATTACATGGAAAACATTGGGAAATAAATGAAGATAGACTATCTTAGGTGGTATTAGATGGGAAAATGTTATTAATATAGATGTCTTAAAGTTATATGGCATTCTTAAGATTCTGATCTGTCCTGGTTATCAGTCATAAGTCCAATTATTATCTGGAAGTGTTATATGTCACAGAAGTAGCCAAGTTTATTTGGCAATTGCCGTTTGGAGTCCTTTGTCCATTTGCAGATAGCTGTTGTCTTACTCTGATGCTTTTTTCTTTTGCAAATATCTTTCATCTTCCGAGAAATTCCTGGAAAGGATTCTGACACAGAGGTTCTAAAGTACACGTTTCTGATAAACTTTCAGATTGTAAGACAGAGCTGAGTAAGAAATTACAGAATTCTAACAGAAACTAAGTTCATCGATCTACTGACAGAAGATTCAGCTCAAGAGTTGATTATACAGGACTGTGTGAACTGATGAGGATGATTATAATTTTTTAGGACCTCTGTTTGAAATATTGTTGAGTTTTGATGTGTTGTTTTGATTACTCACAACGAAGGAAATATTTTTTCTTTTCTCTTATGCTAACTTTGACTTACAGCCGTTTGGTGAAATTATGCCTTTATGAGAAAAACTGAAACATTTATCTTTTTCTCCCTACCTTATCCCTCTGGAATTGGGAAACCCTTTGTGACCGAGTATGGTTATGTAGTGGCAATATTTGCATAAGTTCCATAAGAATCTGTTCTCCTTATAACAGGACACATTGGTTATACTACCAAGGCTTTGACTGGAATGTCATATTTGTAACACACAGGCTCAGATATGACAAGACAGCATTTCAGGAACAAAGATTGGACTTTCTGGAATACAGCCACTTGGAAACATGGGCCTGGTACCTTGTTTACAGAGATTATGGCAATCTCACCCGGTAAGTAAGGAAGCTTGCTTATCTGACAGGTGTAAGGAACTCCGAATATTTTGGGGGACCTCAAAGAGAACACCACTCAAATCTGTAAGTACTGCAGGCCAAATCTGATGGCAAGTCCTTGGCTTGGCTTTTCTGGCCTTGCAAGGCCTTCACAGTTGAATCTGAGATTCCTCATAAAAAAGTCCAGCAAAGCAGATTTTAAAAAGCCTGTATAAGCAATTACTATTCTTGTTACTCTTATGTAAATAATTGGAGCAAGTTGTATTGAAGCTACACTTTATTTGCAAACCAGTTCATCCTAATTTGGCTATCTTTTGTAAAAATGAGGGTGATTTAAGAGAGAAAAAATACGTTTATGTAGAAGCTATAGTAGGTATTCCTGGATATTAGATTCTAGCTGTTTTCTTTTACAAGATTCATCTATTGCTAATCGTAATGTCTCCTTGTGGCCATCTATCTCTGACACCTGGGAGTTCCCTGGCCACCATCAAACATTTTCCTTCAATACTACTGCCCGAATACTAAATACATTTGCTTTGTCACAGGTGGATCCTAAACAACATGTTCCAAATTTAAAGTCCCCAGCTTATCAAGACACAGGATGGACCATATCAAATTTGGAATGAATATGTTTGGTTCACTCCTACTAGTGGTCAACCCAGTAAAAGATCATTCTCTGTTGGGAACAAACCAATCACACCTGTGATACATGGCCTAATAGCACTCGACTTATGGGGAAAATTCCCTGTTATTTGTGTTCTCGTATCATAGCCTTAAAAAAAATACTGACTGGTCTGGGACTGACTGGGATAGACGGCCCAGCACGTTTTGGTTAGCCCCTAATGGTGCTCAGTGTTGATGTGGGTCCACTTTATGGCCTTGGCTGCCACCTGGATGGATTGGATGATGCACCCTAGGCTTTGTCTGCATGCAAGGTAGAACTACATTTAATATATCTCCTCCTGCTAACCTACCCAACTGCAACAGCGCTGGACCAGCTGTGTCTTCCACTGGTATTTCCATCTTTACTCAATTATCCTTCACCAATTAGGAATTGAAAATGCTGTCTTGCACATGGAAGTCCTAATCAAATTCAGTAGGAAGGCATTAAATGATGCACAACATAGCATTTCGCTGCTCAATTTAGAAGTATCCCAAATGTGTAAGGCAGTTCTCCAAATCCAAATGGCACTGGATGTCTTGACAGCAGCACAAGGGGGCACCTGTGCCGTTATAAAAAGTGAATGTTTTGCCTATATTCTTGACTACCATCAAAATATTTCGGGCTTCCTATCCCAGCCACCAAATTAAATCCATGTCTGACCAACCCTAACTCTAAACGATTGGTTGAACTCCCAGTCAGTACCAGGTTTCTGCACTACTTCAAAACCTTATTCATTGGGTTAAACATACTGCTTGTATTTCTACTTGTAGTTTGTTGTCTGTTTCGTTGTTTGTCTTCTGCATGCCAAAATATTTCACCTCTTGGAGCACATCTCGTCAAATGATTCTCTCCTCTCCAGGGGCTCTGTATAACTTAGCCTTGGACTCCACAGGTGAAGACTTCTGGTCCACTGAACTTCTACCTGTGCCTATGGCCCCATTTAGGGACACCTCTACAACATTGTACAGCCAGAAGTATTTACAGAAGAGTGAACATCGATCATATCCCCAAATATTTCCGGTCCAAATGGGTTCGAGGGGGTTTATGTCGTGGATTGAGGCTGCTCCAGATAGAAAAGCCCAAGGTGACCTGGCCTACATGCCAATCTATATGACCCGGTGGATTTTTTGTTGATATGAATTAGGGCTGTCCCATGGAGAGCATCTAAGGGCATACTAACCTACATGGTAATATATATGGGCAGATTCGTATCTAAAGTTATATGACGCACAATAACCAGACCCCATCTGCACTGAACTCATTTAAAGACATTGAACATCATCATTTCTTTTTCCAGTAAAAACAAGTCATGTACCCAGTCCTTATAAAATTATCACTAACCCTCAACTGAGGGATGCAGCAGGAGCTCTGACTGCTCATGGGTCCCGTCCCCAGGGAGCAGCAGCAGCTCTTCACTGCCCATGGGTCCTGTCCCCATGCCATCCCGTACTATTCTCTAAATAAAAGAGCACCAATGCCAGACCTTGAGAGTCCAAGAAATCTTATATTTGAGTCTTCAGCTCGCCGAGCCCATATCAACAATTATACCATGGAAAAGAGAAAACGGTCACAGAAAATGGAAGGCACACAGAAATCACATCTGAATAATCCACAATGAAACAATTAAGTTTTAGTCATACTCTGAACGTTCGAAAGTCAGAGAAAGTCACATTCACAAAAACTGGAGCAAATGTCAAACTTAGGCTAATTGGTAAAGGTGAGTTATCACACTGCTAACATCGGGCTCTGAAAACCTGTGTCAATGAAGTGTGCCAGGACAGCAGAGACAGAATTCTGACAAATCTTCTGACATCACAGTGGAGAAGAAAAATAAACTGGCCTCATCTACACAGTGCCACATTTGGCCCAAGTAGCCCATTCAAGTCACATTCCACTCAACTGCAGGTTGCCAATGGAACATGAAAGGTGCCGGCCAGTGGTGTAGTGGTGAACACTGCATGTTGTGGTCAGCAGCCCCAGGCAGGCCATGCGGAATCCGGGGGGTGAACCTCATCACAGCTGGTCCAGCCATTCTGGGGCAGGCGTCTGAGGTAGTGTACAGGCAGATGGGAAGCAACGTCAGGCAGCATCAATCTTCCTCAGAAAGTACAGCATCATTGCCAGCAGATGTGAGCACAGCCATGAACATCTGCCAAAACAAAACCAATGAAAAGTTGCATAGGATAGAAAAACTGAACCTCAGAAAGAAAAAACATGCACGTAAGAACAATAGGATTTCTAGGAATTAGCTTAGACAAACAGGTGCAAGCAATGGAAACCAAAAACTAGCAAAGCTTTGGCAAAAGCAATTCCAGAAGACACAAGCAAACGGAAGGGTATTCCATGCTCTAGGAATGTAAGAACTAAAACAACTGAAATGGCCGTAAAGGATAAATCAATCTTTAGATTCCATGCAATCCCAGTCAAAGTTGCAGCAATCTTTCCCACAGAAATAGAAGAGAGAATCCTAAAGTCTCTATACAGCAACAAGAACCCTGAATACCCAAAGGAATCCTGAGGAAAAAAGCAGGACGAACAAAGCAGGATGTAAAACACTTTCTGATTCCAACATGTAGGACGAAGAGCTAGGTACCGAAACATAGCCTGCTCCCAAAAATAGGCACACAGACCAATGGAACAGAATCCAGAGCCCAGAGGTCAACTCACCCATATATGAACAACTCATTTGCAACGAGGAACGCAAGAGGAGACAGTGGAGAAAGGTGAGTCTCTAAAAGAAACGGTGCTGGGAAGCCTGCACAGCCACATGTAACACAATGAGAGTAGACCATGATGTTACACCAGGCACACACCCCACCTCGAAATGGATTAAACCCTTCAACTTAAGACTTGAAACCGTGAAACTTCTAGAATAAAACCCAGGGAGCTTGCTTTTTGCCATCTGGCATAGCCGCCTATTTGGAAGAAGCATGTGTGACTAGTCAAGGTCAACAATGGAAACAAGAAACAAACGGGACTCCATCCAATGCAGTAGGTTCTGTCCAGCCAAGGAAACTGTCGACTCAATGCAAGGACAGCACAACAGCAGGAAGAGAATATTTCAAACCGCACATCGGAGAAGGGCTGAATAGCCAAAAGATCCAATGACCTCACACGTCTCGACAAGAGAAAAAACAACAAGCCCATTAAAACCTGGGCAAAAGATAGAAACAGAGATTTACACCAAGAAGACAGAAAGGTTGCTAACAGCTTTATGAACTCATGTTCATCATCATTGAGTCTAAGGCCAAAGCAAATCCAAACGGCAATGAGATAGCAGCTCACTGTGGTCAGAATGGCTATAAAGAACAAGACGGGAAACAACAAGTGTCGGAGGGGAGGCAGAGAGAAGGGAAGAGTTCTGCACCGCTGGTGGGAGTGCAAACCGGTGAAGGCACTAGGCATAGCCTTGTGGAATTGCCTCAGAAATTTCAAAATACATCTACCATATGGTCCAGCTATTCCTCTGCGGCGTGTTTATCCAAAGAAATTGGGAACACTACTGCACAGAGATCCGTGCAGCGCTGTGTTCACCACAGCCTTCCTCCCGATATGCAAGACATGGAAGTTCCTCTGGTGCCCATCAAGGGACCCATGGAGAAGGAAGGTGGGCCATATCCACACAATGGCCTAGCACTCAGCTGTAAGAAAGGGTGCAGTCCAGCCATTTGTGACACCAGAATGGCTCCTGCGGGTATGAGGGGAACTGAAACAAACCCCAGGGAGAATGTCAAATACCATAGGATCTCACTTACAAGGAGAAGATTAAAATAGGGACCAAGAAACATGTAGAACATGACATGGGATTGGTGGTTCCCAGAGGTAACGGCTGGCAGGGGACGGTGGGACAAAGAGTTGTTTAGGCACAATTTTGTAGTGTGGGCCTGTAATTAGGCTTACAGTGGGGAAGATGATGTACCATACACAGAAGTCTAAATCTATGAGGATGTAAATCTGAAAGCTATAGGATGTTATAATGAAGGGTTAGAGAAATCAATTCACCTAAAATCAAAACTCCTTAAATGCAAGCAGGTTTATGGCATAAAGATTGCAGGCTGAAAGAATTTAGAGAAGATGAACTTCCAAGGATTGATAATCACCTCCAAATGCTTAACGATGCTACAGAAAATTAGACCATTGCAAAGAGATGAAGAGGAACACAACCAACACAGCACGTTCTGTGCTAAACTCATGAGCCAACGGAAAATGTTACCGTCCACGATGTTTTTACTAATTACATTTAGGAATAATCAATGCAGGCCAACATCTTCCCAAGTTCAGGCCAAAGGTTGGTCCAAAAGTCCAATTCAGGTCCGGCACTGTGGTGTAGCTGGTAAGTGCCCATGTTTCACTGGGGTGGCCTAGGCTTGGCAGGGTGGCATCACGGGTCTGGATCAGATTAGGAGCAGTAGGAAATATGGATTTCAAGGTATGGTGCCAACAGAGATCATGAAGAAGTAGAAATTGTGAGGATACCTTATGAATACACACCAGCAAATGAACCATGAGAATATTACAATCTATGAACGCATCAGGTACACTTCCCCCACATGATGAAGGAAGTAAAACATGTGACCTGCCAAGGTGGAATTGCCAGACTACTATGAGATGACACGATCATTGCTCATTAGAGGATTGCCTGGGTAACTTCAACTTTGCAGGGACTCCAGGACTTTCTGTGGGGAAAGTCCACACATTTGGCCACATCCACAAAAGATAAGAGATAAATCCCAGGACGGTCTTAAAGGAAAGAAACCAGTGTCTAGAAGGAATGTAGACCTTTCAAGGTTAGAGGAGAAAGTTAGAAACCGACAAGAAGTCCCGTAAAAGGAAAACTGTCCTACCTGGAAAGGGAGAGTAGTCAGACTGGTATGAGATGGGTCTTAAACACTGTGTGCATGGAGGTTTTCAGCACAACTTAGAATTCTGAGGGTGTTTATGACATCATGGTGACCATGTCACCCAAGATGGTCCCAGGTTTCCATCCCGAGGATTTGCCTAGGCTAGGATATTCAAGTGAGAGATTCCCAGAAACAGCTTTTCCAAACAGAAACCGGGCACAGAAACTTGAAGAGATCCAACAGATGCGTATTCAAGGGATGAGAAAGGAATCACTGAAATGAAGCGATAATAGAGGGACAAGCACTCAGAGGACAACATTGTCATCTACTCACGTAGATGGGGAGGCCATGCTGATTCAAGCTTGAAACTTGTTTTGAGAAAAGAGGCCGTACCTGGGGCTTATCAGACCTACATTGTCCTTCTGCCTTACCCATAACCCAAAGTCAAGAATGATTACTTGAGGACATTGAAGAGAAGAAGCGAGGCCACCTTTCTTAGGCCTCAGCAAACTTTGAAGACAAGTCTCCCTTTCCATAGCTCTCAAGTCACGGGGGCCCACTGGGTACATGCCAATGTGTCAGAAGAGATCTCATTGAAGCCTGGAAAGAATGGCCCCCTGCCATGCTTGGGTATGTCGCTTGGTTTGGAAGGGCTCTAGAAGTGTGCTGAAAAGCACCTTTTCCAGAGAGCTTTGTTCCTTTGTGAAGGCTGCCCTCCCAGGCTAGAGTGTTCAGTTGGGATCAATGAGATTCTCTCCACCCTCTCTTGCCGTACAAGGAATATTGATTACGTGTTTCGATACCACACGTAAGGAGGTTTGCTGAAAATTAGAACATTGCCATTATATTTAAAGAAAAATAAACTCGCCACAGCTGAGGAGGTAAATCAAACACATAACAAAACCTGTAGAAACAAAGTAAGCCAGTATCTAGCCATAATCTAGTGGAAAGTTCAAGCATCAAGGGTGAAGTTTGAAACTTCCCAAATCCAGAATAGAGACAGAAGGTCTCTCACCTGGACAGAGGAATTCATCAGATTCATCTAATTTGTTTCAGAAGCATTGGCTTCCTGAAGGTGGTTGCCAGGACAACGTCATACCTGGAGTTTCTCATCTCACAATGTCAAAGGAACCCAGATGACCACGTGTACTCAGTGCTCAGTCGCACCTAGACCAAGAGAGCAAAGACTCTCTCAAGTGGCCGATGGAAATTCAAAGACGACACCCAGGAATCACGAAAGCACTCACACATCGGCCTACAGAACATATGGTGATTAAAGAAATACAAAATCCCTAACTTGGAATGAAGGAGAATGTACTGACAAGCATCTCGAAGGGACATACCTCAGGAAGACCATGACGATTAGACTATGGAAAAGAAAACAGGGTCCCAGAAAATGGAAGCCCAACAGAAATCACACCTGAATGATCCACAGTGCAATACGTCAGTCTTTAGACAGACTATGCTTGAAGGTTGGAAAGACCGAGAAGGTCACAACCCCAAAACTTGCAATGAAGGTCAAACCTGGGCTAACTGGGAAGGGTGAGTTACGAGACTGCTCCAAGCGGGCTCTGAAACCCTGTGTCCATGAAGCTTGCTGGGACAGCAGAGACAAATTCTGACAAATCCTCTGACATCACAGTGGACCGGATAGAAAACCAGGCCTAGTCTACACAGGGCCAGATTTGGGCTTATGTAGCATATTTAATTCACATTTCACTCAACAGCAGGTTGGCAATGGAACATGAAAGGGGCCAGCCCGTGTTGTAGCAGTGAAGTCCGTGCATTCTGGGTTGGAAGCCCGTGCTAGGCCACATGGATTCCTGGGGGTGAGCCTCCTCACCGTTGTCCCAGCCATTCTGGGGCAGGCGTCTGAGGTAGTGCAGAGGCAGATGGGAAGCAACGTTAGACAGGGCCACTCTTCTTTAGCAAATACAGCTGCAGTGTCAGCAGATGTGAGCACAGCCATAAACGTTTGACAAAACAGAACCAATTAAAAGGTGCAAAGAACATAAATACTGAACCTCAAAAACAGAAGCATACCAGTAAGAAGACTAAGATATCTATGAATGACCTTAACCAAACAGGTGCATGCTATGTAACACGAAAGGGAAGAAAGCTTTTGGGAAATAAATTCCAGAAGAGAGAAGGAAACGGAAGGCTACACCGTGCTCTTGGAATGGAAGAACTAACACACTTGAAAAGTTCGTAACAGATAAAGCAATCTCTGGATTCCATGCAATCCCAGTCAAAGTTGTAGTAATTTTTCCCACAGAAATAGAAGAGAGAATCCTAAAGTCTCTATCCAGGCATAAGGGACACTGAATAGCCAACGGAATCCTGAGGAAAATGAACAAAGCTGGACGTATCCCCCTTTCTGATTTCACCATACAGGACGAAGCACTAGGTACTGAAACAGCACAGTCTGGGCCCAAAAACAGGCACACAGACGAATAGAACACGATCAAGAGCGCAGAGGTCTACTCACACAAATATGGACAGCTCATTTTCGACCAGAGGGACAAGAGAAGACAGCGGAGAAAGGAAAGTCTAGAGAAGAAATGTTTCTTGGAAGACTGCACAACCACAGGTAACAAAATGAGAGTAGGACATGATGTTAAACGAGGCACATACCACCTCGAAATGGATTAAAGCCTTGAATGGAAGACTTCAGTCCATGGAACTTCTAGGAGAAAACCCAGGCAGCGTGCTCTTTACCATCTGGCTTAGCTGCCTATTTGGAAGAAGCATGTGTGACTGGGCAAGGGCAAGAAAGGAAACAAGAAGCAAACGGGACTCTATCCAACGCAGAAGGTTCTGCCCAGCCAAGGAAACCATAACTCAATGCAAAGACTGCACAGCAACTGGCAGTGGATGTTTGCAAACCACACATCAGAGAAGGGCTGAATAGCCAAACGATCCAATAACCTCACACGTCTCCACAAGAGGAAAAACAACAAACCCAGTAAAACCTGGGCAAAAGATGGAAACAGAGATTTCTCCCAAAGAGAGAAAGATGGGCAACAGCTGTATGAAAACATGTTCACCATCATAAATTCTCAGGCCAGTGCAAATCCAAACAGCAATGGGATAACAACTCCCTGTGGTCAGAATGGCTATAAGGAACAAGACAGGAAACAACAAGTGTCAGAGAGGAGGTGGAGACAAGGGAAGCCTCCTGCACCACTGGTGGGAGTGTAAACCGGTGCAGCCAGTAGGAAAAGCAGTGTGGAATTGCCTCAGAAATTTCTACCATATGATCCAGCTATTCCTCGGTAGCTTGTCTATCCATAGAACTTGGAAACACTAATGCATAGAGATCCGTGCACCACTGTGTTCACCACAGCCTTACTCCCGAGATACAAGACTTGTAAGCCGCCCTGGTGCCCATCAAGGGACGAATGGAGAAGGAAGATGGGCTATATCCACACAATGGCATAGCACTCAGCTGTAGGAATGGATGCAGTCCAGTCATTTGTGACCACCAGAATGGCTCCTGAGGGTATGAGGGGAATTGAAACAAGCCCAGGGAGAAGGTCAAATACCATGCGATCTAAGTTACAAAGAGATATAGGAAAAAAAGGACAAACAAGCTGGAATCACGTGAGATGGAACCGGTGGTTCCCAGAGGGAATGGGAGCCTGGGCCCCGAGGGAGACATAGTTGAATAGGCACAAGTGTGTGGTGAGGGCCTGTAATTAGGCTTATGGTGGTGAAGATGATGTAACCTACACAGAACTTTAAATCTGTGAGGATGTAAATGTGAAAGATATAGGATGTTATAATGCAGGGTTACGGCCACCAATTCACATAAAATCAAAACTCCAAAAAGGGGTGCAGATTTACGGCCTAAAGCTTTGGAGGCTGAAAGAGATTAGAGAAGATGAGCTTCCAAGGATTGGTAATCACCTCAAAATGCTTAATGATGCTACAGAAAGGTAGACCTTTGCAAAGAGATGAAGCGGAATACTAGGAAGAGAACACGTTCCGTGCTAAACTCATGAACCAACGGAAAATGCTACCTTCCATGTTGTTACTACTGATTCCCTTCATGCATGAGCCAAGCAGGCCAACATCTTCCCAAGTTCAGGCCAAAGTTTGGTCCAAAAGTCCAATTCAGGGTCTGCCCTGTATTGCAGCAGGTAAGTTCCCACGTTCCGCCTCGGTGGCCGGGGCTTCATTGGCTAGCATCACGTGTGTGGATCAGATTACTAGCATTAGGAAATCCAGATTTCATGGTCTCGTGGGCACAGAGATCATAAAGAAGTAGAAAGTGTGAGATGACCTTATCAATACTCACCAGAAAAAGAACCATGAGAATATTACAATCTATGAATGCATCAACTGCACTTGCCCAAATGATGAAGGAAACAAAACATGTGATTTGCCAAGGTGGAATTGTCACACCGCTAGGAGATCACACGATCATTGTGCATCAGGAGATTGCCTGGACAACATCAACTTCTTATGGACTTCAGGACATTCTCTAATGAAAGTCCACCCATTTGGCCATATCCACAAAAGATAAGAGATAAAACCAGGGATGATCTTTAAGGGAAGAAACAGGTGTCTAGAGGGAATATAGTAGACCTTTCAAAGTTCGAGGAGAAAGTTAGAAACTGACAAGAAATCCAGAACAAGGAAAACTATCCTACCTGGAAAGGGGGAATAGTCAGACTGGTATGAGATGGGTCTGAACCACTGCGTGCATGGAGATTTTCAGGACAACTTAGAATTCTGAGGGTGTTTATGACATCGCGGTGAACATGTCACCCAAGATGGCCGCATGTTTCCAGTCCTAGCATTGGACTAGGCTAGGATAGTCAAGTGAGAGATACCCAGAAACAGCTTTTACAAACAGAAACCAGGCACAGAATCTTGAAGCGACCAAAGAGACGCTGGTTCAAGGGATAAGAAAGGAATCATTGTGATGATACGTCATGATTTCTTTGTTTTCCTCATGATTCCTTTGGTTCTTCATGGTCTTTTGTTGCTGGAGAGAAACATTAGGATTCCCTCTTCTATTTCTGTGGGAAAGATTGCTGCAACGTTGACTGGGATTGCATGGAATCCAGAGATTGCTTTATCCAGTACGGACGTTTCAAATGTGTTACTTCTTCCATTCCAAGAGCACTGAATGACCTACCAGTTCCTTGTGTCTTGTGGAATTTCTTTCCTCAAAGCTTTGCTATTTCTCGGTTTACATAGCTTTCACCTGTTTGGCTCAGGTTATTCCTAGATACCTTTATCTTCTAAAGCATTCTTTTATTTTTTTTTGAGGGCAAGTTTTCCTATCATTTGTAACTTTTAATTGCTTTTGTTTAGGCAGAAGTTTATCGCTGTGCTCACATCTGTTGGCAATGCTCCTGTATTTCCTGATGAAGAGGGCCCTGTCTAACGTCTCTTCCCATCCGCCTCTACACTACCTCGGACGCCTGTCCCAGAATGGCTGGACCAGCCGTGAGGAGGTTCACACCAGGATTCTATGCGGCCACTGCTGGCTGCCGACCCAGAGCACGTGGACTTCACCGCTGCACCGCTGCACCACTGGCCGGCGCCTTTCATGTTCCATTGACAGCCTGCAGTTGAGTGGAAGGTGACTCGAGTATGCTACTTGAGCCCAACTCTGGCCCTGTGTAGATGAGGCCAGCTTGTTTATCTGGTCCAGTGTGATGTCAGAGGATCTGTCAGAATTGTGTCTCTGCTGTCTCGGCAAGCTTCATGGACACCGGCTTTCATAGCCCGCTTGGAGCAAACTCGTAACTCACCCTTCCCAGGTAGCCCAGCTTTGACCTTCGCTGCAGTTTTTGGGGTTGTGAATTTCTCGGACTTTCAAACATTAGAGCAGAGTCTGTCTAATGAATGACATATTTCACAGTGGATTATTCAGGTGTGATTTCAGTTTGCCTTCCATTTCGGGGACCTTGGTTTCATTTCCATAGTCTAATCATCATGGTCTTTCTGAGCTATCTCCCTTACATATGCTTATGAAGCCGTTCTCCTTCATGCCAAGTTATTAATTTTGTATTTTTTTAATCACCATATTTTCTGTAGGCCGAGGTGTGAGTCCTTTCGTGAATGTTGGGTGTTGTCTTGGAATTTCCATCTGTCACTTGAAGGAATCTCTGCTATCCTAGCCTAGGCCAAACTGAGCACTGAGAACACCAGGTCCTCTTGGATGGTTTGACATTCTGAGATCAGAATCTCCAGACTCATGGGTGTCCTGGAAACCACCTTCACGGAAATGATTTTTCCGAGACAAATTAGACAAATCTGATGAACTCCTCTCTCCAGGCAACAGATTTTTCTGTCTCTTTTCTGGATTTGGGAAGTTTCAAACTTGAGCCCTGATCCTTGAACATTCCACTAGCTTACGTCCAGATACTGGCTTGCTTTATTTCTATAGGGTTTATTTGTTTGATTTACATCCTCAGATCTGGCATGTGTAGTTTTCTTTAAATGTCACTGTAATGTTTAATTTTCCACCAACTCCTTACATAAGGTGTCAAAACACATAATCAATACTCCTTCTAGGGTCAGAGATATGGGGAGAGAACTTCATTAGAGTCCAATGGAGCAATCTAGCCTGGGAGGGCAGCCTTCACAAAGGAACGAAGCCCTCTGGAAAAGGGTGCATTTCAGCACACTTCTGGAGCCCTTCCAAACAAGGAGACATACCCCAAGCATGACAGGTGCCCACGCCTTCAGGGCTTCAAAGAGTACTCTTGTGAGACATAACCGTCTACCCAGTGGGCCCCCGTGATGCCAGAGCTATGGAAAGGGATACTTCTCCTCAAAGAATGCTAGGGGCCCAGGAAAGGAGGCATGGATTCTCCTCTTTGATGTCCTGAAGACTTCATTTTTGACTTTGGATTAAGATTAAGTCAGAAGGACAATGTCAGTCTGATAATCCCCAAGTCTGGCCTCTTGTTTCCAATCAAGTTTCAAGCTTGAATCAGCATGGTCTCCCCATCTACTTGACTAGATGAGAATGTTCTCCTCTTGTTGCATGTCCCTCTATTATAGGTTCTTCCCAATGATTCCTTTCTTATCCCTTGGATCATAGTCTCTTTGATCTCTTCAAGATTCTGTGCCCGGTTTCTGTTTGTAGCAGCTGTCTCTGGGTATCTCTCACTTGAATATCCTAGCCTAGTCCAACGCTCCGACTGGAAATATGTGGCGATCTTGGGTGACATGTTCACCGTGATATCATAAACACCCTCAAAGTTACAAGTTGTCCTGACAACCTCCCTGCACACCATGTTTCAGAGCCATCTCATACAAGTCTGACCACGCACCTTTTCCAGGCAGGATAGTTTTCCTTTTTCTGGATTTCTTGTCGGTTTCCAACTTTATCCTCCAACTTTGAAAGGTGTACTACATTCTCTCTAGACACCGGTTTCTTTCCTTTAAGATTATCCTAGGTCATCTCTCATAATTTGTGGCTATGACCAAATGGGTGGACCTTCCCTATAGAAAGACCTGGAGTACTTCCCAAGTTGGGGTTGCCCAGGCAATCCTCTGATGCGCAATGATCGTTTCATCTCATAGCAGTCTCACAAGTCCACCTTGGCAGGTTACAAGTTTTCCTTCCTTCTTCATTTGGCAAGTGTACCAGCTGCGTTCACACATTGTAGTACCCTCATGTTTCTTTTTCTGGTGCGTATTGCTAACACATCCTCACAATTTCTACTTCTTTATGGTCTCTGTCCACACCATCCCGTGAAATCTACATTTCCGATTGCCACTAATCTGATCCCCACCCATGATGCGAACCACGGAAGCCCGGGCCGCCCAAGCGGAACGTGGGCACTTACCCCCTACACCACAGGGCCGGCCCTGAATTGGACTTTTGGGCCAATCATTGGCCTGAACTTGGGAAGATGTTATCCTCCTTTGATTATGGGTGAATGGAATTACTAGCAACATCATGGACGGGAACATTTTCCGTTGGTGCGTGAGATTAGCACGGAACAGGTTCTCTTGGTAGTATTCCTCATCATCTCGTTGCAATGGTCTACCTTTCTGTAGCACTATTAAGCATTTGGAGGTGATTGTCAATACTTGGAAGTTCTTCTCTCATCTCTTTCAGACTCCAAAGCTTTATGCCGTAAGTCCGCACGCCTTTCTGGATTTTGGATTTTATGTTAGTTTATTGTTGTAACCCTGCGTTATAACATCCTGTAGCTTTCAGATTTCCACCCCCAGAGATTTAGACTTCTGTGTAGGTTATATCATCCTCCCCTCCGGAAGCCTCATTACAGGCCTGAACCACATGCTTGTGGCTAATCATCTCTTTCACCCTCCCTCTGCCCCCCAGTCCCCTTGGGAACCACCAATCCACTGTCCCATGGTACCTGTACATTAGCCCATGTTTTTCTGTTCTCCTTGTAAATGAGAACCTACGGGATTTGACTTTATCCCTGTGACTGGTTTCACTTCCCATAAGACCCTCAGGAGCCATTCTGGAGGTCACAAAGGGCTGGATTACATCCTTAATTATAGCTGAGTAGTATGCCCTTGTGTCGCTATAGCCCATCTTCCTTCTCCATTGGTCCCTTGATGGGCACCAGGGCAGCTTCCAAGTCTTGGATATCAGGAGCAAGGCCGTGGTGAACACAGCAGTGCAGGGATCTCTATGCATTGGTGTTTCCAAGTTCTTTGGATAAGTACACCACCGAGGAAGAGCTGGATCATATGGTAGATGGAATCTTAAATTTCTGAGGCAAGTCCACACTGCTTTGTGGAGTGGCAGCATCGGTTTACACTACCACCAGCAGTGCTGGAGGCTTCACTTCTCTCCACCTCCTCTCAGACACTTGTTTCCTGGCTTGTTACTTAGGGCCATTGTGACCACAGTAAGCTGCTATCTCATTGAAGTTTGGATTTGCACTGGCATGGGACTTCCTGATGAGGAACATGTTTTCATACAGCCTATTGGCCATCTTTCTATCTTCTGGGGAGAAATCTCTGTTTGCATCTTCTGCCCAGGTTTTAGTGGGCTTGTTGCGTTTTCTCTTTTGGAGATGTATGAGGTCATTGGATCTTTTGGCTCTTAACCCCTTCTCTGATGTGTGTTTTGAAAACATCCTCTCCCAGTTGTTGTGCTGACGTTGCACTGAGTTGATGGTTTCCTTGTCTGGGCAGAAGCTTCTGCAGTGTATGAAGTCCCGTTTGTTTCTTGTTTCCTTTGTTGCCCTTGACTAGTCAAACATGCTTCTTCCAAATAGGTGGCTAAGCCAGATGGCAAAGAGCAAGCTGCCTGGGTTGTCTCCTAGAAGCTGCACGGTTTCAAGTCTTCCATTCAAGGCTTTAATCCATTTCGAGGTGGTGTGTGTGCCTGGTGTAACATCATGGTCTACTCTCATTGTGTTACATGTGGCTGTGCAGTCTTCCATGCACCGGTGCTTGTCGAGACTCTCCTTTCTCCGCTGTCTCCTCTTGGTTCTATTGTCGAAAATGGGTTGTCCATATGTACGTAAGTTGACCTCTGGGCTCTCGATTCTGTTCCATGTGTCTGTGTGCCTGTTTTTGGACCCAGACTGTGCCATTTCGGTTCATTGCGCTCCGTCCGACATGAGGAAATCAGACAGTGTGATATGTCATGCTTTGTTCGTTTTCCTCAGGATTCCTTTGGGTATTCAGATTCCTTTGCTGCTGGATAGAGGCTTTACTATCCTCTCTCTATTTCTGTGAGAAACATTGCTGCAACTTGGACTGGGATTGCATGGAATCCACAGATTGCTTTATGGGGTATGGACATTTCAAGTGTATTAGTTCTTCCATTCGAAGAGCATGAAATAACCTTCCGTTTCCTTAGGTCTTCTGGAGTTTCTTTCCGCAAAGCTTTGCCAGGTTTTGGTTTACATAGCTTGCATCTGTTTGGCGAAGCATAGTCTTAGATATCTTATTTCTCCTACTGGCATGCTTCCCTTTTTGAGGTTCATTATTTCTATTCTTTACACCTTTTACTTGGTTCTGTTTTGGCAAACGTTTATTGCTATGCTCACATCTGCTGACAATGCTGCTGTACTTGCTGAGGATGAGTGGCATTGTCTAACGTCGTTTCCCAACTGCCTCTACACTTCCTCGGACGCCTGCCCCAGATGGCTGTAACCACCATGAGGAGGATCACCCCAGGATTCCACGCGCCCGACCGCGGCCGGCCGACCAAGAACACGTGGACTTCACCCCTGCAACACTGACCGGCCCTTTACATGTTCCATTGCCAACCTGCAGTTGAGTGGAATGTGACTTGAATATGCTACTTGAGCCCAACTCTGGGCCTGTGTCGACTAGGCCAGGTTGTTTTTCTGGTGCACTGTGATGTCAGAGGATTTGTCAGAATTTTGTCTCTGCTGTCCCAGCAAGCTTCATGGACACACGGTTTCAGAGCCCGTTTGGAGCAGTCTGAGAACTCCCCCTTCCCAGTTAGCCCAGGTTTGACCTTCACTGCAGGTTTTGGGGTTGTCACTTTCTCAGACTTTCCAACATTCAAGCAGAGTCTGTCTAAAGACTGTCGTCTTTCACTGTGGGTTATTGAGGTGTGATTTCTGTTGGCCTTCCATATTCTGGGACCATGTTTTCTTTTCCATAGTCTAATTGTCATGGTCCTTCTGAGCTATCTCCCTTTGACATGCTTATGATTGCATTCTCCTTCATTCCAAGTTAGGAATTTTGTATTTCTTTAATCACTGTATGTTCTGTAGGCTGGTGTGTGAGTGCTTTTGTGATTGTTGGGTGTTATCTTTGAATTTCTATTGGTAACTTGAAGTAATCTTTGCTATGCTAGCCTAGGTGCAACTGGGCACTGAGTACATGTGGTCATCTTGGTTCATTTGACATTGTGAGATGAGAAACTCCATGTTGTCCTGGCAACCACCTTCAAGGACCCAAGGGTTTCGAGACAAATTAGATGAATCTGATGAATTCCTCTCTCCAGGGGAGAGATCCTTCCATCCCTTTTCTTGATTTGGGTGGTTTCGTACTTCACCCTTCATCCCTGAACGCTCCACTAGATTACGTGTAGATCGTTTCTTACTTTATTTCTACAGGGTTTTTTTATTTGTTTGATTTACATCCTCAGCTGTGGCATGTTTATTTTTCTTTAAATATAATGTAAATGTTCTCCTTTTTCAGCCAACTTCCTTACATGTAGTTCGAAACACATAATCAATACTCCATCTAAGATAAGAGATGGGGGAGAGAATCTCATTGATCCCAACTGAGCACTCTAGCCTGGGATGGCTGCTATCACCAAGGAACGAAGCCCACTGGAAAAGGGTGCTTTTTAGCACACATCTAGAGCCTTTCCAAAGCAAGAAACACACCCAACCATGGCAGAGATCCATTCCTTCCAGGCTTCAATGAGATCTCTTGAGACACATTGGCATGTACCCAGTGGACCCCTGTGAAGCCAGAGCTATGGAAAGAGAGACTTGTCTTCAAGATGCTAGGGGCCTAGAAAAGGAGGTCTTGATTCTTCTCTTCAATGTCCTCAAGTGATCATTCTTGACTTTGGATTATGAGTAAGGCAGAAGGACAACGTAGGTCTGATAAGCCCCAGGTCTGGCCTCTTTTTTCTAAACAAGTTTCAAGCTTGAATCAGCACAGTCTCCCCATCTACTTGAGTAGATGACACTGTTCTCCTCTCAGTGCTTGCCCCTCTAGTATTGCTTCTTCCCAATGATTCCTTTCTCAACTCTTGAATCAGCGTCTCTTTGATCGCTCCAAGATTCTGTGCCAGGATTCTGTTTGGAAAAGCTGTTTCTGGGTAACTGTCACTTGAATATACTGCCCTAGGCCTATCCTCGGGCTGGAAACCTCAGCCAACTTGGGTGACATGGTCACCATGATGTCATAAACACCCTCAGAATTCTAAGTTGTCCTGACAACCTCCATGCACACAGTGGCTCAGAGTGATCTCATACCAGTCTGACTACTCTCCCTTTCCAGGTAGGACAGTTTTCCTTTTTCTGGACTTGTTGTCAGTTTCTAACTTTATCCTCGAACCTTGAAAGGTCTACTACATTCCTTCTAGACACTGGTTTCTTTCCTTTAAGATCGTTCTGGGATTTATCTCTTATCATTTGTGGATGTGGCCAAATGTGTGGACTTTCCCCACAGAAAGTCCTGGAGTCCCTGCCAACCTTATGTTCCCAGCAGTCCTCTGATGCACAATGATGGTGTCATCTCATAGCACTCTGGCAATTCCTCCTTGGCTGGTCACATGTTTTCCTTCCTTCATCATGTGGGGAAGTGTACCCTATGCGTTCATAGATTGTGATATTCTCATGGTTCTTTTTCTGGTGTGTATTCATAACGTATCCTCACAATTTCTACATCTTCATGATCTCTGTCTGCATCATACCTTGAAATCTATATTTCCAAATGCTCCTAATCTGATCCGGACCTGTGATGCCGGCCAGCAAAGCCCAGGCCGCCCAAGCAGAACATGGGCACTTACCCGTTACACCACTGGGCCGACCCTGAATAGGACTTTTGAACCAACCTTTGTACTGAACTTTGGAAGATGTTGGCCTGCTTTGATTATTCGTAAAGGTTATTAGTAGTAACATCATAGACAGCTACATTTTCCGTTCTCTCATGAGCTTAGCATGGAACGTGTTCTCTTGGTAGTGTTCCTCTTCATCTCTTTGCAATTGTCTACCATTCTGTAGCATCATTAAGCATTTGAAGGTGATTATCAATCCCTGGAAGCCCATCTTCTTTAAACTCTTTCAGCCTGCAATTTTTATGCCATATACCTGCTTGCCTTTATGGAGGTTTGATTTTATGTGAACTGGTTTCCGGAACCCTGCATTATAACATCCTATAACTTTCAGATTTACATCCTCATAGATTTAGACTTCTGTGTATGCTACGTCATCTTGACCACTCTAAGCTTAATTACAGGCCCACACCACACACTTGTGCCTAATCAACTGTTTCTCCCTCCATCCCCTGCCACCCGTTACCTCTGGGAACCACGAATCCCCTGTCGCATACTACCAGTTTGTTGCTCCTTGTTTTAACCTTCTCCTTGTAAGTGAGATCCTATGGTATTTGACTTTCTCCCTGGGGATTGTTTCAGTTACCTTCATACCAACAGGAGCCATTCTGGTGTCACAAATGGCTGGACTGCACACTTTCTTACAGCTGAGTGCTATGCCATTGT
This sequence comes from Equus asinus, assembly GCF_041296235.1. Lineage (NCBI taxonomy): Eukaryota > Metazoa > Chordata > Mammalia > Perissodactyla > Equidae > Equus > Equus asinus. Next base: position 3,977,516 of record NC_091813.1, on the reverse strand, counting down.
GTGGATATAGCCCATCTTCCTTCTCCAAGAGCCCTTGATGGGCACCAGGGAGGATTCCAAGTCTTGGATATCGGGAGTAAGGCTGTGGTGAACAAAGTAGTGCAGGGATCTCCATGCCTTAGTGATTCCAAGGTCTTTGGATAAACACGCCGGAGAGGAATAGCTGGATCATATGGTAGATGGATTCTGAAATTTTTGAGGTAATGTCACATGGCTTTACGTAGTGCCCGCACTGGTTTACACTCCCACAAGCTCTGCAGGACTCTTCCATTCTCTCCACCTCCTCTCCAGCACTTGTTTCCTGTCTTGTTCCTTGTAGCCATTCTGACCACAGTGAGCTATGTCATTGCCGTTTTGATTTGCATTGGCATTAGACTTAACGATGATGAACATGTGTTTATATAGCTATTTCCCAACCTTCTATCTTCTTGGGGTAAATTTCTGTTTCCATCTTTTGCTCAGGTTTTAATGGGCTTGTTGTTTTTTCTCTTGTGGATACCTGTGTGGCCATTGGATGTTTTGGCTATTCAGCCCTTCTCAGATGTGTGGTTTTAAACATCCTCTCCCTGTTGTTGTGCTGTCTTTGCATTGAGTAGATGGTTTCCTTGGCTGGACAGTAGGTTCTGCATTGGATGGAATCCCGTTTGTTTCTTGTTTCATTTGTTGCCCTTGCCCAGTCACACATGCTTCTTCCAAATAGGCGGCTAAGCCAGATGGTAAAGAGCAGGCTGCCTGTGTTTCCTCCAGGAAGTTTCACGGTTTCAAGACTTCTGTTGAAGGCTTTAATCCATTTCGAGATGGTGTGTGTGTCTGGTGTAACATCATGGTCTACTCTCATTGTGTTACATGTGGCTCTGCAGTCTTCCCAGCACTGTTTCTGTTAGTCTCTCCTTTCTCCACTGTCTCCTCTTGCCTTCCTCATTGCAAATGTGCTGTGCATATATGAGTGAGTTGAACTCTGGGCTCTGGATTCTGTTCCATTGGTCTCTTTGCCTGTTTTTGAGACCAAACTGTACCGTTTCGGTACCTAGCACTTGATCCTACATGTTGAAATCACAAAGTGTGATACGTCCTGCTTTGCTTGTTTCCCTCAGGATTCCTTTGGGTATTCAGCGTCCCTTTGCACTGGATAGAGACTTTAGGATTCTCTCTTCTATTTCTGTGGGAAAGATTCCGCAACTTTGACTGGGATTGCATGGAATCCAGAGATTGCTTTATCCATTACAGAAGTATCAAGTGTTTTACTTCTTACATTCCTAGAGCACGGAATACCCTTCCGTTTGCTTGTGTCTTCTGGAATTTCTTTCCAAAAAGCTTTGCTAGCTTTCGGTTTCCATAGCTTGCAGCTGTTTGGCTAAGCTTATTACTAGAAATCTTTTTGTTCTTACTGGCATGTTCTTTTTTTTTTTGAGGTTCAGTTTTTCTGTTCTTTGCCCCTTTCATTGATCTTGTTTTGGCATATGTTTATGTGTGTGCTCACATCTGCAGGCGATGCTGCTGTATTTTCTGAGGAAGAGTGATGCTGTCTGACATCACTTCCCAGCTGCCTCAAACTACCTCAGACGCCTGCTGGAAAACGGCTGGACCAGCAGTGAGGAGGTTCACACCCAGGATACCACGTGTCCGGCCCTGGGCTGCCGACCCAGAACATGCCGACTTCACCACTGGGCCACTGGTGGCACCTTTCATGTTTCATTGTCAACCTGCAGTTGAGTGGAATGTGACTTGTATATGCTACTTGAGCCCAACTCTGGCGCTGTGTAGATGAGCCCAGTTTGTTTTTCTTCTCCACTGTGATTTCAGAGGATTTGTCAGAATTGTGTCTCTGCTATTCCAGCAAACTTCATCAACACAGGTTTTCAGAGCCCGATTTTAGCAGTCTTGTAACTCACCCTTCCCAGTTAACCTAGGTTTGACGTTCAATGCAGTTTTTGGAGTTGTGACTTTCTCTGATTTTAGAACGTTCAGAGTATGTCCAAAATTGACGTCTTTCATTGTGCATTATTCAGGTGGGATTTCTGTGTGCCTTCCATTTTCTTGAACCATTTTTTCTTTTCCATGGTATAATCGTTGATAGGGGCTCGGCGTGCTGAAGACTCGAATGAAAGATTTCTTGGAATCTAAAGCTCTGGCATTGGTGCTCTTTTATTTAGAGAATAGTACGGGATAGCATGGGGACAGGACCCATGGGCAGTCAGAGCTCCTGCTGTTGCCCTGAGTTAAGGGTTACAGCGAATTTTATAAGGCATGGGTACATGACTTACTTTTACTGGAAAAAGAAATGATGATGTAAAATATCTTTAAATGATTTCAGTGCAGAATGGGTCTGGTTATAATGCAGTCATATAACTTTAGATACAAATCTGGCAATATAGATCAGCATGTACGTGATGATGCCCTGGGCTTCTCTCCCTGGCTTCTCAGCCCTAATTCATACCATAAAGAAATCCACCTGGACACATAGTTTGGCATGTAGGCCAGGTCACCTTGGGTTTCTCTAGCTGTGGCCGGCTTAATCCACATCATAAACCCCCCCTGAACCCATTTGGACCGGAAATCTTTGGGGATATGGACGATGGTCTGTTTTCTGTGACTACTTCTGGCTGTACAAGGTCATAGAGCTGTCCCTAAATGGGACCATAGGCACAGGTAGGAAGTTCAGTGGACCGTAAGGGTTCACCCATGGTGTTCCAGGGTGACAAGGTATACAGAGCCTCTGGAGACAAGAGAATCATTTGATGAGAGGTGGTCCACGAGGTGAAACATTTTTGACATGCGGAAGACAAACAACGAAACAGATAAATTATCATAAGAAATACAAGCAGTATGTTTAACCCAATGAATAAGGTTTTGAAGTAGTACAGAAAACTGATCCGGACTAGGAGTTCAACGAATCGTTTAGAGTTAGGGTTGATAAGACATGGATTTAATTTGGTGGTGGGGATAGGAAGCCAGAAATATTTTGATGGTAGTCAAGAATATGGACACAACATTCAGTTTTTATAATGGCACAGTGCTGCTCTTGTGCTGCTGTCAAGACATCCAGTGCCGTTTGGATTTGGAGGACTGCCTTTCACATTTGGGATACTTCTAAATTGAGCAGTGAAGTGCTATATTGAGTGTCATGTAATGCCTTCATAATAAATTTGTTTAGGACTTCCATGTGCAAGACGACATTTTGGATTCCTAATGAGGGAAGGAAAATTGAGGAAAGATGGTCACACCAGTGGAAGACACAGCTGGTTCAGTGTTGCTGCAAGTTGGGTAGGTTAGCAGGAGGAGATATAGTAGATCTCATTATACCTTGCATCCAGACAAAGCCTAGGGTGCATCATCCAATCCATCCAGGTGGCAGCCAAGGCTGTAAATTGGAGCCACATAGCCACTGAGCACAATTAGAGGCTAACCAATGTGTGCGGGGCCATCTATCCCAGTCAGTCCCAAACCAATCAGTATTTTTTTAAGCCTATGATATGAGAACACATATAACAGCGAATTTTTCCCATCGGTCAGGTGTTAATAGGCGATGTATCACAAGCGTGATTGGTTTGTTCCCAACAGAGAGTGACCTTTGACTGAGTTGACCACGAGTAGGAGTGAACCAAATATATTCATCCCAAATTTGATATTGTCCATCCCATGCGTATCGATAAGTTGGGGACTTTACATTTGGAACTTGTTGTTTAGGATCCACCTATGACAAGGCAAATCTAGTTAGTATTTGGGCAGTAGTATTGAAGGAAAATGTTTGATGATGTCCAGGGAACTCCCAGGTGTCAGACATAGATGGCAACAAATAGACATTACGATTAGTAATAGATGAATCTTGCCAAAGAAAACAGCTAGAATCTAGTATCCAGGAATGCCTATTATACCTTCTACAGAAACATAATTTTTGTCTCTTAAATCACCCTCATTTTTACAAAAGACAGCCAAATTAGGATTAACTGGTTTTCAAATAAAGTTCAGTTTCAAGACAACTTTCTCCAATTATTTACATATCAGCAGCAAGAATAGTAATTGCTCATACAGGCTTTTTAAAATCTGCTTTGCTAGAATTTTTTCTGACGAATCTCAGATTGAACTGTGAAGGCCTCTCGAGGCCAGAAAAGCCAAGCCAAGGACTTGTCATCAGATTTTGCCTGCAGTACTTACAGATTTGAGTGGAGTTCTCCTTGAGTTCCCCCAAAATATTCGGAGGTTCCTTACACCTGGCAGATAAACAAGCTTCCTTACTTACCGGGTGAGATTGCCAGAATCTCTGTAAACAAGGTACCAGGCCCATGTTTCCAAGTGGCTGTATTCCAGAAAGTGCAATCTCTGTTCCGGAAATGCTGTCTTGTCATATCTGACCCTGTATGTTTCAAATATGACATTCCAGTCAAAGCCTTGGTAGTATAACCAATGTGTCCTGTTATAAGGAGAACAGATTCTTATGGAACTTATACAAATATTGCCACCAAATAACTATACTCAGTCACAAAGTGTTTCCCAATTCCGGAGTGATAAGTTAGGGAGAAAAAGATAAAAGTTTCAGTTTTGCTCACAAAGGTATAATTTCACCAAATTGCTGTAAGTCATAGCATAAGAGAAAAGAGAAAAAGATTTCCCTCATTATGAGAAAACAAAACGACACATCAAAACTCAACAATATTTCAAACAGAAGTCCTAAAAAATTATAATCATCCTCATCAGTTCACACAGTCCTGTATAATCAAGTCTTGAGCTGAATCTTCTGTCAGCAGATCGAGGAGCTTAGTTTCTGTTAGAATTCTGTAGTTTCTTACACAGTTTAGTTTTACAATCTGAAAGATTATCAGAAATCTGTAGATTAGATCCTCTGTGTCAGAATCCTTTCCAGAAATTTCTCGGAAGATGAAACATATTTGCTCAAGAAAAAAGCAGCAGAGTAAAACAAGAACTAACTGCAAATTTGCAAAGGAATCAAAAGGGCAATTGACAAAGAAACTTGGCTACTCCTGTGACATATAACACTTCCAGATAATAATTGGACTTATGACTGTTAACCAGGACAGATCAGAATTCTAGGAATGCTATATAATTTTAAGACATCTATATTAATAACATTTACCCATCTAATACCACCTAAGAAGATCTATCATCACTGATTTCCCAATGTTTCCCATGTAATTTAATAGACCAAATAAGCCTAATTAGTTTAGTATTTTCTTCCTTATAGGAAGAGAGAGCAAATTTCTTTGAGAAGTCTCAGGGGCCCTCTGAAAATCCTCAGAGTAATCATTCTTCTGTCTGCCATGTGAAAAGATAGCCTTCATTCAGGATTTGATTATTTTTGAGGGAGAAGCTTGTTAAAACATATCAATAGTTTTTAAAATGCTTCTTCAAATAGGAAACAATACTCACTGTGAAACAATGTTCAGGTATCTATTCAAAGTGATAACAGAAAGAGTCAAAAATATTAAGACTGACCTCAGTCATTATTTTCACAAAACAGATTTGTCTCTTGGGTAGACTTACTCAAAGGAACAGCTTTCATTACCTCCTTATCAAGAGCAGATCAAAGGTTCAAGAAAATTTATCCTTTTATAGAAAACCAAATTTCAATTTCTGCACCTACTTATTTTTAACATTCAAACTCATTCACTTAATTGAACTTACTTTAGTCTCCATGAACAGGCATAAAACTCCTTTCAGAATTTCTCCTTCACAAACCTTCTAAAACTTTCTTCTTTGGTTTCAGATTTTGTCCCAAACTCTTTCTTTTTTCCTTTCTAGTACATTAGGATGCATTTATCTTTCTTAACCCATCAAACAAAAATATTTCCATTCTTTATACCTTTTTTACTGAAAGCGTAGACTTTAACTTCCTTGAATATGAGCTCTTTTCCTTAGTAATTTCCAGTAGCTTTAATTCCATAGGTTAATTAGAACTTTTAACCCTTAACAGACGTAGTAAACACTAAAAAGGCAAACAGTTATGAATCGACTTTTATATCAGCATTCTAAACACTTCATAACTTTAGAAACACGCCACTTTACAATAAAACACAAGGCATGCTTTTTATACACCCAAATGCTTTTAGCCTCTTCAATAAGAAGCCAAAAGTAGATAACTTAGATATGTTTATTAATAATGTTTCAGTGTTACATCCAATACAAAAACAACCCAGATATTCAGATTTTTATCATTTAGCTTAACTTGGCATAACTCAAGATTGTTACCAAAAAGAATTTTGATGCTGTTTTTTTTCAACAAGTGTACTGATCATGAAAGTTATTGTACTCATTTTTATGAGTTTTATGTATATAAACCATTTGTTTCCAACTATTATGTTCAGATTACCTACAGAAACGTCATGAGGCATTAGACAAAACTGGTCATCATTTAAAGCTATTATTTTGTTGACAAATTTAACAGACAACGTGACCTTATATGACTAGAAAACCCAGGCTGAATGCCTGCATGCTATGCAAATACCAACAACTCTGACAAAAAGACTATTTTCAATCCTTAATCCACATCAATCGTCTTTTTCTTTCTCAGCTCTCTCTCATAGGTATGCTTATCAGTCCATTCTCCTTCATTCCAAGTTATTAATTTTGTATTTCTTTAATCACCATATGTTCTGTAGGCCGATGCATGAGTGCTTTTGTGATTGTTATGTATTGTCTTTGAATTCCCATTGCTCACTAGAAGGAATCTTTGCTACCCTGGCCTAGATCCAACTGAGCACTGAGAAGACATCGTCATCTCGGTAGGTTTGCCATTCTGAGATCAGAAACTCCAAATGCTAGGTTGTCCAGCCAACCAACTTATGGACATAATGTTTCTGAGACAAATTAGACAAACCTGATGAATTCTTCTCTCCAGGTAAGATATTTTCATGTCTCTTTTCTGAATTTGGGAAGGCTCGAACATGATCGTTAGAGTAGATTACGTCTAAGGACTGCTTTACTTTAATTCTGTAGGGCTTGTTAGTTGTTTGATTTACATCCTCAGCTCTGGCATGTTTATTTTTCTTTAAATATAAGTGTAATGTTTCAATTTTCAGCCAACTTCCTCACATAGGTTTCAAAACACATAATCAATACTCTTCCAAAAAGGCATGCAGATTTGCACCATGAAGCGTTTGATGCTGAAAGACGTTAGAGAAGATGAACTTCCAAGGATTGTGAATCTCCTCCAAATGCTTAATGATGATACACAAAGGTAGACCATAGCAAATAGATTAAGAGGAATACAACGAAGAGATCGTGTTCCATGCTAAGCTCATGAAGCAAGGGAAAATGTTACCATGAGTGAGGTTACTACTAATTACCTTCACGAATAATCACAGCAGGGCAGCTTCTTCCCAAGTTCAGGCAACAGATTGGTCCAAAAGTAAAATTCAGGTCCAGCCATGTGTTCTGGTGTGTAAGTGCCCACATTCCTAGTGGACGACCTGGGATTCATGGATTCAATGATGGGTGCTGATCAGATTAGTAACATTAGGAAAGATAGATTTCTGAATCTATCACCATGGTATGGTGCAGACAGAGATCAAAAATAAATGGAAATTGTGAGCATACCTTATAGATACGCACAAGGAAATAAACATGAAAATATTGCAGTCTATGACACATCTGGTACACTTCTCTAAATACAAAATGAAGGAAGTGATGTGACCTGCATAGGTGGAATTGTCGGACTGCACAAGATGACATGATCATTGCACATCAGAGGATTGGCTGGGCAACTTCAACTTGGGAGGGACTCCAGGACTTTCTCTGGGGAAAGTCTACACATTTGGCCATATCTACAAAATGTAACAGCTAAAACCCAGGATAAACTTAAAGTAAAGAAACTAGTGTCTAGAGAGAATGTACTAGACGTTTAAAAGTTCAAGGATAAAGTTAGAAACTGACAAGAAATCTAGGAAATGGAAAAGTATTCTAGCTGGAAAGCGTGAGTAGTCAGACTGGTATGAGATCGCTCTGAAATGCTGTGTGCATGGAAGATGCCGGGACAACTGAGAAGTTTGAGGGTGTTTATGACATCACAGTGAACATGTCACCCAAGATGGCCTCATGTTACTAGTCCGAGGATTGTCTTAGGCTACTGATACTCAAGGGAGAGATACCCAGAAGAGAATTTAAAAACAGAAACCAGGCAGTGAAACTTGAAGAGATAGAATAGACGCTGATTAAAGGGATAAGAAAGAAGTCATTGTGAAGATACAATAATAGAGGGACAATCACTGAGTGGAGACCACTGTGATCTACTCAAGTATAGGGGGAGGCCATGGAGATTCAAGCTTGAAACTTGATTTGAAACCAGAGGCTGGACTTGGGTCTTATCAGGCCTACATTTTCCTTCTGTGTTAATCATCCAAAATCAAGAGTGATCTCCTGAGGACATTGTAGAGAATGATTGATGCTTCCTTTCCTATGCCACTAGCATTCATTGAAGAGAAGTATCACTTTCCATAGCTCTGGCATTACGGAGCTCCAAAGGGTACATGCTAATGTGTCACAAGATATCTCTTTGAACCCTTGAAGGAATGGACCCCGTCATGCTTTGCGTATGTCTCATTGTTTGGCAGGGCTTCAGAAATGTGCTGAGAAGCACCCTTTTCCAGAGGGCTTCGTTGCTTTGTGAGGGCCACCGTAACAGGCTATTGTGCTCAGTTTGGGTCCAATGAAGTTCTATCCCCATATCTCTTGGAGTAGAATGATTATTGATGACGTGTATTGACACCATATGTAAATAGTTTGGCTGAAAATTAGAACATTACAATTATCTTTATAGAAAATAAACTTGCCAGAGCTGAGGATGTAAATCAAACAAATAACACACCCTATAGAAATAAAGTAAGCCAGTATCTAGACGTAATCTAGAGGAACGTTCAAGGATGGGGGTCAAGATTGAAACTTCCCAAATCCAGAAATGAGACAGAAAAGTATCTTATTTGGAGCGGAATTCATCAGATTTGCCGAATTTGTTTCGGCTACATTATGTTCATGAACGAGGTTGCCATGCCTACCTAGAATTTGGAGGTTAAGATCTCAGAATGTCAGACCAACCAAGATGAACACGTGTTCTCAGTGCTCATCTTCACCAAGGCTAGCATGGCAAAGATGGCTACACGGGACCATGTAAATTCAAAGACAACACCCAACAATGAAAAGCACTCACATGTAGGTCTATAGAACATAGGGTGGTTAAAGAAATAGAAAATTGATACCTTGGGATGAAGGACAACCGACGGATAAGCATACCAAAGGGGGAAATCTGAGAACGACCATGATGATTATACTATGGAAAAACAAAATGTGCTCAGAAAAGGGATTGCAAACACAAATAACACCTGAATAATCCACAACAAAAGATGTCAGACTTTAGACAGACTCTGCTTGAACTTTTGAATGTCAGAAAGTCACAAACCAAAAAACTGCAGTGAGGTAAAACCTGGGCTACCTTGAAAGGGTGTGTCTGAGATTGCTCCAAACCTGCTCTGAAACTCTGTGTCCATGATGCTTGCCTGGACAGCAGAGACACAATTATGACAAATTCTCTGACATCACAGTTGAGCAAAAATACAAACCGTCTACATCAACTCAGTGCCAGAATTGGGCTGAAGTAGCCTATTTAAGTCATATTCCACACAACTGCAGGTTGCAAGGGAACTTGAAAGGGGTCGGGCAGTGGAGAACTGGGGAAGTCCGCGGGTTTTGGGTCGGCAGCCTGCACTTGGCTGGGTGGAATCCTGGGGGCAGACCTCCTCACCGCTGGTCCAGCCATTCTGGGGCAGGAGTGGGAGGGAGTGTAGAGGCAGATGAGAAGCGACGTGAGACAGGGCCACTCTTCCTCAGCAAATACAGGAGCACTTCCAGCAGATGTGAGCCCAGCAATAAACCTCTGTCAAAAGGAAACAAATTAAAAGTTGCAATCAATAGGAAAATTGAACCTCAAAAAAAATGCCAGTAAGAATAATAGGATACCTACGAATAACCTCACCCCAACAGGTGAAAGCTTTGTAAATCGATAACTAGCAAACCTTTGTAGAAGAAAAATGGGAGAAGACACAAGGAGGTGGAAGGATATTGCATGCTCTTGAAATGTAAGAATGAACAGACTGGAAACCTCCACACCGGCTAAAGCAATCTCTAGATTACATGAAATCCCAGTCAAAGTTGCAGCTATATTTCTCACAGAGATAAAAGCGAGCATCCTAAAGTTTACATCCAGCAACAAAAGGCCCCAAATAAACGAAGGAGTCCTGAGGAAAAAGAACAAAGCTCAATGTATCACATTTTCTGATTTGAATATAGAGGACGAAGAACTAGGAATGGAAACGGCACAGTCTGGGATGCAAAACAGACACACAGAACCATGGAACAGAATAAAGAGCCCAGAGATATATGCACACCTATATGGACAGCCCATTTTCGACCACGGCGCCAAGAGGAGACAGGGGAGAAAGGAAAGTCTCTACAATAAATGGTGCTGGGAGGACTGCAGAGCCTCACCTAAGACAAGGAGAATAGACCACGGTGTTACACCAGGCACAAACACCAACTCAAAATGGATTAAAGTCTTGAATGTAAGACTGGAAACCATGAGACTTCTGGAAGAAAACGCTGGCAGCTTGCTCTTTGTCATCTGTCTTAGCCTCCTATTTGGAGGAAGCCTTTCTGTCTGGGCAAGGGCAATAAAGGAAACAAGAAACAAATGGGACTACATCAAACGCAAAAGCTTCTGCCCAGCCAAGGAAACCATCGACTCAATGCAAAGACAGTACAACCACTGGGAGAGGATGTTGAAAACCACACATCGGTGAATGGGTGAATAGCCAAAAGATGCAGTGAACTCATATGGGTCCACAAGAAAAAAAAAAATAAGCCCATTAAAACCTGGGCAGTAGGTGGAAACAGAGATTTCGCCCAAGAAGAGTTAGAGATGGTCAACAGGTGTATGAAAACATGTTCATCATCATTAAGACTCAGGGCAGTTGAAATCCAAACGGCAGTGAGATAGCAGCTCACTGTGGTCTGAATGACTATAGGTAAAAAGTCAGGAAACAAGTGTCAGAGAGGAGCTGCAGAGATGGGAAGACTCCTACAGTGCTGCTGTGAGTGTAAGCTGGTGCAGCCACGATGCAAATCAGTGTGGAATTGCCTCAGACATGTCAGAATCCATCTACCATATGATCCAGCTATTATTCAGTGGCGTGTTTATCCAAAGATCTTGGAAGAAGTCGTGCACTGATATCTGTGCACCCCTGTGTTCACCCTGGCCTTACTCCCGTTATCCAAGACTTGAAAGCTGCCCTGATGCCCATCAAGGCAGAAGGAAGAATAGATAGGGAATTTTGGAGAAGGAAGCTGGGCTTTATGAACACAATGGCATATCACGAGCCATAACAAAGTAGAGAATCCAGCCATTAGTGACCAGAAGGATGGCTCCTGAGGGTTTCATTGGAAGTGAAACAACTCGCAGGGAGAAGCTCAAATACCGTAGGAGCTCACTTACAAGGAGAAGAGACAAACAAGGACCAAGAAACTGGAAAGCTTTGCGGAAAGAAATTAAAGAAGACACAAGGAAACGGAAGTCTATTCACCGCTCTTCGAATGGAAGAACGAACACACTTGAAACGTCCGTACTGGATAAAGCAATCTCTGGATTTCACGCAAGCCCCATCGAAGTTTCAGCAATCTTTCCCACAGAAATAGAAGAGAGAATCCTCAAGTTTCTATACAGCAACAAAGGAGCAGGAAAGGCCAAAGGAATCCTGAGGAAAATGAACAAGGCAGCAAGTACCACATTTTCGAATTTCCACATATAGGACGAACTGCTAGGTACCGAAACGGCAAAGGCTGGCCACAAAAAGAGGGACATAGACACAAGGAACAGAATCGAAAGCCCAGAGGTCAACTCCCACATATATGGACAGCCCATTTTACACCAAGGAGCCAAGAGGAGACAGCGGAGAAAGGAGAGTCTCGACAAGAAACGGTGCTGGGAAGACTGCACAGCCACATGTAACACAATGAGAGTAGACCATAATGTTACACCAGCCACAGACACCACCTGGAAATGGATTAAGGCCTTGAATGGAAGACTTGAAATGGTGCAACTTCTAAGAGAAAACCCATCAGCTTGCTATTTGCCATTTGGCTTAGCCGATTATTTGGAAGAAGCGTGTGTGACTGGGCAAGGGCAACAAAGGAAACAAGAAACAAGCGGGACTCCATCCCACGCAGAAGCTTCTGAACAGCCAACGACTCCATCGACTCAATGCAAAGACAGCACAACAACTGCAAGTGGATGTTTGCAAACCACACATCGGAGAAGGGGTGATTAGCCAAAATATCCAATGAACTCATATGTCTCCACAATAAAAAAACAACGATCCCCATAAAACGTGGGCAAAAGATGGAAAGAGATATTTCTCCCAGGAAGATAAAAGATGGCCAACAGGCTGTATGAAGACATGTTCATCATCATTAAGTCTTTGGCAATGCAAATACGAACGGCAATGAGATAGCAGCTCACAGTGGTCAGAATGGCTATAGGGATGAAGACAGGGAACAAGTCTCGGAGAGGAGGTGGAGAGAAGGGAAGCCTCCTGCACTGCTGGTCGGAGTGTAATCCGGTGCAGCCACTATGCGCAGTGGTGTGGAATTGCCTTAGAATTTTCAGAATCCATCTACCATATGATCCAGCTATTCCTCTGTGGCATATATATCCAAAGAACTTGGAAACACTAACGCTCAGAGATCCATGCAGCACTGTGTTCACCACAGCCTTACTCCCAATATCCAAGACTTGGAAGCCTACGTGGTGACCATCAAGTGACGAATGGAGAAGGAGGATGATCTATAGCCACACAATGGCCAATCTTATGACTGTATAGATGTGGCCATCTTGGGTGACATGTTCATAAACACCCTCAGAATTCTAAGTTGTCCTGACAACCTCCATGCACACAGTGTTTCAGAGCCATCGAATACCAGTCTGACCACTCCCCATTTCCAGGTAGGATAGTTTTCATTTGTCTGGATTTCTTGTCGGTTTCTAACTTTCTCCTCGAACTTTGAAAGGTCTACTACATTCCCTCTACACACCAGTCTCTTTCCGTTACGATTATCAAAGATTTTATCTCTTATCTTGTGTGGATATGGTGAAATGGGTGGACTTTCCCCAGAGAAAGTCCTGGACTCCCTCCCAAGTTGAAGTTGCCCAGGCAATCCCCTGATGCACACTTATCGTGTCATCTCCTAGCAGTCTGACAATTCCACCAGGCAAGTCACATGTTTCCTTCCTTCATCATTTTGGGAAGTGTAGCTGATGCGTTCATAGATTGTAATATTCTCATGGTTTTTTTCTGGTGTGTATTGCTCAGTTTCCCTCACCATTTCTACTTCTTTATGATCTCTGTGCCCACCAGACCGTGAAATCTGGATTTCCTAATGCTAGTAATCTGATCCACAACCGTGGTGCTATCCTGTGAAGCTCAGGCCGCCCAAGCGGACCGCGGACACTTACCTGCTACATCACAGGTCCGCCAATGAATTGGACTTCTGGACCAACTTTTGGCCTGATCGTGGGAGGATGTTAGCCTGCTTCGATTATTCGTGAAGGGAATCAGTAGTAACATGAATGACGGTAACATTTACCTTTGGTTGATGAGTTTAGCATGGAACATATTCTCTTGCTAGTATTCTGCTTCATCTCTTTGCTAAGATCTATCTTTCTGTAGCATCATTAAGCATTTGGAGGTGCTTACCAATCCTTGGAAGTTCATCTTCTCTAATCTCTTTCAGCCTCCAAAGCTTAGGCCGTAAATCTGCACCCCTCTTTGGAGTTTTGATCTTATGTGAATTGATTGCCGTAACCCAGCATTATAACATCCTATAGCTTTTCACATCTACAATCTCATAGATTTAGACTTCTGTGTAGGTTACATCATCTTCACCACTCTAAGCCTAATTACAGGCCCTCACCACACACTTGTGCCTAATCAACTCTTTCTCCCTCAGACCTCCGCATCCATTTCCCTTTGGGAACTACCAATCCCATGTCACGTCCTACCTTTTTGTTGCTCCGTTTTTCCTCTTCTCCTTGTACATGAGATCCTGTGGTATTCAACCTTATCCCTGGGGCTTGCTTCAGTTCCCCTAAGACCCTCAGGAGCCGTTCTGGTGGTCACAAATGGCTGGACTGCATCCATTCCTACAGCTGAGAGCTATACCATCGTGTGGCTATAGCCGATCTTCCTTCTCCATTCATCTCTTGATGGTCACCACTGACGCTTCCAAGTCTTGGATATTGGGAGTAAGGCTATGGTGAACACAGCAGTGCATTGATCTCTGTGCATTAGTGTTTCCATGATGTTTGGATATATACGCCACAGAGGAATAGATGGATCATGTGGTAGGTGGATTCTGAAATTTCTGAGGCAATTCCACACCACTTTGTGTATTGGCCACACTGGTTCACATTCCTACCAGCAGTGCAGGAGGCTTCCTTTCTCTCCACATCCTCTGTGAAACTTATTGTTTCCTGTCTTCATCCTTATAGCCATTCTGACCACTGTGTGTTGCTATCTCATTGCCGTTCGGATTTGCATTGACCAGAGACTTACTGATGATGAACATGTTTTCATACAGCCTGTTGGCTATCTTCCTATCTTCCTGGGAGAAATGTCTGTTTCCATCTTTTGCCCAGGTTCTATTGGGCTCGTTGTTTTTATCCCTGTGAAGACATATGAGTTCATTGGATCTTTTAGCTGCTCACCCCTTCTCCAATGTGTGGTTTGCAAACAGCCTGTCACAGTTGTGCTGTCTTTGCATTGAGTCAATGGAGTCGTTGGCTGGGCAGAAGCTTCTGCATTGGATGGAGTCCCGCTTGTTTTTTGTTTCCTGTGTTGCCTTTGCCCACTGACACATGCTTCTTCCAAATAGGCAGCCAAGCCAGATGGCAAAGAGTAAGCTGCCTGGGTTGTCTCCTAGAAGTTGCACGGTTTCAAGTATTCCATTCAAGGCTTTAATCCATTTCGAGGTCGTGTGTATGTCTGGTGTAACATCATGGTCTACTCTCATTGTGTTACCTGTTGGTGTGCAGTCTTCTCAGCACCGTTTCTTGTGGAGACTCTCCTTTCTCCACTTTCTCCTCTAGGCTCACTGTTCGAAAATGCGCTGTCAGTAGATGTCTGAGTTGACCTCCAGTCTCTCGTTCTGTTGCATGAGTCTGTGTGCCTATTTTGGGGGCCAGGCTGTGCTGTTTCCGTACCTAGGGCTTCGTCCTATATGTTGAAATCAGAAAGTGTGATACTTGCTGCTTTGTTCGTTTTCCTGAGGATTCCTCTGGCTATTCCGGGTCCTTTGTTGCTGGATAGAAACTTTAGGATTCTGTGTTGTATTTCTGTGGGAATGATTGTTGCAACTTTGACTGGGACTGCATGCAATGCAGACACTGCTTTATGCGGTATGGACGTTTGAAGTGTGTTCATTCTTCCATTGGAAGAGCACGGAATAGCCTTCCGTTCCCTTGTGTCTTCTGTAATATCTTCGCCCAAACCTTTGCAAGTTTTCTGTTTCCATAGCTTTCTGCTGTTTGGCCACGTTTATTCCTAGATATCTTTTTCTTCCTACTGGCATGCTTTCTTTTTTTGAGGTTCAGTTTTTCTATTCTTTGCAACTTTCAATTGGTTTTGTTTTGACAGAAGTTTATAGCTGTGCTCACATCTGCTGGCCATGCTGCTGCATTTCCTGAGGAAGAATGGCGATATCTATTGTTGCTTCCCATCTGCCTCTACACTACCTCAGACGCCTTCCCCAGAATGGCTGGACGAGCGGTGAGGTGGCTCACCCCCAGGATTCCACATTGCCGATCCTGGGCTGCTGAACCAGAATGTGCAGACTTCACCACGGCCCCACTGGCTGGTCCATTTCATGTTCCATTGGCAACCTGCAGTTGAGTGGATTGTGACTTGAATATGCTACTTGAGCCCAACTCTGGCCCTGTGTTGATCAGGCCAGCTTGCTTTTCTGGCCCACTGTGATGTTGGGTGATTTGTCAGAATCGTGTCTCTGCTGTCTGGTCTAGCTTCGTGGACACAGGGTTTCAGAGCCCTCGGGGAGCAATCTCATAACTCACCCTTCTCATTTAGGCCAGGTTTGACCTTTGCTGCTGTTTTTGGCGTTGTGACTTTCTCTGACTTTCAAACGTTCAAACAGAGTGTGTCTAATGACTGACGATTTTCACTGTGGATTAGTCAGCTTTGATTTCTGTTGGCCTCCATATTCCGGGATCCTTTTTTCTTTTCTATAGTCTAATTGTTATGGTCTTGCTGAGATATCTCCGTTGGATTTGCTTATCAGTGTGTTCTCCTTCTTTCCAAGTTAGGAGTTTTGTATGTCTTTAATTACCATAGGTTCTGTAGCCCGAGGTGTGAGTCATCTCATGATTGTTGGGTGTGGTCTTGGAATTTCCATCGGTCACTTGTAGGAATCTTTGCTATCCCGGCCCAGGTGACACTTAGCCCTGAGAACACATGGTCGTCTTGGTAGGTTTGAGATTCTCAGATCAGAAACTCCAGATTCGAGATTGTCCATACAACAACCTTCACGGACATTGTGTTTTCGAGAGAAATCTGATGAATTCCTCCCTCCAGGTAAGTGATTTGTCTGTCTTTTTTCTGGATTTGGGAAGTTTCAAACTTGACCCCTGATCATTGAATGCTCCACAAGATTACATCTGGATACTTGGCTTTTTATTTCTACATGATTTCCTATTGGTTTGATTTTCATTCTGAACTTTGGCAGGTGTATTTTTATTTAAATATAATGGCAATGTGCTAATTTTCAGCAAACCTCCTTCCATATGTTGTCAGAACAAGGAATCAATACTGTTTCCATGGCAAGAGGTGGGGGAGAGAATTTCATTGGAGCCCAACTGAGCACTGTAGCCTGGAAGGGCAGCCTTCACACTGGAACGAAGCCCTCTCGAAAAGGGTGCTTTTAAGCACACTTCTACAGCCCTCCAAACCAAAGGACACACCCCAAGCATGACAATCATCCATTCCTTTAAGTCTTCACAGAGACGTCTTGGGACACATTAGCATGTACCCAGTGGGACCCCGTGACGCCAGAGCTATGCAAAGGGAGACCTCTCTTCAAAGAATTCTATGAGCTTAGGAAAGTAGGCCTCAATTCTTTTCTTCAATGTCCTCAAGAGATCATTCTTGACTTGGGATTATGAGTAAGGCAGAAGGGCAACGTAGTTCTGATAAGCCCCAAGTCCAGCCTCCTGTTTCAAATCAAGTTGCAAGCTTCAATCAGCACGGCCTCCACATCTACTTGAGTAGATAACAATGTTCTCCTCTCAGTGCTTGCCCCTCTAGTATAACTTCTTCCCAATGATTCCTTTCTTATCCCTTGAATCAGTGCCTCTTTGCTCTCTTCAAGTTTCTGTGTGCGGTTTCTGTTTGGAAAAGCTGTTTCTGGATATCTCTCACGTGGGTATCCTAGCCACGGCAATCCTCGGACTCTAAACTTGCTGCCATCTTGGGTGACACGTTCACCGTGATGTCATAAACACCCTCAGAATTCTAAGTTGTCCTGAAAACCTCCAGGCACACAGTGTTTCAGAGCCATCTCATATCAGTCTGACGACTCCACCTTTCCAGGTAGGATAGTTTTCCTTGTTCTGGATTTCTTGTCAGTTTCTAACTTTCTCGTGGAACTTGAAAGGTATGCTACATTCCCTCTACCCACCAGTTTCTTTCCTTTAAGATTATCCCTTGTTTTATATCTTATCCATTGTGTATATGCCCAATTGGGTGGACTTTCCTCAGAGAAAGTCCTAGAGGCCCTCCCAATTGGAAGTTGCCCAGGCACTCCCCTGATGCACAATGATCGTGCGATCTCCTAGCAGTCTAAAAATTCCACTTGGCATGTTACATGTTTTCCTTCCTTCATCATTTGGGGAAGTGTTCCTGATGCGTTCATAGGTTGTCATATACTCATGGTTCTTTTTCTGGTGCATATTGTTAAGGTCTCGTGACAATTTCTCCTTCTTTATGATCTCTGTGCCCACCATACCTTGAAATCTGTATTTCCTAATGCTAGTAATCTTATCCGCACCCCTGATGCTAGCTGGTGAAGCCCGGGCCGCCCAAGTGGAACGTAGGAACCTGCCTGCTACATCACAGGGCTGGCCCTGAATTGGACTTTTGGACCAACCTTTGACCTGACCTGTGAAGATGTTGGCCTGCTTCGATCATTCGTGAAGGAATCAGTAGTAACATCATGAACGGTGACGTTTTCTGTTGGTTCATGAGTTTAGCACGGAACATGTTCTCTTGGTAGTATTCCTCTTCATCTCTTTGCAGAGGTCTACCTTTCTGTAGCATCATTGAGCATGTTGAGGTGATTACCAATACTTGGAAGTTCACCTTCTCTAACCTCTTTCTGTCTCCAAAGCTTCCAGTTGTAAATCTGCATCCCTTTAGGAGTTCTGGTTTTATGTGAATTGATTGCCATAACCCAACATTATAATGACCTATAGCTTTCAGATCTACATCCACATAGATTTAGACTTCAGAGTAGGTTACATCATCTTCACCAACGTAAGCGTAATTACTGTCCCTAACCACACACCTGTGCCTAATCAACTCTTTCTCTCTGGCCACTGCCCCACTTTCCCTCAGGGAAATGCCAATCAATTGTCATGTGATACCTGTTTGTTGGTCCGTTCTTGCTCTTCTCCTTGTGCATGAGATCCTGTGGTATTTGACCATACCCCTGGGGCTTGTTTCAGTTCCCCTAAAACCGTCAGGAGCCATTCTGGTGATCACAAATGGCTGGCCTGAATCCGTTCCTATAGCTTAGTGCTATGCCTTTGTGTGGCTATAGCCCATCTTCCTTCTCCATTCATCCCTTGATGGGCACCAGGCAGGCTTCCAAGTCTTGGATATCGGGAATAAGGCCAGGGTAAATAGAGGTGTGCACCGATCTCTGTGTATGAGTGTTTCCAAGTTCTTTGGATAAACACACCACAGAGGAATAGCTGGATCATATGGTCGATGTATTCTGAAATGTCTAAGGCAATTCCACACCGTTTTGTGTCGTGGCTGCACTTGTTTACACTCCCTCCAGCAGTGCAGGAGGCTTCTCTTCTCTCCACCTCCTCTCCGAAACTTATTTGCTGGCTTCATCGTTATAGCCATTCTGACTGCCGTGAGCTGCTATCTCATTGCCTTTCAGATTTGCACTGACCAGAGACTTAATGATGATGAACATGTTTTCATACAGCCTGTTGGCCATCTTTCTATCTTCCTGGGAGAAATGTCTGCTTCCAGCTTTTGCCCAGATTTTAATGGGGCTTGTTCTTTTTTTTCTTGTGGAGCCGTATGAGTTTATTGGCTCTTTTGGCTATTCACCCCTTCACCAATGTGTGGTTTGCAAACATCCTCTCCCAGTTGTTGTGCTGTCTTTGCATTGAATCAATGATTTCCTTGGCTATGCAGAAGTTTTTGTGTCTGATGTAGTCCCATTTGTTTCTTGTTTCCTTTATTGCCCTTTCCCAGACAGTTATGCTTCTTCCAAATATGAGGCTAAGAAAAATGACAAAGAGCACCCTACCTACATTTTCTTCCAGAAGTATCATGGTTTCCAGTATTACATTCTAGACTTTAATCCACTTCGAGTTGGTGTTTGTGCCTGGTGTAATGCCGTGGTCTACTCTCCTTGTCTTACATGAGACTCTGCACTCTTCCCAACACTGTTCATTGTAGAGACATTCCTTTCTCCACTGTCTCCTCTTGGCGCCCTGGTCGAAAATGGGCTGTCCATATATGTGTCCCTATACCTCTGGGCTCTTGATTCTGTTCCATGGTTCTGTTTCTCTGTTTTGCATCCCAGACTGCGCTGTTTCCATTTCAATTTCTTCGTCCTATATGCTGAAATCAGCAAGTGTGATACATTGAGCTTTGTTCTTTTTCCTCAGGATTCCTTTGGCTATTCGGGTTCTTTTGTTGCTGGATGTGAACTTCAGGATGCTCGCTTCTATCTCTGTGAGAAATATTGCTGCAATTTTGACTGGGACTGCATGGAATGAAGAGATTTCTCTATGCGGTGTGGACATTTCAAGTGTGTTAATTCTTCCATTTCAAGAGCATGGACTATCCTTCCGCTTCCTTGTATCTTCTCCCATTTCTTTCTGCAAAGGTTTGCTAGTTTTCTGTTTACAGAGCTTTCACCTGTTGGGGTGAGCTTATTCCTAGGTATCTTATTCTTCTTACTGGCATCCTTTTTCTTTTTTATTGAGGTTCAATTTTCCTATTCTTTGCAACTTTTAATTTGTTTCCTTTTGAAAGAGATTTATCACTGTGCTCACATCTGCTGGAAATGCTCCTGTATTTGCTGAGGAAGAGTGGCCCTGTCTAACGTCGCTTCTCATCTGCCTCTACATTACCTCCCACTCCCGTCCAAGAATGGCTGTACCAGTGGTGAGGAGGTTTACACCCAGGATTCTACCCTGCCAACTCCTGGCTGCCAACTCAGAGTGCGTGGACTTCCCCAATTCTTTATTGACCAGCCCCACTCATGTTCCCTCAGCAACCTGCATTTGAGTGGAATGTGACTTAAATAGGCTACTTCAGCCCAACTCTGGCACTGAGTAGATGTAGCCAGTTTGTATTTTCGGTCAACTGCGATGTCAGAGAATTTGTCATAATTATGTCTCTGCTCTCCCAGCAAGCTTCATGGACACAGGGTTTCAAAGGACGTTTGGAGGAGTCTCATACCCACCCTTTCCAGGTAGCCCAGGTTTTACCTCACTGCAGTTTTTTGGTTTGTGACACTTTCTGACTTTCAAAAGTTCAAGCAGAGTCTGTCTAAAGCCTGACATCTTTCGTTGTGGATTATTCAGGTGTTATTTGTGTTTGCCTTCCTTCGTTTGAGCCCATTTTGTTTTTCCATAGCATAATCATCGTGGTCTTTGTCAGATTTCCCCCTTTGGTATGCTTGTCAGCCAGTTCTCCATCATCCCAAGGTATCAATTTTCTATTTCTTTAACCACCCTATGTTCTATAGGCCTACGTGTGAGTGCTTTTCATTGTTGGGTGTTGTCTTTGAATTTAAATTGGTCACTTGTAGCAATCTTTACCATGCTAGCTTTGGTCAAAATGAGCACTGTGAACACGTGTTCATCTTGGTTGGTCTGACATTCTGAGATCTTAAACTCCAAATTCTAGCTTGTCATGTTAACCTTCTTCATGAACATAATGTAACCGAGACAAATTAGACAGATGTGATGAATTCCGTTCCAGGTAAGATACTTTTCTGTCTCATTTCTGGATTTGGGAAGTTTCAATCTTGACCCCCGATCCTTGAATGTTCCACTAGATTACTTCTAGATACTGGCTTACTGTATTTCTATAAGGTGTGTTATTTGTTTGATTTACAACCTCATGTTTATTTCTCTATAAAGATAATTGCAATGTTCTAATTTTCAGACAACCTCCTTTCACATGGTGTCAATACACGTCATCAGTAATCATTCTACTCCAAGAGATGGGGGAGAGTATTTCTTTGGAGCCAAACTGAGCACACTAGCCTGGTAGGGCATCCCTCACAAAGCAATGAAGCCCTCGGGAAAAGGGTGATTCTCAGCACACTTCTGGAGCCCTGCCAAACAATGCGACATACCTGGAGCATGATGGGGTTCTAGTCCTTCAAGGGTTCAAAGAGATGTATTGTGACACATTAGCATGTACCCAGTGGGCCTCTGTAATGCCAGAGCTATGGAAAGTGAGACTTCTCTTCAATGAGTGCTAGGGGCATAGGAAGGGAAGCATCAATCCTTCTCTACAATGTCCTCAGGAGATCTGTCTTGATTTGGGATTATGATTAAGACAGAAGGACAACGTAGGTCTGATAAGACCCAAGTCCAGCCTCTGGTTTCAAATCAAGTTGCAAGCTTCAATCAGCACGGCCTCCACATCTACTTGAGTAGATAACAATGTTCTCCAGTAAGTGCTTGTCTGTCTGTTATTTATTACTTCTCCACAATGACTTCTTTCTTATCCCTTTAATCAGCGGCAATTCTAACTCTTCATGTTTCAGTTCTGGTTTCTGTTTTTAAATTCTTTTCTGGGTATCTCTCACTTGAGTATCGTAGCCTAGGACAATCCTCGGACTATAAAGATGAGGCCATCTTGGGTGACATGTTCACTGTGATGTCATAAACACCCTCAAATTTCTCAGTTGTCCCGGCATCTTCCATGCACACAGTATTTCAGAGCCATCTGATAGCAGTCTGATAGTTTTCCATTTCCTTGATTTCTTGTCTGTTTATAACTTTATCTTTGGACTTTTAAATGTCTACTACATTCTCTCTAGACACTGAATTCTTTACTTTAAGTTTATCCTTGGTTTTATCTGTCACATTTTGTGGATATGGCCAAATATGTAGACTTTCCCCCGAAAAAGTTCACGAGTCCCTCCCAAGTTGAAGTTGCCCAGCCAATCCTCTGATGTTCAATGATCGTGTCATCTTGTGCAGTCCAACAATTCCACCTATGCAAGTCACATCACTTCCTCCATTCTGTATTTGAGAAGTCTACCAGATGCATCATAGATTGCAATATTTTCATGTTGTTTTCCTGGTGCATATGTATAAGGTCTGCTCACAATTTCCACTTATGTATGATCTCTGCCCGCACCATACCATGAAATCTATCTCTCCTGATGTTACTAATCTGATCAGCACCCGTGATGCGAATCCATGAGTCCCAGGCCACAGACTAGGAACTTGGGCTCTTACACACCAGAACACATGACTGGCCCTGAATTTTACTTTTGGACCAATCTTTTGCCTGAACTTGGGAAGAAGCTGGCCTGCTGTGATTATTCGTGAAGGTAATGAGTAGTAACCTCACAGTAGGTAACATTTGCCCTTGGTTCATGAATTTAGCACGGAACACATTGTCTTTGTAGTATTCTTCTTAATATATTTGCAATGGTCTACCTTTCTGTAGCATCTCTAAGCATTTGTAGGAGATTCACAATCCTTGAAAGTTTATCTTCTCTAATCTCTTTCAGCCTCAAAAGCTTTATGCCGGAAATCTGCACAGCTTTTTGGATTTTTTCTTTCCCTCTGGGAACCACCAATCCAAAGTGAAGGCTGCCATCAAAGCTAAAATGCTCCATTTGGCCCCAATGAAATTCTTTCCCCCATCTCTTGTCATAGAAGAGTATTGATTATGTGGTTTGCCACCGTATGTGAGGAAGTTGGCTGAATATTAGAATATTACACTTATATTTAACGAAAAATAAACATGCCAGAGCTGAGGACGTAAACCAAACAACTAGCAAACCCTACAGAAATAAAGTAAACCAGTATCTAGACGTAATCTACTGGAACAATGAAGGATCCGAAGTCAAGGTCTAGCCTACCCAAATTCAGAAAAAAAGACATAAAAATATCTTACCTGGAGAGAGGAATTCATCAGATTTGTCTAATTTGTCTCGGAAACATTATGTCCATTATGTGGTTGCCAGGACAAACTAGAGTTTGGCGTTTCTGATCTCAAAATGTCAAACCAACCAAGATGACCTCGTGTTCTCAGTGCTCAGTTGGACCTAGGCTAGGATAGCCAAGATTCCTTCAAGGGAACGATGGAAATTCAAAGACAAAACCCAACAATCACGAAAGTCCACACATCGGCCTAGAGAACATATGGTGATTAAAGAAATACAAAATTCCTAACTTGGAATGAAGGAGAACACACTGATGAGCATATCTATGGGAGACAGCTGTGAAAGACCATGAGGATTGATGTGGATTAAGCCTGCCCCCATTCGAAAGCCCAAGGTTAGCTGGTGAACATGCAGAACTATATGACCCGTTGAATTTCTTTTGGTATGAATTAGAGGTGCCCCAGTGAGAGAAGCCCAGGTCATGCTCACCTACATGCCTATCTATGGGACCAGTTTCGTATCTAGTGTTATAAGACCACACAATATTCAGAACCCATCTGAACTGAAATCATGTAATGACTTTTTACCTCATCTTTTCTTTTTCCAGGAAAAATTAATCACGTACCCATGCCTGATAAAATTAGTCCTTAACCTCAACTCTGGGCAGCAGCAGGAGCTGTGACTGCCCATGGGTCCTTTCCCAATGCAGCAGCAGCAGCAGCTCTTCACTGCCCATGGGTCCTGTCCCCATGCATGCAGCTCTTCACTGCCCATAGGTCCTGTCCCCATGCTATCCTGTACCATTCTCTAAATAAAAGAGCACCACTGCCAGACCTTGAGGGTCCAAGAAATCTTATTTTCAACTCTTGAGCTTGCCGACCATGCATCACATCCTGTGGCCCATATGGGGAACGTGCTTCATTGGTTTGTGAGCTCGAATTCTGGTAAGTGCCCTTTCCTTCCCTGTGCCTCTCTCTTTTTCGAGGATGGATCTAAATTCACTTCTCCATCAGGAACTGTCTTGAATAGCTGTATGAATTCATGTTTG
Source organism: Equus asinus (assembly GCF_041296235.1). Taxonomy (NCBI): domain Eukaryota; kingdom Metazoa; phylum Chordata; class Mammalia; order Perissodactyla; family Equidae; genus Equus; species Equus asinus. The sequence continues at coordinate 3,953,017 of NC_091813.1, read as the reverse complement.
CTGCCCATGGCTACTCTATGATGCAAATCTGGCATTCAGCTTGAAGAGAATCAGTACCTTAAGCCTAAGAGTGATGTAGAATGAATTAATCCATTCCTTCCTGACCCTATCTCTAATACATAGATTTTACGTGGGAACGGGTCAGCCATTTAAGTCATTAGGATGGTTGGCAATCTCCAAGACTCTCGTGGAAGGTTTCTATCCCTAAAGCTGGATTGGGATAACTCCCATGCACTTGACCATCTGAACGGTGTGAATGTCCCAATCGGGACTTCAGTTCAGGGAAAGTACCAACGTCTAAGCTTTGCCTGAGTATTGGAAACCCTTCTTTGGAGAATCGCTCCAACACGCAATTGGGTAGAATGACCCCAGCGTGGCGGAAACTTCTTCACTATTTCTCTCCGTCATGTTCTCTCTTAAACTTCTCCTTTTCTCTTGGGGACCACTCACCAGGCAACTATTACTTCCAGGCAGAATAGGAAAGATGTTCAAAAGGCACCTGTTACGGCCAGGCATAGCAGGGAAGGTATCCAAGGGATGCAATTCTGGGGGACACCCCCATCACCCCTTGCTATAGGCACCCCAAAGTAGGAACAACAGGTAGGATGCTTCCCTAGGTTCAGGGGGGATTTTCAAGGTAATGGACTTGTCTCACCTTTCTTAGAGTTGCAATGGCCATTTTCATCTCCTTTTGAGCTTTGCAACCGGGAAACAAAGAAATCTTTCAAGAGTCAAGTCCTCCAACACTGGGAGCCCCAACATTGGCTTTCTTGGTCTGATCACCTCGATGATACTTTGGGGGACCTGAAAGAGAACTCCACTCAAATCTGTAAGTACTGCAGGCAAAATTTGATGGCAAATCCTTGGCTGGGCTTTTCTGGCCTCTAGAGGCCTTCACAGTTGAATCTGTGATTCCTCATAAAAATTTCCAGCAAAGTATACTTAAAAAAGCCTGTATAAACAATTGCTATTCTTGTAGCTGTTATGTAAATAATTAGAGCAAGTTGTATTGAAACTACACTTTGCTTGCAAACCTGTTAATCCTGATTTGGCTATCTTTTGTAAAAATGAGGGTGATTTAAGAGAGAAAAAATTATGTTTCTGTAGAAGCTATAGTAGGCATTCATGGATATTAGATTCTAGCTCTTTTCATCCACAAGATTCATCTATTACTAATCGTAATGTCTCCTTGTGCTCATCTATGTCTGACACCTGCGAGTTCCCTGGCCACAATCAAACATTTTCCTTTAAAACTACTCCCCAAATACTAACTAGATTTGCCTTATCACAGGTGGACCAGAAACAAGTTCCCAAGGTAAAGTCCGCAACTTATCGATACACACAGGATGGACCATATGAAATTTGGGATGAATGTATTTGGTTCACTCCTACTAGTGGTCAACTCAGTAAAAGGTCACTCTCTGTTGGGAACAAACCAATCACACTTGTGATACATGGCCTAATAACAGCCGACCTATGGGAAAAATTTGCTGTTATATGTGTTCTCATATCATAGTCTTAAAAAAGTACTGATTGGTTTGGGACTGACTGGGATAGACAGCCCAGCACGATATGGTTAGTCCCTAATGGTGCTCAGTGGCTATGCGGCTCCAATTTATGGCCTTTGCTGCCACCTAAGTGGATTGAACGATGCACACTAGGCTTTGTCTTGATGCAGGGTAGAACTACATTTACTATATCTCCTCCTGCTATCCTACCCAACCTGCAGCAGCACTGAACCAGGTCTGTCTTCCACTGGTATGACCATCTTTCCGCAATTTTCCTTCCCCAATTAGGAATCGAAAGTGTCGTCTTGCACATGGAATCCTAAACAAATTTATTATGAAGGCATTAAATGAGGCACAACATAGCATTTTGCTGCTCAATTTAGAAGTATCCCAAGTGTGTAAGGCAGTCCTCCAAATCCAAATGGCACTGGATGTCTTGACAGCAGCACAAGGGGGCACCTATGCCATTATAAAAACTGAATGTTGTGTCTATATTCCTGACTACCGTCAAAATATTTCTGGCTTCCTATCCCAACCACCAAATTAAATCCATGTCTTATCAACCCTAACTCTAAACGATTGGTTGAACTCCAAGTCAGGACCAGGTTTCTGCACTACTTCAATACGTTATACATTGGGTCTAACATACTGCTTGTATTTCTTATTATAGTTTGTTGTCTGTTTTATTGTCTGTCTTCCGCATGTGAAAAAAGTTTCACCTCCTGGACCACCTCTCGTCAAATGATTCTCTCGTCTCCAGAGGCTCTGTATACCTTGTCAGCCTTGAACTCCACAGGTGAAGGCTTCCAGTCCACTGACAATCCTACCTGTACCTGTGACCCCATTTAGGGACAGCTCTGCAACCTTGTACAGCCATAAGTAGTTACAGAAGACTGACCATCGTCCATATCCCCAAACCTCTCCAGTCCAAATGGGTTCAGGGGGCGTTTATGATGTGGATTAAGGCTGCCTCAGCTAGGGAAGCCCAAGGTGATCTGGCCTACATGCCAAATTATATGAGCAGGTGGAATTAGGGCTGACTCAGGGAGAGAAACTCAGCGTATCCTCAGCTACATGCTGATCTACAGGGCCAGATCCGTATCTAAAGTTATATGACTGCACAATAAGCAGATCCCATCTGCACTGAAATCATTTAAAGACATTTTACCACATCATTTCTTTTTCCAGTAAAAATAAATCATGTACCCATGACTTATAAAACTAGCACTAACCCTCAACTCAGGGCAGCAGCAGGAGCTTTGACTGATCATGGGTCCCATCCCCAGGGAGCAGCAGCAACTCTTCACTACCCATGGGTCCTGTCCCCATGCTATCCCATACTATTCTCTAAATAAAAGAGCACCAGTGCCAGACATTCAATGTCCGAGCAATCTTTCATTCGAGTCTTCAGCTCACCGAGCCCATATCAACAATTATAACATGGAAAACAAAAAACCGTCGCAGAAAATGGAAGGCACACAGAAATCACACCTGAATAATCCACAATGGAAGATGTCCGTTTTAGACATTCCCTGAACGTTCAAAAGACAGAGAAAGTCACAAACCCAAAAACTGTAGCAAATGTCAAACCTAGGCTAAATGGTAAGGGTGAGTTATGAGACTGCTAAAATGGGGCTCTGAAAACCTGTGTCGATGATGTCTGCTGTGATAGCAGAGACACAATTCTACGCAATCCTCTGACATCACAGTGGAGAAGAAAAACAAACTGGCCTCGTCTACACAGTGCAAGATTTGTCCCAAATAGCATATTCAAATCACATTCCACATCAAAGGCAGGTTTCCAATGGAACATGAAAGGTGCTGGCCAGTGGTGCAGTGGTGAAGTCCGCAAATTCTGGGTCGGCACCCAGGGCAGACCATGCAGAATCCTTGAGGTGAACCTCCGCACCGATGATCCACATATTCTGGGGCAGGCGTCCAAGGTAGTGTACAGGCAGATGGGAAGCAACGTCAGACAGCATCATTCTTGCCAAGCTAATACAGCAGCATTGCCTCCAGATGTGAGCACAGCCATAAACATCTGCCAAAACAAAACCAATGAAAAGTTTCAAAGAATAGAAAAACTGAACCTCTGGGAAAAAAACATGCAAGTAAGAAGAATAAGATTTCTAGGAATAAGCTTAGACAAACAGGTGCAAGCTATGGAAACCGAAAACTAGCAAAGCTTGAGGGAAAGAAATTCCAGAAAACACAAGGAAACAGAAGGGTATTCCGTGCTCTAGGAATGTAAGATCTGAAACACCTGAAACGTCCGCAATGGATAAAGCAATCTCTGGGTTGCATGCAATGCCAGTCAAATTTGCAGCAATCTTTCCCAGAGAATTAGAAGAGAAAATCCTAAAGTCTCTATCCAGCAACAAGGGACCCGGAATACCCAAAGGAATTCTGAGGAGAACGAACAAAGCAGGACGTATCACACTTTGATTTCAACATGTAGGACGAAGCGCTTGGTACCGAACCAGCACAGCCTGGTCCCAAAAACAGGCACAAAGACCAATGGAACAGAATGCAGAACCCAAGGGTCAACTCACACATATATGGACAGCACATTTGCAATGAGGAAGGCAAGAGGAGACAGTGGAGAAAGGAGAGTCTCTAAAATAAATGGTGCTGGGAAGACTGCACAGCCACATGTAACACAATAAGAGTAGATCATGATGTTACACCAGGCACACACACCACCTCGAAATGGATTAAAGCCTTCAACGGAAGTCTTGAAACAGTGAAACTTCTAGGAGAAAACACAGGCAGCTTGCTCTTTGCCATCTGGGGTAGCCGCCTATTTGGAAGAAGCATGTGTGACTGGGCAAGGGCAACAAAGAAAAGAAGAAAGAAGCAGGACTCCATCCAACGTAGAAGCTTCTGTCCAGCTGGGGAAACCGTCCACTCAATGCAAAGACAGCACAACAACAGAGACAGGATGTTTCAAACCACACATCTGAGAAGGGCTGAATAGCCAAAAGACCCAATGACCACACACGTCTCCACAAGAGAAAAAACAAAAAGCCCATTAAAACCTGGGCAGAAGATGGAAACAGAGATTTACCCCAAGAAGACAGAAAGGTGGCCAACAGCTGTATGAACACATGTTCAACACCATTAAGTATAAGGCCCACGCAAATCCTCACGGCAATGAGATGACAGCTCCCTGTGTTCAGAATAGCTATAAGGTACAAGACAGGAAACAACAAGTGTCAGAGAGAAGGTGGAGAGAAGGGAAGAGTCCTGCACCTCTGGTGGGAGTGCAAACCGGTGAGGGCACTAGGCATAGCCATGTGAAATTGCCTCAGAAATTTCCAAGTCCATCTACCATATGATCCAGCTATTCCTCTCCAGCGTGTTTATCCAAACAACTGAGAAACACTAATGCACACAGATCCATGCCCCGCTGTGTTCACCACAGCCTTACTCCCGATATCCAAGACATGGAAGCCGCCCTGGTGCCCATCAAAAAACCAATGGAGAAGGAAGTTGGGGTATATCCACACAAAGGCAAAACACTCAGCTGTAAGAAAGAGTGCAGTCCAGCGATTTCTGACAGCAGAATCACTCCTGAGGGTGGGAGGGGAACTGAAACAAGCCCAAGGGAGAAATCAAATACCATCGCATCTCACTTGCAAGCAGAAGATTAAAATAAGGACCAACAAACAGGTAGAACGTGATATGGGATTGGTGGTTCCCAGAGGGAACGGGTGGCAGTGGATGGTGGGAGAAAGAGTTGATTAGGCACAAGTGTGGGGTGTGCACCTGTAATTAGGCTTACTGTGGGGAAGAAGATGTAGCATACACAGAAGTCTAAATCTATGAGGATGTAAATCTGAAAGCTATAGGATTCTCTAATGCTAGGTTATGGAAATCAATTCACCTAAAATCAAAACTCCATAAAGGCAAGCAGGTTTAAGGGACAAAGTTTGCAGGCTGAAAGAGTTTAGAGATTATGAACTTCAAAGGATTGATAATCACCTCAAAATGCTTAATGATGCAACATAAAGGTAGACCATTGCAAAGAGATGAAGAGGAACACTACCAACAGAACCTGACCCGTGCTATACTCCTGAGCCAACTGAAAATGCTGCTGTCCACGATGTTACTGGTAATTACCTTTACGAATAATCAATGCAGAAAAACATCTTCCCAAGTTCAAGCCAAAGGTTGGTCCAAAAGTCCAATTCAGGGCCAGCCCTCTGGTGTAGTGGGTAAGTGTCCATGTTCCACTTGGGCGGCCTGGGACTGGCAGGCTGGCATCTCAGGTGCAGATCCGATTAGGAGCATTAGAAAATATAGATTTCAAGGTATCGTGCCGACAGATATCATGAAGAAGTAGAAATTGTGAGGATACCTTATGAATACACACCAGGAAATGAACCATGACAATATTACAATCTATGAACACATCAGGTACACTTCCCCAAATGATGAAGGAAGGAAAACATCTGACCTGCCAAGGTGGAAACACCAGTCTGCTATGAGTTGACATGATCATTGCTCATTAGAGGATTGCTTGGGTAACTTCAGCTTCGCAGGGACTCCAGGACTTTCTGTGGGGAAAGTCCACACATTTGGCCACTTCCACAAAAGATAAGAGATAAATCCCAGGACTATCTTAAAGGAAAGAAACCACTGTCTAGAAGGAATGTAGTAGAACTCTCAAGGTTCTAGGATAAAGTTAGAAACCGACAAGAAGTCCAGAAAAAGGAAAACTATCACACCTGGAAAGGGGGAGTCATCAGAATGGTATGAGATGGCTCTGAAACACTGTGTGCATGGAGGTTGTCAGGACAACTTAGAATTCTGAGCATGTTTATGACATCACGGTGACCATGTCACCAAAGTTGGCCATAGGTTTATAGCTCGAAGATTGGCCTGGGCTAGGATATTCAAGTGAGAGGTACACAGAAACAGCTTTTCCAAACACAAACCCGGGACAGAAACTTGAAGACATCAAAGAGACGCTAATTCAAGGGATGAGAAAGGAATCATTGGGAAGAAGAGACAATAGAGGGTCAAGTACTCAGAGGAAAACATTGTCATCTACGGAAGTCTAGGGAGGCCATGCTGATTCAAGCTGGAAATGTGTTCTGAAAAACGAGGCCGGACCCGGGGCTTATCAGACCTACATTGTCCTTCTGCCTTACCCATAATACAAAGTCAAGAATGATCAATTGAGGACATTGAAGAGAAGAATCGAGGCCTCCTTTCGTAGGCCCCTAGCATTCTTGAAGAGAATTCTCACTTTCCACAGCTCTCAAGTCACGGGGGCCCACTGGGTATATGCCAATATGTCACAAGAGAGCTCATTGATGCCTTGAAGGAATGGCCCCCAGCCATGCTTGCGTATGTCTCTTGGTTTGGAAGGGCTCTAGAAGTGTGCTGAAAAGTACCCTTTTGCAGAGGGCTTCCATCCTTTGTGAAGGCTGGCCTCCCAGGTTACAGGGCTCAGTGGGATCAGTGAGATTCTCTCCCCATATCTCTTACCGTAGAAGGAGTATTGATAATGTGTTTCAAAACCACACGTAGAGAGGATGGCAGAAAATTAGAACATTACCATTATACTTAAAGAAAAATAAACATACCACAGCTGAGGATGTAAATCAAACAAATAACAAACCCTGTAGAAATAAAGTAAGCCAGTATCTAGACGTAATCTAGTGGAAAGTTCAAGGATCAGTGGTCAAGCTCGAAACTTCCCAAATCCAGAAAAGGGACAGAAGGTCTCTCACCTGCAGAGAGAAATTCATCAGATTCATCTAATTTGTGTCGGAACCATTGGGCCCATGAAAGTGGTTGCCAGGATAACCTCGAACCTGGAGTTTATCATCTCACAATGTCAAACGAACCAAGATGACCTCGTGTAGTCAGTGCTCAGTTGGATCTAGGCTGGGATAGCAAAGATTCCCTCAAGTGAACGATGAAAATTCCAGGACAACACCCAACAATCACGAAAGGACTCACACCTTGGCCTACAGAACATATGGTGATTAAAGAAATACAAAAATCCTAAAATGGAGTGAAGGAGAACGCACTGATAAGCATGTCAAAGGACATTCGTGAAGGGAAGCAGTAGTAACATCAGGGTCGGTAACATTTTCCGTTGATTCATGATTTGGCTCGGACCATGTTCTCTTGGTAGTATTCCTCTTCATCTCTTTGCAAAGGTCTACCTTTCTGTATCATCATTAAGCATTTGGAGGCGAATGCTAATCCTTGGATGTTCATCTTCTCTAATGTCTTTCAGCCTCCAAAGCTTTAGGCAGTAAATCTGCACCCTTTTTTGGAGTTTTGATTTTATGTGAAGTGATTTCCGTAACCCTGCATTCTAAGCTCCTATAGCTTTCAAATCTCCATGCTCATAGATTTAGACTTCTGTGTAGGCTGAATCATCTTCACCAGTGTAAACCTAATTACAGGCCCTCACCACACACTTGTGCCTAATCAACTCTGTCCCTCCGTCCCCAGACAACTTTCCCTCTGGGAACTGCCAATCCTATGTCACGTGCTACCTGTTTGTTGGTCCATTTTTCCTCTTCTCCTTGTACGTGAGATCCTCTAGTATTTGACCTTACCCCAGTGCTTGTTTCAGTTCCCCGATACCCTCAGGAGCCAATCAGGTGGTCACAAATGGCTGCACTGCATGTGTCCCTACAGCTGAGTGCTATGCCATTGTGTGGCTATAGCCCATCTTCCTTCTCCATTTGTCCCTTGATGGGCATCAGCGAGGCTTCCAAATGTTGCATATCAGGAGTAAGGCTGTGGGGAATACAGCGATGCACGGATCTCTGTGCATTAGTATTTCCAAGATCTTTGGATATATACGCCACAGAGGAATACCTGGATCATGTGGTAGATGGATTCTGAAAATTCTGAGGCAATTCCACACCACTTCACGTAGTGGCTGCACCGGTTTACACTCCCACCAGCAGTGCAGGAGGCTTGCCTTCTCTCCACCTCCTCTCTGAAACTTGTTGGTTCCTGTCTTCATCCTTATAGCCATTCTGACAGCTGTGAGCTGCTATCTCAGTGCCGTTCGTATTCGCATTGAGCAGAGACTTAACGATGATGAGCATGTTTTCATACAGCCTGTTGTCCATCTTTCTATCATCCTGGGAGAGCTGTCTGTTTCCATCTTTTGCCCTGGTTTTATTGGGCTCACTGTTTTTTTTCCTGTGAAGACGTATGAGTTCATTGGATCTTATGGCTGTTCACCCCTTCTCCGATGTGCGGTTTGCAAACATCTGCTGTCAGTTGTTGCACAGTCTTCGCAGTCAGTCGATGGTGTCTTTGGGCAGAAGCTTCTGCGTTGGATGGAGTCCCGCTTGTTTCTTGTTTCCTTTGTTTCCCTTGCCCGGTCACACATGCTTCTTCCAAACAGGTGGCTAAGCCAGATGGCAAAGAGCAAGCTGCCTGCGTTTTCTCCTAGAAGCTGCACGTTTTCAAGTCTTCTGTTCAAGGCTTTAATCCATTTCGAGGTGGTGTGTGTCCCTGGTGTAACATCACGGTCTACTCTCACGGTGTTCCATTTGGCTGTGCTGTCTTCCCAGCACCATTTCTTGTCGCGACTCTCCTTTCTCTGCTGTCTCCTCTTGGCTCCCTGGTCGAAAATGGGCTGTAAATATGTGTTTCAGTTGACCTCTGGGCTGTCGATTCTGTTCCATGGGTCTGTGTGCCTATTTGGGTGCCAGGGTGTGCTGTTTCCGTACCTAGCACTTCGTCCTATATCTGGAAATCAATAAGTGCGATGCCTGCTGCTTTGTCCGTTTCCCTCAGTATTCCTTTGGCTATTCAGTGTCCTTTGTTGCTGGATAGAAACTCTAGGATTCTCTCTTCCATTTCTGTGGGAAATAGTGCTGCGACTTTGACTGGGACTGCATGGAATCCAGAGATGGCTTTATGCGGTATGGACGCTTCAAGTGTGTTAGTTCTTCCATTCGAAGAACACGGAATAGCCTTCCGTCTCCTTGTGTCTTCTGGAGTTTCTTCCCCAGAATCTTTGCTGGATTTCGGTTTCCATAGCTTTCTCCTGTTTGGCCAAGGTTATTGCTAGATATCTTTTACTTCTTACTGGCATGCTTCCTTTTTTGAGGTTCAATTTTTCAATTCTTTGCAACTTTCGATTGGCTTTGTTTTGGCAGAAGTTTATGGCTGCGCTCATATCTGCGGGCCATGCTGCTCTATTTGCTGTGGAAGAGTGGAGAAGTCTAATGTCGCTTCCCATCTACCTCCACACTACCTCACACATCTGCCCCAGAATGGCTGGACGAGCCGTGAGGATGCTCACCTGCAGGATTCCATGTGGCTGAAGCTGGGCTCCCAAACCAGAATGCGCGGACTTCACCACTTACCCTCTGGCCGGCCCCTTTCGTGTTCCATTGGCAACCTGCAGTTGAGTGGGACGTGACTTGAATATGCTACTTGAGCCCACCTCTGGCCCTGTGTAGATGAGGCCAGCTTCTTTTTCTGGCCCTCTGTGATGTCGGAGGATTTGTCAGAATCGTGTGTCTGCTGTCCAGTCTAGCTTCGTGGATGCAGGCTTTCAGAGCCCGCGTGGAGCAGTCCCATAACCCACCCTTCCCAGTTAGTCCAGGTTTGACCTTCGCTGCAGTTTTTGGCGTTGTGACTTTCTCGGACTTTCAAACGTCCAGTCAGAGTCTGTCTAATGACTGAAGTCTTTCACTGAGGATTATTCAGATGTGATTGCTATTGGCCTTCCATTTTCAGGGATTTTTTTCTCTTTTCCTAAGTCTAATCGTTACGGTCTTTCTGACCTATCTCTCTTCGATATGCTTATCAGTCCGTTCTCCTTCATTGCAAGCTATGACTTTTGTATTTCTGTAATCACCATATGTTCTGTATGCCGAGGTCTGAGTCTTTTCGTGATTGTTGCGTGTTGTCTTGGAATTTCCATCGGTCACCTGTAGGAAACTGCTATCCTGGCCGAGGTGACACTGAGCCCTGAGAACACGTGGTCGTCTTGGTTGCTTTGACATTCTGAGATCAGAAACTCCAGATTCGAGGTTGTGCTGGCAACCGCCTTCACGGACATTATGTTTCCGAGACATATTAGAGAAATCTGATGAACTCCGCTCCAGGTAAGATACTTTTCTGTCTCATTTCCGGATTTGGGAAGTTTCGAACTTTACTCCCGATTCTTGAGTGTTCCACTAGATTACGTCTAGATACTGGCTTACTATATTTCTATAGAGTGTTTTACTTGTTCGATTTACATCCTCAGCTCTGGCATGTTTATTTTTCTATAAACATAATTGTAATGTTCTAATTTTGAGCCAACCTCCTTACATCTGCTGTCAATACACGATATTAATAATCATTCTACTTCAAGAGATATGGGGAGAGAATTTCATTGAAGCCAAACCAAGCATACTAGCCTGGTAGGGCAGCCCTCACAAAGCAATGAAGCCGTCTGGAATAGGGTGCTTCTCAGCACAATTCTGGAGCCCTGTCAAACAATGGGACATACACGAATCATGACGGGGGTCCATTCCTTCAAGGGTTCAAAGAGATATCTTGTGACACATTAGCATGTACCCAATGGGCCTCTGTAATGCCAGAGCCATGGAAAGTGAGACTTCTGTTCAATGAATGCTAGGGGCATAGGAAAGGAAGCATCAATAATTGTCTACCCTGTCTTCAGGAGATCATTCTTAATTTTGGATTATGATTAAGGCAGAAGGACAATGTAGGTCTGATAAGCCCCAAGTACAGCCTCTGGTTTCAAATCAAGTTTCAAGCTTGCATCAGCATGGCCTCCCCATACACTTGAGTAGATTACAATGTTCTCCACTCACCGCTTGTCCCCCTATTATTGCTTCCTCACAATGACTTCTTTCTTACCCCTTTAATCAGCGTGTATTCTCTCTCTTCAAGTTTCAGTGCCTGGTTTCTGTTTTTAAATTCTCTTCTGGGTATCTCTAACTTGAGTATCGTAGCCTAGGACAATCCTCAGACTATAACCATGAGGCCATCTTGGGTGACATGTTCACTGTGATGTCATAAACTCCCTCAAACTTCTAAGTTGTCCCAGCATCTTCTATGCACATGACTACTCTCCCTTTCCAGCTTGAATAGTTTTCCATTTCCTGGATTTCTTGTGGGTTTCTAACTTTATCCTTGAACTTTTAAATGTCTACTACATTCTCTCTAGACATGGTTTCTTTACTTTAAGTTTATCCTGGTTTTTATCTGTTACATTTTGTGAATATGGCCGAATGTGTAGACTTTCCCCAGTGAAAGTCCTGGAGTCCATCCAAAGTTGAAGTTGCCCACTCAAGCCTCTGATGTGCAATGATCGTGTCATCTCATGCAGTCCGCCAATTCTACCTATGCAGGTCACATCACTTCCTTCAGTCTGTATTTAGGGAAGTGTACCAGATGTGTCATAGATTGCAATATTTTCATGTTTTTTTCCTATTGCCTATCTCTAATGTATGCTCACAAATTCGACTTCTTTGTGATCTCTGTACACACCATACCATGAAATCTATCTTTCCCAACGTTACTAATCTGATCAGCACCAGTGATGCGAATCCATGAATCCCAGGCCACCCTATAGGAATGTGGGCACTTACCCTCCTGAACACATGACTGGCCCTGAATTTTACTTGTGGACCCATATTTTTCCTGAACTTGGGAAGAAGATGGCCTGCTGTGATTATTCGTGAATGTAATTACTAGTAACATCATAGACGGTAACATTTTCCCTTGGTTCATCTGTTTAGCAGGGAACACATTCTCTTCATAGTATTCCCCATAATCTATTTGTAATGGTCTACTTTCTGTAGCATCATTAAGCATTTGGAGGAGATTCACAGTCCTTGGAAGTTCATCTTCTCTAATCTCTTTCAGCCTCAAATCCTTTATGCCCCAAATCAGCACGCCTTTTTGGATTTTTTCATTCCCTCTGGGAATCACCAATCCAAAGTGAAGGCTGACATCCAAAGCTAGAATGCTCACTTTGGCACCAGTGAAATTCTCTCCCATCTCTGGCCGTAGAAGATTATTGACTATGTGTTTTGACAGCATATGTGAGGAAGTTGGCTGAAAATTAGAACATTACACTTATATTTAACGAAAAATAAACATGCCAGAGCTTAGGGTGTAAATCAAACAACTTACAAACCCTACAGAAATAAAGTAAAACCGTATCTAGATGTAATCTACTAGAAGGACCATGGATCCGGGGTCAAGTTCCAGCCTTCCCAACTTGAGAAAAGAGACATAAAAATATCTTACCTGGAGACAGGAATTCATCAGATTTCTCTAATTTGTCTCAGAAACATTATGCCCATAAGGTGGTTGCCTGGACAACCTAGAATTTGGAGTTTCTGATCTCAGAATGTCAAACCAACCAAGATGACCTCGTGTTCTCAGTGCTCAGTTGGACCTAGGCTAGGATAGCAAAGATTCCCTCAAGTGAACGATGGAAATTCAAAGGCAATGCCCAACAATCATGAAAACACTCACACATCAGCCTAGAGAACATATGGTGATTAAAGAAACACAAAATTCATAACTTGGAATGAAGGAGAACGGACTGATAAGCGTATCTATGGGAGATAGCTGAGAAAGACAATGACGATTGATGTGGATTAAGGCTGCCCCAGCTCGAAAAGCCCAAGGTTACCTGGCCTACATGTCAAAGCATATGACCCGGTGAATCTTTTTTGGTATGAATTAGAGGTGCCCCAGTGAGAGAAGCCCAGGCGATGCTCACCTACATGCCTATCTATATGGCCAAATTCGTATCGAATGTTATACGACCACACAATAACCAGACTCCATCTGTACTGAAGTCCTTTAATGGCTTTTTACATCATCTTTTCTTTTTCCAGTAAAAACGTCACGTACCCATGCCTTATAAAATTAGCCCTTACCCTCAACTCAGGGCAGCAGCAGGACATCTGACTGCCCATGGCTCCTTTCCCCATGCAGCAGCAGCAGCTATTCACTGCCCATGCGTCCAGTTCCCATGCCTGCAGCTCTTCACTACCCATAGGTCCTGTCCCCATGAAACAACTCTTTACTCCCCATGGGTCCTGTCCCTATCTTATCCTGTACCATTCTCTAAATAAAAGAGCACCTCTGCCAGGCCTTGAGAGACCAAGAAATCTTTCTTCCGACTCATCAGCTCGCTGACCCACCATCATATCTTGTGGCCCCCCTACCGGGAACTTGCTTCATCGGTTTCTGAGCTCAACTTCTGGTAAGTGCCCTTTTCTTCCTTGTGCCTCTCTCTGTTTCGAGGATGAATCTAAATTCACTTCTCCATCAGGAACTGTCTTGGATAGATGTAAGAATCCACGTTTGCTGCCCATGGCTACTCTATGGGGCAAATCATGGCATTCAGCTTGAAGAGAATCAGTACCTTAAGCCTAAGGGCGATGTAGAGTGAATTACTCCATTCCTTCCTGACTCTATCTCTAATATACAAATTTTAGGTGGGTACGGGTCGGCTACTTAAGTCATTAGGATGGTCGGCAATCTGCAAGACTCCCCTGTAAGGTTTCTTTTCCTAAGGTTGGATTGGGATACCTCCCATGGCACCTGACCTGAACTGTGTGAATGTCCCAATTGGGACTCCAGTTCAAGGAAAGTACCAAAGTCTAACCTTTGGTTGCGTATGGGAAGACCTTCTTGGAGAATGCCTCCAACACGCAATTGGGTAGAATGTCCCCAGAGCGGCGGAAAATGCCTCACTAATTTTCTCCATCCTGTTCTCTCTTGAACTTCTCCCTTTGTCTTGGGGACCATTCACCAGGCACCTATTACTGCCACGCAGAATAGGAAGGATGTTCACCAGGCACCTGTAACTTCCAGGCATACCAGGGAAGATATGCAATGGATGCAATGCTGGGGGACACCCCCATCACCCCTTGTTATAGGAACCCCACAGTAGGAATGACAGGTAGGATGCTGCCCCAGGTTCAGGGGGGATTTTCAAGGTAATGGACCTGTCTCTTTCATCTTTCTTAGAGTTGCAATGGCGATTTCGTCTCCTTTTGAGCTTTGCAACAGGGAAGCAAAGAAATCTGTCACCAATCATGGCCTCCACCCCTGGGAGCCCAAACTTGGCATTTCTGGGCCTGATCACCCCAGAAAGCCCAAGTAGGGTGCCCTCTCTTGGGGTTGACTCATTGAGTGTTTTAGTCACCTACTGAGTTGGCTATGAGGGTAGCAGACCTGTGATTTATTCTGTGAACTGTCATGCTACAGTAGTGTGCCCCAGCACGGGAACTGTTGAGTGAGTCTTCTCTTGATAACCCTCTTTGAGCGGCCATGAGGGTGAGGTCTGATGTCTTCATTTCCTTTCTTTGTTTTGCTCATCATGTCCTCTGTTGTCACCAAGTCTTGGTTAACTTCAGGCTGGACTTGACCAGAACCTGGAACTTCTGTAAAATCGGAAAACTTGAAAACCTTTTGCAAGGAACTTCATTCTCAACCCGGGTACTGGGAGCCCCGGCCTCCAGCCAGTTCAAGCCCTTTGTATGCACTCCACCCTTCTCCACTTCACTGTCAGTTGGACACTGGCTTTACTGCCGTGGGGAATGACATAAGCATCCCTTAAGACTCATCACTCAGGGTCATTCTAACTAATTAGAAACACTTTCAATTGTATGGGTTATGCCCCAGAAACTCCAGCTGGTAGAAAATGTGTGATCTTTCTCTCTGCCTTTCTGGTGCAGTTGGACAGGTAGATCAACCTAGAACGTCCTTCAAGTTACAGTCCAGTTTCTGAGAAATCAAGAGCAACCGTCCTTAGGAAATCCTTGCAAGACTGGAAATACAGTTCTAGAGGCAGTTCAGATTCCACCTTGTTCCTTTACCATGAAAAGGATTATCTTCCCCCCTCTCCAGGAACTACTATCTAGCATATCACTCATTCTTAAGACTGAAAAAAAAAAAAAAGGAGGGGAAAGGATAAATGGCCATAAGTGTGCCCTTGCAAAAAGTCTAGCATCTTGAGGGTCTTCTCCATAAGTATTAGTAAAAAGGCTCAAAACAAAGTTTTGATTTGTAACTGGTGAGCTTTATATTATTGTACCAGATTCATGGCAGTAGTTTTTAAAACAATCGTTGTACAGTCTCTGTGTATATGTGTCTATGTGTACATTATACGTGTGATATTTTAACCCCTGGATGGTCTGGCCAAAATTAAGATCTCTGTTTAGTTGGCTTAAAGTAAGTGCTTTCTTAAATTCTAAATGTAGTCGAAATTAATAGAGTGACTTTCAAAGTTAACGTGACGTGAATTAACCTTTGGTAAATGAAAGCTTGTTTAAGTTTGTTGGTTTCATTGAAAATAGTCTTGTCAGAGTTGTCAGTATTTGCATAGGATGCAGGCATTCAGCCTCGGTTTACTAGTCATATAAGTTCACGTTGTCTGTTAAATTTGTCAGCAAAATAATAGCTTTAAATGATGACCAGTTTTGTCTAATGCCTCATGAGGTTTCCATAGTAATCTGAACATAATTGTTGGAAACAAATGGCTTAAATACATAAAACTCATAAAAGTGAGTACAATAACTTTTATGGTCTGTATACTTGGGGAAAAAAACAGCTTCGAAATCCTTTTTGGTAACAATCTTGAGTTTTGCCAAGTTAAGTTAAATGATAAAAAGATGAATATGCGGGTCACTTTTGGATAGAACGGAACTCTCACACATTATTGTTAAACATATCTAAGTTATCTACTTTTGGCTTCTTATTGAAGAGGCAAAAAGCGTTTGGGTGTATCAAAAAGCGTGCCTTGTGTTTTAGTGCGAAGTGGCATGTTTCTTAAGTTGTGAAGTGTTTAGAATGCTGATATAAAAGACATTTCATAATTGTTTACCTTTTTAGTGTTTACTAGGTCCGTTAAGCGTTAAAGGTTCTAACTAACCTATGGAATTAAAGCTACTGGAAATTACTAAGCAAAAGAGCTCTGTATTCAAGGAAGTTAAAATGTATGTTTTCAGTAAAAAAGGTATAAAGAATGGAAATATTTTTGTTTGATGGGTTAAGAAAGATAAATTGCTCCTGATGTACTAGAAAGGAAAAAAGAAAGACTTTGTGACAAGTACTGAAAATGAAAAAGAAAGATGTAGAAGGTTTGTGAAGGAGGAATTCTGAAATGAGTTTTGCCTGGTCAAGTAGACTAAAGTAAGTTCAATTAAGTGAATGAGTTTGAATGTGAAACATAAGTAGGTGCAGAAATTCAAATTTGGTTTTCTCTAAAAGGATACATTTTCTTGAACTTTTGATCTGCTCTTGGTAAAGAGGTTGTAAGAGCTGTTCCTTTGAGTACGTCTACCTAAGAGACAAATCTGTTTTGTGAAAATAATGGCTGAGTCTTAATATTTTTTACTCTTTCTGTTATCACTTTGAATGGATACCTGTGCATTGTTTCACAGTGAGTGTTGTTTGCTATTTGAACAACATTTTAAAAACTTTTGATATGTTGTGACAAGCTTCTCCCTCAAAAATATTCAAATCCTGAATGAAAGCGTTCTTTAGACCTGGTAGACAGAAGAATGATTACTCTGAGGATTTTCAGAGGGTCCCTGAGACTTCTCCAAAAATTTGGTCTCTCTTCCTACAAGGAGGAAAATGCTAAAATCATTTGGCTTATTTGGTCTATTAAATTAAATGGGAAACATTGTGAAATAAGTGACAATAGACTTTCTTAGCTGGTATTTGATGGAGAAATGTTATTAATATAGACGTCTCAAAATTAGATAGCATTCCTAAAATTCTGATCTGCCCTGGTTATCAGTGATAAGTTCACTTATTATCTGGCAGTGTTATATGTCACAGAAGTAGTCAAGTTTCTTTGCCAAATGCCCTTTTGAGTTCTTTGTCCATTTGCAGATAGTTGTTGTTTTACTCTGATGCTTTTTCCTTTTGCAAATATGTTTCAACTTCCGAGAAATTCCTGGAAAGGATTCTGACACAAAGAGTCTAAACGACAGGTTTCTGATAAACCATCAGATTGTAAAACTGAACGGAGTAAGAAATGACCGAATTCTAACAGAAACTATGCTCATCGATCTACTAACAGAAGATTCATCTCAAGAATTGATTATACAGGACTGTGTGCACTGATTAGGACGATTATAAATTTTTAGGACTTCAGTTTGAAATATTGTTGAGTTTTGATGTGTTGTTTTCTCATAATGAAGGAAATCTTTGTCTCTTTTCTCTTATGCTAACTATAACTTACAGCCATTTGGTGAAATTATACCTTTATGAGCAAAACTGAAACATTTATCTTTTTCTCCCTACCTTATCCCTAAGGAATTTGGAAACCCTTTGTGACTGAGTATGGTCATTTCGTGGCAATATTTGCATAAGTTCCATAAGAATCTGTTCTCCTTATAACGGGACACATTGGTTATATTACCAAGGCTTTGACTGGAATGTCATATTTGAAACACACAGCCTCAGATATGACAAGACAGCATTTCAGGAACAAAGATTGGACTTTCTGGAATACGGCCACTCGGAAACACCCGCCTGGTACCTTGTTTACAGAGATATTGGCAATCTTACCCGTTAAGTAAGGAAGCGTGCTTATCTGGCAAGTGCAAGTAACCTCCAAATACTTTGGGGGACCTGAAAGAGAACTCCACTGAAATCTGTAAGTACTGCAGGCAAAATCTGATGGCAAGTCCCTGGCTTGGCTTTTCTGGCCTCTAGAGGCCTTCACAGTTCAATCTGAGATTCCGCAGGAAAAGATCCAGCGAAACACATTTAAAAAAGCCTGTATGAACAATTACTATTCTTGCTGCTCTTATGTAAATAATTGGAGCAAGTTGTATTGAAACTACACTTGATTTGCAAACCCGTTAATCCTGATTTGGCTATCTTTTGTAAAAATGAGAGTGATTCAAAACAGAAAAAATTATGTTTCTGTAGAAGCTATAGTAGGCATTCATGGATATTAGATTCTAGCTCTTTTCTTCTGCAATATTCATGTATTATTAATAGTAATGTCTCCTTGTGGCCATCTACGTCTGACACCTGGGAGTTCCATGGCCACAATCATTTTCCTACACTACTACTGTCCAAATACTAACTAGATTTGCCTTGTCACACTTGGATCATACAGAACAAGTTCCAAAGGTAATGTTCCCAACTTATTAATACACACAGGATGGACAATACAAAATTTGGGATGAATATATTTGGTTCACTCCTACTAGTGGGCAACTCAGTAAAAGGCCACTTTCTTTTGGGGAAGAAAACTCACCCCTGTGATACATGGCCTTATAGCACGCGACCTATGGGAAAAAATCCCTGTTAGATGTGTTCTCATATCATAGCCTTAAAGAAAATACTGATTGGTTTCAGACTGACTGGGATACATGGCTCCACACGCGTTGGTTAGCCCCTAATGGTGCTCAGTGGATATGTGGCTCCAATTTATGACCTTGGCTACCACCTGCATGGATTGGACGATGCACTCTAGGCTTTGTCTGGATGCAAGGTGGAACTACATTTACTATATCTCCTCCTGCTAACCTACCCAACTTGACCAGCCCTGTCTTCTGCTGGTATGACCATATTTCCGCAGTTTTCTTTCACCAATTAGGAATCGACTTTTGTAGCATATTCAAGTCTTGCACATGTAAGTCCTAGACAAATTTACTATGAAGGCATTAAATGATACACAACATAGCATTTCGCTGCTCAATTTAGAAGTATCCCAAGTGTGTAAGGCTGTCCTCCAAATCCAAATGGCACTGGATGTCTTGACAGCAGCACAAGGGGGCACCTGTGCCATTATAAAAACTGAATGTTGTGTCTATATTCCTGACTACCGTCAAAATATTTCTGGCTTGGTATCCCAGCCACCAAATTAAATCCATGTCTGACCAACCCTAAATCTAAATGATTGTTTGAACTCCTAGTCAGGACAAGGTTTCTGCACTACTTCAAAACCTTATTCATTGGGTTAAACATACTGCTTGTATTTGTTATGATATTTTGTTGTCTGTTTCATTGTTTGTCTTATGCATGTCAAAAATGTTTCACCTCCTGGACCACCTCTCGTCAAAGGATACTCTCGTCTCCAGAGGCTCTGTACAACTTGTCACCCTTGAACTCCACCGGTGAAGACTTCTGGTCCACTGAACTTCCTACCTGTACCTATGGCCCCATTTTGGGGCAGCTCTACGACCTTGTACAGCCAGAAGTAGTTACAGAAGACTGACCATCATTCATATCCCCAAAGATTTCCGGTCATAATGGGTTCAGGGGTGGTTTATGATGTGGATTAATGCTGCCCAAGCTAGAGAAGCCCAAGGTGACCTGGCCTACATGCCAAACTACATGAGCTGGTGGATATTTTTATAGTATGAATTGGGGCTGCTGCAGGGAGAGTAATCTCACATTGATCTGTGAAGGCCTCTAGATGCCAGAAAAGCCAAGCCAAGGACTTGCCATCAGATTTGGCCTGCAATACCTACAGATGTGAGTTGAGTTCTCTTTGAGGTCCACTAAAATATTTGGAGGTTCCTTGCACCTGGCAGATAGGCAAGCTTCCTTAGTGACTGGGAAAGATTGCCAGAATCTCTGTAAACAACGTACCAGGCCCATGTTTCCAAGTGGCTGTATTCCAGAAAGTCCAATCTTTGTTCCTGAAATGCTGTCTTGTCATATCTGAGCCTGTATGTTTCAAATATGACATTCCAGTCAAAGCCTTTGTAGTATAACCAATGTGTCCTGTTATAAGGAGAGCAGATTCTTATGGAACTTATGCAAACATTGCCACTAAATAACCATACTCAGTGACAAAGGGTTTCCAAATTCCTTAGGGATAAGGTAGGGATAAAAAGATAAAAGTTTCAGTTTTGCTCATGAAGGTATAATTTCACCATATGGCTGTAAGTCATTGTTAGCATAAGGGAAAAGAGAAAAAGATTTCCTTCATTATGAGAAAACAAAACATCAAAACTCAACAATATTTCAAACAGAAGTTCTAAAAAATTACAACCATCCTCATCAGTTCACACAGTCCTGTATAATCAATTCTTGAGCTGAGTTTTCTGTTAGCAGATCGATGAGCTTAGTTTCTGTTAGAATTCTGTAATTTCTTACTCCGTTCAGTTTTACAATCTGAAAGTTTATCAGAAACCTGTCATTTAGAACCTTTGTGTCAGAACCCTTTCGTGGAATTTCTTGGAAGATGAAGCATATTTGCAAAAGAAAAAAGCATCAGAGTAAAACAACAACTACCTGGAAATGGACAAAGGACTCAAAAGGGCAATTGACAAAGAAACTTGGCTACTTCAGTGACATATAACACTTGCTGATAATAATTGGACTTATGACTGTTAACCAGGAAAGATCAGACTCTTAGGAATGCTATATAATTTTAAGACACCTATATTAATAACATTTACCCATCTTATACCACCTAAGGAAGTCTATCATCACTTATTTCACAATGTTTCCCATGTAATTTAATAGACCAAGTAAGCCTAATTAGTTTAATATCTTCCTTCTTATAGGAAGAGAGAGCAAATGTCTTCGAGAAGTCTCAGGGGCCCTCTAAAAATCCTCAGAGTAATTTTTCTTCTGCCTACCAGGTCAAAAGAAAGCCTTCATTCAGCATTTGAATATTTTTGAGGGAGAATCTCCTCAAAACATAACAAAAGCTTTTCAAATGCTTGTTCAAATAGAAAGCAACACTCACTGTGAAGCAATGCTCAGGTATCTATTCAAAGTGATAACAGAAACAGTCAAAAATCTTAAGAGTGACCTCAGTCATTATTTTCACAAAACAGATTTGTCTCTTAGGTAGACTTACACAAAGGAATAGCTTTTAAGACCTATTTACCAAGAGCAGATCAAAAGTTCAAGAAAATGTATCCTTTTAGAGAAAACCAAACTTGAGTTTCTGCACCTACTTATTTTGAACATTCAAACTCATGCACTTAATTGAACTTACTTTAGTCTACTTGACCAGGCATAAAACTCCTTTCAGAATTTCTCCTTCACAAACCTTCTACAACTTTCTTTTTTGTTTTCAGAATTTGACCCAAAGTCTTTGCTTTTTCCTTTCTAGTACATCACGACAAATTTATCTTTCTTAACCCATCAAACAAAAATATTTCCATTCTTTATACCTTTTCTTTTTGCTGAAAACATCCATTTTAACCTCCTTGAATACAAAGCTCTTTTCCTTAGTAATTTGCAGTAGGTTTAATTCCATAAGGTAATTAGAACTTTAACCCTTAACAGACCAAGTAAACACTAAAAAGGTAAACAATTATGGATTGTCTTTTATATCAGCATTCTAAACACTTCATAAGTTTATTAACACGCCGCTTTACAACAAAACACAAGGCATGCTTTTTAATACACCCACACGCTTTTAGCCTCTTCCATAAGAAGCCAAAAGTAGATAACTTAGATGTGTTTATTAATAATGATTCAGTGTTTCATCCTATCCAAAAATGATCCAGATATTCACATATTTATTATTTAACATTACTTGGCAAAGTTCAAGATTGTTACCAAAAGAATTTGAAGCTGTTTTTTTCCCCCAAGTATAGAGACCATAAATCTTATTGTATTCACTTTTATGAGTTTTATGTATTTAAACCATTTGTTTCCAACAATTATGTTCAGATTACCTATGGAAACCTCATGAGGCATTAGACAAAACTGGTCATCATTTAAATATATTATTTCACTGACAAATTTAACAGACAACGTGAACTTATATGACTAGTAAACCGAGGCTGAATGCCTGCATCCTATGCAAATACTGACAACTCTGACAACAAGACTATTTTCAATCAAACCAACAAACTTAAAGAAGCTTTCATTTACCAAAGGTTAATTCACGTGATGTTAACTTTGAAGGGCACTGAGTTAATTTCTACTACATTTAGAATTTATGAAAGCACTTTCTTTAAGCCAACTAAACAGAGATCTTAATTTTGGCCAGACCATCCAGGGGTAAAAATATCACACGTATAAAGTACACATAGACACACATACACAGAGACTGTACAACTATTGTTTTAAAAGCTACTCCCGTGAATCAGGTACAATAATATAAAGCTCACCCGTTATGAATCCAAACTTTGTTTTGAGCCTTTTTACTAATGCTTATGGAGAAGACTCTCTAGATGCTATACTTTTTGCAATGACACACTTATGGCCATTTATCCTTTCCCCTCCTTTCTTTTTTTTTTTTGAGTCTTAAGACTGAGTGATTGGCTAGATAGTAGTTCCTGGAGAGGGGTGATGATAATTCTTTTCATGATAAAGGAACTAGGTCGAAAGTGAGCTGCCTCTAGAACTGTCTTTCCAGTCTTGCAAGGATTTTCTAAGGACGGTTGCTCTTGATTTCTCAGAAACTGGACTGTAACTTGAAGGACGTTCTAGGTTGATCTACCTGTCCAACTGCACCAGAAAGGCACAGAGAAACCTTACAAACTTTCTCCCAGCTGCAGTTTCTAGGGCATAACCCATACAATTGAAAGTGTTTCTAATTAGTTAGAATGACCCTGAGTGGTGAGTCTCTGGGGATGCTTATGGCATTCCCCATCCAGTAAAGCCAGTGTGCGACTGGCAGTGGAGTGGAGAAGGGTGGAGTGCCTACAAAGGCCTGGAACTGACTGGGGGTTGGGGCTCCCAGTACCCGGGTTGAGAGTTAAGTCCCTTGAAAAGTGTTTTCAAGTTTTTCGATTTTACAGAAGGTCCATGTTCTGATCAGGTCCAGCCTGATCTTAACCTCGACTTGGTGACAACAGAGGACATGATGAGCAAAACAAAGAAAGGAAAAGAAGACACCAGACCTCACCCTCATGGCCACTCTCAGAGGGTTCTCAAGATAAGAGTCACACAACAGTTCCGTGCTGTGGCACACTACCATAGCATGACAGTTCACAGAAAACATCACAGATTTCCTACCCTAAAATACTCAATGAGTCAACCGCCAACAGAGGGCACCCTACTTGGGGTCATCGGGGTGATCAGGCCCAGAAAGCCAAAGTTGGTGCTCCCAGTGTTGGAGGACTTGACTCTTGAAAGATTTCTTTGTTTCCCAGTTGCAAAGCTCAAAAAGAGACGAAAATGGCCAGTGTAACTCTAACAAAGATGAAAGAGACAGGTCCATTACCTTGAAAATGCCCCCTGAACCTACGGCAGTATCCCACCTGTTGTTCTTACTGTGGGGTTCCTATATCAAGGGGTGACGGTGGTGTCTGACAGCATTGCATCCCTTGTACACCTTCCCTCGGATGCCTGGCAGTAACAGGTGCCTGGTGAACATCTTTCCTATTCTGCCTGGCAGTAATAGGTGCCTGGTGAATGGTCCCTGAGACAAAAGGAGAAGTTTAAGAGAGAACATAATGGAGAAAAAGTGTGAGGAATTTTCCGCCGCTCTGAGGGACATTCTACCCAATTGCGTGTTGGAGTCATTCTCTGAAGAAGGGTTTCCCATACTCAAGCAAAGGTTAGACTTTGGTAGTTTCCTTGAACTCGATTCCCGATTGGGACATTTTCACAGTTCAGAGCATGATCAGGTGCCATGGGAGGTATCCCAATCCAGCCTTAGGAAAAGAAACCTTCCACCGGAGTCTTGCAGATTGCCGACCATCCTAATGACTTAAGTGGCCTACGTGTGCCCAGGTAATATTTATATATTAGAGATAG
The DNA here is from genome assembly GCF_041296235.1 of Equus asinus. Taxonomy (NCBI): domain Eukaryota; kingdom Metazoa; phylum Chordata; class Mammalia; order Perissodactyla; family Equidae; genus Equus; species Equus asinus. The sequence goes on along the minus strand of NC_091813.1, from coordinate 3,928,823 downwards.
ACTCAGGAAGGAATGGATTAATTCATACTACATCACCCTGAGGCTTAGGCTACTGATTCTCTTCAAGCTGAATGCCGTGATTTGCCCCTTAGAGTAGCCATGGGCAACAAACATCGATTCATAGAGCTAACCAAGAAAGTTTCTGATGGAGAAGTGAGTTTAGATCCATCCTCGAAAAAGAGAGAGGCACCAGGAAGAAAGGGGCACTTACCAGAAGTTCAGCTCAAAAACTGACAAAGCAAGTTCCCCATACAGGACACAAGATATGCAGGCTCAGCGAGCTGAAGAGTTGAAAGATTTCTTGGACTCTCAACGTCTGGTAGTGCTGCTCTTTTATTTAGAGAATGTTACAGGATAACATGGGGACAGGACCCATGGGCAGTAAAGAGTTGCTGCATGGGGACAGGATCTATGGGCAGTGTAGAGCTGCATGCATGGGGACAGGACAAATAGGCAGTGAAGAGCTGCTGCTGCTGCTGCTGGGGAAAGGACCCATGGGCAGGCAGATGTCCTGCTGCTGCCCTGAGTTGAGGGTAAGGGCTAATTTTATGAGTCATGGGTACGTGACTTATTTTTACTGGAAAAAGAAAATATGAAGTAAACGTCATTAAATGATTTCAGTTCAGTTGGGGTCTGGTTATTGTGTGGTCATATAATATTAGATACTAATCTGGCCATATAGATAGACATGTAGGTGAGCATGACCTGGGCTTCTCTCACTGGGGCACCTCTAATTCATACCAAAAAAAAATTCACCGGGTCATATGCTTTGACATGTAGGCCAGATAACCTTGGGCTTTTCGAGCTGGGGCAGCCTTAATCCACATCAGTTGTCGTGGTCTTTCTCAGCTGTCTCCCATAGATATGCTTATCAGTCCGTTATCCTTCATTCCAAGTTATTAATTTTGTATTTCTTTAGTCACCATATGTTCTCTAGGCCGATGTGTGAGTGCTTTCATGATTTTTGGGTATTGTCTTTGAATTTCAATCGTTCACTTAAAGGAATCTTTGCTATCCTAGCCTAGGTCCAACTAAGCACTGAGAACACGAGGTCATCTTGGTTGGTTTGACATTCTGAGATCAGAATCTCCAAATTCTAGGTTGTCCTGGCAACCACCATATGGACATAATGTTTCCGAGATAAATTAGACAAATCTGATGAATTCATCTCTACAAGTAAGATATTTTTATGTCTCTTTTCTGAATTTGGGGATGCGCGAAGTGGATCCTGGATCCTTGATCATTCTAATAGATTACATCTGGATACTGGTTTACTTTATTTCTGTAGGATTTGTTAGTTGTTTGATTTACATCGTCATCTCTGTCATGTTTATTTTTCGTTAAATATAAGTGTAATGTTCTAATTTTCAGCCACCTTCCTCAAATATGGTTCAAAGCACATAAGCAATACTCTTCTATGGCGAGACATAGGGGGAGGGAATTTCATTGGTGCCAAACTGAGCATTCTAGCTTTGGATACCAGCCTTCCCTTTGGATTGGTGGTTCCCACAGGGAAAGAGAAAATCCTAAAAGGCGTGCATATTTGCGGCATAAAGCTTTTGATGCTGAAAGAGATTAGAGAGATGAACTTCTAAGGATTGTGAAGCTCCTCAAAATGCTTAATGATGCTACAGAATGGTCGACCATTGCAAATAGATTAAGATGAATACTACAAAGAGAATGTGTTCTGTGCTAAACTCATGAACCAAGGGAAAATGTTACCCTCTATGAGGTCACTACTAATTACCTTCAGGAATGATCGAAAAAGGCCAGCTTCTTCCCAAGTTCAGCGAAAGATTGCTCCAAAAGTCCCATTCAGGGCCGGCGCTGTGGTGTAGCAAGTAAGTGCCCACATACCTCTTGGGCAGCCGGGGCATCACTGCCTAGCATCATGGGTGGGGATCAGATTAATAGCAATGGGAAATCCAGATTTCATGGTCTGGTCGGCACAGAGATCATAAAGAAGTAGAAATTGTGAGGAGAACTTATCAATACGCACCAGAAAAGGAATCATGAGAATATTACAATCTATGAACGTATCAGGTACACGTCCCCAAATGATGAAGGAAGGAAGACATGTGACCTGACAAGGTGGAATTGTCAGACTGCCAGGTGATCACACGAGCCAGAGGATTGCCTGGGCAAATTGAACTTGGGAGGGACTCCAGGACTTTCTCTGTGGAAAATCCACCCATTTGGCCATATCCACAAAAGGTAAGAGGTAAAACCCAGGATAATCTTAAAGGAAAGAAACCGGTCTCTGGAGGGAAGGTAGTAGACCTTTCAATGTTCGAGGAGAATCTTAGAAACTGATAATAAATGCAGAACAAGGAGAACTATCCTACCTGGAAAGATGGAGTCTTCAGACTGGTATGAGATGGCTCTCAAACACTGTGTGCATGGACGTTGTCAGGATAACTTAGAAAAATCCGAGGGTGTTTATGACATCACGCTGAACATGTCACCAAAGATGGCCGCATGTTTCCAGGGCGAGTATTTGCTTAGGCTGTGATAGTGAAGTGAGAGATACCCAGAAACAGCTTTTCCCAACAGAAACCAGGCACAGAAACTTGAAGAAATCAAAGAGATGCTGATTCAAGGGATAAGAAAAGAATCATTGGGAAGAAGCGATAATAGAGGGACAAGCACTGAGAGGAGAACATTGTCATCTACTCAAGTAGATGGGGAGGCCATGCTGATTCAACCTTGAAACTTGATTTGAAACAAGAGGCCGGACTTGGCACTTATCAGTCCTACGTTGGCCTTCTGCCTTACTCATAATCCAAAGTCAAGAAGGATCTCTTGAGGACATTGAAGAGAAGAATCGAAGCCTCCGTCCTACGCCCCTAGCATCGTTTGAAGAGAAGTCTCCCTTTCCACAGCTCTGGAGTCATGGGGGCCCACTGGGTACATGCTAATGTGTCCCAAGACATCTCTTTGAAGCCTTGAAGAAATTTCCCTCCTGTCATTCTTTGAGTATGTCTGCTGGTTTGGAAGGGCACTGGAAGTGTGCTGAAAAGCACCCTTTTCCAGAGGGCTTCGTTCCTGTGTCGACTGGCCCCCAGCCTAGCGTGCTCAGTTGGACTCCAATGAAATTCTCTCCCATTATCTCTTGCCATAGAAGGAGTACTGACTCTGTGTTTTGACACCATATGGAAGGGGGTTGGCTGAAAATTAGAACACTACCATTATATTTAAAGATGTAAGTCAAACCAATATAAAACCTTGTGGAAATAAAGTAAGCCAGTATCTAGAGCTAATCTGGTGGAGCTCCCAAGGATCAGGGGTGAAGTTCGAAATTTCCTAAATCCAGAAAAGAGACAGAAAAATCTGTTACCTGGAGAGAGGAGTTCATCAGATTTTGCTAACTTGTCTCAGAAACATAATGTCCATGAAGGTGGTTGCCAGGACCCCCACGAATCTGGAGTTTCTGATCTCAGAATGTCAAACCAGCCAAGATGACCACGAGTTCTCAGAGCGCAGTGTCAACTCGACCAGGATAGCAAAGATTCCCACAAGTGACCTATAGAAATTCCAAGACAACACCCAACAATCACGAAAGGACTCATACCTCGGCCTACAGAACATAAGGTGATTAAAGAAATGCAAAATTCATAACTTGGAATGAAGGAGAACGCACTGATAAGCATACCAAAGGGAGATACCTCAGAAAGACCATGACGATTGGACTTTGGAAAAGAAAATAAGGTCCTGTCGAATGGAAGGCCAACAGAAATCACAAGTGAATAATCCACAGTGATAGACGTCAGTCTTTAGACAGATTCTGCTTGAACGCTTGAAAGTCTGAGAAAGTCACAACCCCAAAAATTACAGCGAAGGTCAAACCTGGTCTAACTGGGAAGGGTGAGTTATGAGACTGCTCCCCGCAGGCTCTGAAGCCTGTGTCCACGAAGCTAGACTGGACAGAGGAGACACGATTCTGACAAATCCTCCGACATCACAGTGTGCCAGATAAACAGGCTGGCCTCATCTACACAGGGCCAGATTTGGGCTCAAGTAGCATATTCAAGTCACATTCCACTCAACTGCAGGTTGCCAATGGAACATGAAAGGGGCTGGCCAGTGGGGCAGCATGGAGTCTGCTTCTTTTGGGTCAATAGCCCAGGGTCAGCCACGTGGAATCCTGGGGGTCAGCCTCCTCAATGATCGTCCAGCAGTTTTGGGCCAGGCGTGCGACCTAGTGTAGAGGCAGATGGGAAGCAACTTTAGAGAGCACCACTCTTCCTCAGCCAATACAGCGGCATGACCAGCAGATTTGAGCGCAGCCATAAACTTCTGCCAAAGAAAACCAATTAAAAGTTGTAAAGAATAGAAAAGCTGAACCTCAAAATTAAAAAAACCCATGCCAGTGAGAAGAAAATTATATCTACGAATAACCTTTGCCAAACAGGAGAAAGCGATGGAAACCAAAAACTAGCAAATTTTTGGGGAAAGAAATTCCACAAGTCACAAGGAAACGCAAGGCTATTCTGTGCCCTTCGCATGGAACAACGGACACACTTGAAACGTCCATACCTCATAAAGCTGAGAAATATAAATGGAAAGCAATAGGATATATTGGAGTATATGAGGAAGCCATTTGGTATAAACCTAATTCGGCCTGATTTTGTTTTTTCCAAAAGGGCCTGACTATGGCTATTTAGCATGCATTGCATATCTGCTTAGACATTTCCTATGGCCCTTGAGATAAAGGTGCAACTTCTCCCAACATTAACATTTCCTTAGGGATAAGCATTTTGCCCTAGGCTATGAACAGATTGCTGCACTCACCTTTGACCACACAGCTCACCTGTGACCAGTCAGCTGGAGACAACAGACCGCCACCCTGCTGTGGTCACTGAGACAGAAGACCTACCTGCTATTTCCATCAATCGCTGTGCCAACAGAGCAGTCTCGCGACTATTGTAAATGGGAGATTTCAATTCTATGTGAAACATCCTCTATGAGGGGAATACAACCAGTCTGTGCACCCCACTTCTTTGATGCCCTTTCTTCCTTTGGGAAGAAAGGCTCTGGGTTATAATCCTCAGATTTAAGCTCAGAATAAGCTCACCCAAAGTTTCATTTATAGATTGGTTATGGATTATTTTTGACGACAAAGCAATGTCTGGATTCCATGCAGTCCCAGTCAAAGTTGCAGCAATCTCTCCCACACAAATAGGAGAGAGAATCCTAAAGTTTCTATCCAGCAACAAAGGACCCTGAATAGACACAGGAATCCTGAGGAAAACGATCAAAGCAGCAATTATCACCCTTTCTGATTGCCACGTATAGAACAAAGAGCTAGGTCCTGAACAGCACAGCCTGGACCCCAAAATAGGCACACAGACCCATGCAACAGAATCGAGACCCCAGAAGTCAACTCTCACATCTATGGACAGCCCATTTACGACCAGGGAGCCAAGAGGAGACAGCAGAGAAAGGAGAGTCTCGACAAGAAACGGTGCTGGGTAGACTGCACAGCCGCATGTAACACAATGAGAGTAGACCATGATGTTACACCAGGTACACACACCACCTCGAAATGGATTCAGGCATTGAATGGAAGACTTGAAACCGTGACACTTTGAGGAGATAACGCAGGCAGCTTGCTCTTTGCCATCTGGCTTGGCCGCCTGTTTGGAAGAAGCATGTGTGACTGAGCAATAGCAACAAAGGAAACAAGAAACAAGCAGGACTCCATCCAACGCAGAACCTTCTGCCCAGCCAATGACACCATCAGCTCAATACAAAGACAGCACAACAACTGCGACAGGATGTTTGCAAACTACACATCGGAGATGGGGTGAATAGCCAAAAGATCCAATGAACTCATATGTCTCCAGAGGAAAAAAAACAACGAGCCCAATACAACCTGTTAAAAAGATGGAAACAGACATTTCTCCCAGGAAGATAGAAAGATGGCCATCAGGCTATATGAAAACATGCTCATCATCATTAAGTCTCTGGTCAATGTGAATCTCAATGGCAATGAGACAGCAGCTCACAGTGGTCAGAGGGCTATAAGGATGAAGACAGGAAACCACAGGTTTCGGAGGAGGTGGAGAGAAGAGAAGCCTCCTGCACTGTTGGTGGGTGTGTAAACCTGTGCAGCTACTAGGCAAAGCTCTGTGGAATACCCACAGATATGTCAGAATCCATCTACCATAAGTTGCAGGTAGTCCCTGGCAGCATATTTATCCAAAGAACTTGGAAACACTAACGCATAGAGATCCGTGCACCACTGTGCTCACCACAGCCTTACTCCCGATATCCAAGACTTTGAGGCCGCCCTGGTCCCCATGTTGTGACGAAAGAAGAAGGAAGATGGGCTATAGCCACACAATGGCATAACACTCAGTTGTAGGAACGGAGGCAGTGCAGCCATTTGTGAACACCAGAAAGGCTCCTGAGGGTATTAGGGGAACTGAAAAAAGCCCTGGGGAAAGGTCAAATACCACAGGATCTCATGCACAAGGAGAAGAGGAAAAATGGACCAACAAACAGGTAGCACATGACATAGGATTGGTAGTTCCCAGAGGGAAATGGGGGCGGCCACCGGAGGGAGAAAGAGCTGATTAGGCACAAGTGTGTGATGAGGGCCTGTAATTAGGCTTACGGTGGTGAAGATGATGTAACTTACACAGAAGTCTAAATCTATGAGGATGTAGATCTGAAAGCTATAGGATCTTACAATGTAGGGTTATGACAATCAATTCACATAAAATCAAAACTCCAAAGAGGGGTGCAGATTTACGGCCTAAAGCTTTGGAGGCTAAAAGAGATTAGAGAAGATGAACTTCCAAGGATTGGCAATCACCTCCAAATGCTTAATGATACTACTGAAAGGTAGACCTTTGCAAAGAGATGAAGAGGAATACTAGCAAGAGAACATTGTCCGAGCCAAACTCATGACCCAATGGAAAATGTTACCGTGCATGATGTTACTACTGATTCCCTTCACAAATGATCGAAGCAGGCCAACATATTCCGAAGTTCAGGCCAAAGTTTGGTCCAAAAGTCCAATTCAGGGCCAGCCCTGTGGTGTAGCGGGTAAGGGCATATGTTCCGCTTGAGCTGACCGCGTTTCAAAGTTTAGCATCACGGGTGTAGACCATATTACAAGCATTAGGAAATCCAGATTACACGGTCTGATGGGCACAGAGAACATAAAGAAGTAGAAATGGTGAGGAGACCTTATCAATACACACCAGAAAGAGAACCTTGAGAATATTACAATCTGTGAACGCATGAGGTACACTTCCCCAAATGATGAAGGAAGGAAAGCATGTGACTTGCCAAGGTGGAATTGTCAGACTGCCGGGAGATCACATGATCATTGTGCATCAGGCAATTGAATGGGCAACTTCAGCTTGGGATGGCCTCCATGACTGTCTCCGGGGAAAGTCCACCAGTTTAACCATATCCACAAAAGATAAGAGATAAAACCAAGAATAATCTTAAAGGAAAGATACCTGTGTGTAGAGAGAATGTAGTAGACTTTTCAAAGTTAGAAGAGAAAGTTAGAAAACAACAGGGACATGGTCACCGTGATGTCATAAAAAAACCTCAAAATTCTAACTTGTCCTGACAACCTCCATGCACACAGACTTTCAGAGCCACCTCAGACCAGTCTGACTCCTCACCCTTTCCAGGTTGGATAGTTTTACTTTCTCTGGATTTCTTGTCGGTTTCTAACTTTCTTCTCAAACTTTGAAGGCCTGCTCCATTCTCTCTAGACACTGGTTTCTTTCCTGTAAGATTATCCTGGGTTGTATCTCTTATATCTTGGGTAGATGGCCAAGTGGGTGGCCCTTCACCAGAGAAAGTCCTGGACTCCCTTCCAAGTTGAAGTTGCCCAGGCAATCCTCTGATGCGCAATGATCGTGTAATCTCCTAGCACTCTGCAAATTCCACCTTGGAAGGTCACATGTTTTCCTTCCTTTCTCCTTTGGGGAAGTGTACAAGATGCGTTCATAGATTGTAATACTCTCATGGTTCTTTTTTGGTGCGTATTCATAACGTATCCTCACAATTGCAACTTATTTATGATCCCTGTCCGCATAGTGCCATGAAATCTATATTTCCTAACACTGCTAATGTGATGTGCACACATGATGTCAAACAGTGAGGCCAAGGCCGCCCAAGCGGAATGTGGGCACTTACCCGCTCCACCACAGAGACGGCCCTGAATTGTGCTTTTGGACCAACATTTAGCCTGAATTGGGAAGACGTGGGCCTGTTTGGATTATTTGTGAAGGTGATTAGTAGTAAAATCATGGAGGGTAACATTTTCCGTTGGTTCGTGGGTTTAGGACGGATCATGTTCTCTTGGTAGTATTCCTCTTCATCTGTTTGGAATGATCTACCTTTCTGTAGCATCAGTAAGCATTTTGAGAGGATGTTCCATCCTTGGAAGTTCACCTTCTCTAATCTCTTTCAGCCCCCAAAGCTTTATGCCGTCATTCTGAACCCCTTTTTGGATTTTTGATTTTAGGTGAATTTATTGCCATAACGCTGCAATAGAACATCCTATATCTTTCAGATTTGTATCCTCATCGGTTTAGACTTTTGTGTAGGTTACATCATCTTCACCAGAGTAAGATGAATCACCGGCCTTACCACACACTTGTGCCTAATCATCTGTTTCACAGTACCCCACCTCCCTGCTTTGCCTCTGGTAACCCTTAATCAAATGTCCCGTGCCAATAGTTGGTTACTGCTTGTCTTTTCTTCTCCTTGTAAGTGAGATCCTACAGTATTTGACTTTCTCCCTGGGGCTTTTTTCACTTCCCCTAAAACCTTCACAGCCATTCTGGTGGTCACTAATGGCTGGATTACATCATTTGTTCTGGCTAAGAGGTATGCCATTGTGTGGGTATAGCCCATCATCCTTCTCCATTAGTCCCTTGCTGGGCACCAGGGCGGATTCCAAGTCTTGGATAGCGGGAGTAAGGCTGTGGTGAACTCAGTGGTGCACATGTCTTTATGCAGTAGTGTTTCCGAGTTCTTTGGATAAACACGCCACACAGGAAGCTGGATCATATGGGACATGGATTCTTAAATTTCTGAGGCAGTTCCACAGCGCTTGGAGTACTGACTGCACAGGTTTACACTCCCACCAGCAGTACAGGAGGCTTCGCTTCTATCCACATCCTCTCTGACACTTGTTTCCTTTCTGCTTCATTCTAGCCATTCTGACCACAGTGAGCTGCTGTGTCCTTGCAGTTTGCATTTGCATTGGCCTGAGACTTAATGATGGTGAACATGTTTTCATGCACCTGTTGGCCCTCTTTCGATCTTCTTGGGAGAAATCTCTGTTTCCATCTTTTGCCCAGGTTTTTATTGGCTTGTTGTGTTTCTTGTGGAGACGTGTGAGTTGATTGTATCTTTGGGCTTTTCACCCCTGGTCCGATTTGTGGTTTGCAAACATCCTCTCCCAGTTGTTGTGCTGTCGTTGCATTGAGTCAATGGTTTCCTTGACTGGGCAGAAGCGTGTGCATTTGATGTGGTCCCGTTTGTTTCTTGTTTCCTTTGTTGCCCTTGCCCAGTCAGATATGCTTCTTCCAAATAGGCGGCTCAGAAAGATGGCAAAGAGCACTCTGCCTAGGTCTTCGTATACAAGGTTCATGGTTTCAAGTATGCCATTCAAGGCTTTAATCCATTTCGAGGTGGTGTGTGTGCCACGTGTAACATCATGGTCTACTCTCGTTGTGTTCCATGTGGCTGTGCAGGCTTCCCAGCACCGTTTATTGTAGAGACTCTCCATTCTCCGCTGTCTCCACTTGGCTCCCTGGTCCAAAATGGGCTATCCATGTACGTTTTACTTGGGCTCTGGGCTCTCGATTCTGTTGCATGGGTCTGTGTGCCTGTTTTTGGGCCCAGACTGTGACGTTTCGGTACGTATCACTTCGTTCAATATGTTGAAATAAGAAAGTGTGACACGTCCTGCTTTGTTCTGCTTCCTGAGGATTCCTTTGCCTATTCAGGTTCTCTTGTTGCTGGCTAGAAACTTTCAGATTCTCTCTTCGAACTCTGTGGCCAATATTGCTGCAAATTTGACTGGGATTGCATGGAATCCAGAGATTCCTTTCTCTGGAATGGACGTTTCAAGTGTGTTAATTCTTCCATTCCTAGAACCTGGAATATCCTTCTTTCTCCTTGTGTCTTCTTGAATTTCTTTCCCCACACGTTTGCTAGTTTTCGATTGACATAGCTTTCACCTGTTTTGCTAAGGTTCTTCATAAAGATCTTATTCTTCTCACTGGCAAGGTGTTTTTTTTTTTTAGCTTCAGTTTTTCTATTCTTTGCAACATTCACTTGGTTTTGTTTTGGCAGAATTGCATTGCTGTCCTCACATCTGCTGACAATGCTCCTGTGTTTGCTGTGGAAGTCTGGCCCAGTCTAACGTCCCTTCCTATCTTCCTCTACACTACCTCGTACGCCTGCCCCAGAATGCCTGAAGCAGAGGTGAGCAGGCTCAGCCCCATAATTCCACCCGGCCCACTCTGGGCCACTGACACAAAAGGTGCGGACCTCACCGCTGCACCACTGGCCAGCCCCTTTCCTGTTCCATTGGCAACCTGCAGTTGAGTGCAATGGGACTTGAATATGCTACTTGAGCCCAACTCTGACACTGTGTAGATGAGGCCAGGTTGTTTTTCGGGTCCACTGTGATGTCAGAGGATTTGTCATAATCGTCTCTCTGCTGTCCAGGCAAGTTTCATGGACACACGGTTTCCTGGCCCGCTTGGAGCAGTCTCATAACTCACCCTTCCCACTTAGCCCAGCCTTGACCTTCGCTGCCGTCTTTTGGCTTGTGAATTTCTCTGCCTTTCAAACGTTCCAGCAGAGTCTGGCTAAAGACGGACATCATCTTTCATTGTGGATTATCCAGGTGTGATTTCTGTCTGCCTTCCATTTTCTGGGACCTTTTTTTCTTTTCCATAGTATAATCGTCATGGTATTTCTCAGCTATCCCCCTTAGACATGCTTATCAGTCCGTTCCCCTTCATTCCAAGTGATTCATTTTGCATTTCTTGAATCACCGTATGTTCTCTAGGCCGAGGAGTGAGTGCTTTCGTGACTCTTGGTTGTTGTCTTTGAATTTGCACCGGTCACTTGAAGGAGTCTTTGCTGTCTTAGCCTAGGTCAAACTAAGCACTGAGAACACGTGGTCATCTGGGTTGGTTTGACATCCTGAGGTCAGAAACTCCAAATTCGAGGTGGTCCTTGCATCCCCCTTCACGGACACATGATTTCCAAGACAAATTAGACAAATCTGATGAATTCCTCTCTCCAGGAAACATATTTTTCTGTCTCTTTTCTGGATTTGGGAAGTTTCGAACTTGACCTCTGATCCTTGAACGTTCCCCTAGATTCCGTCTAGATACGGGCATTTTTTATTTCTATAAGCTGTGCCATTTGTTTGCATTACATCCTCTGCCCTGGCCTGATTATTTTTCTTGAAACAGAATTGTAATGTTCTAATTTTCAGCCCACTTCCTTACATATGGTGTGAAAACACATAATCAATGATCCTTCTATGGCAATAGGTGGGGAGAGAATTTCGTTGGAGGCAAACTGAGCACTCTAGCCTGGGAGGGCAGCCTTCACGAAGGAACGAAGCCCTGTGGAAAAGGGTGCTTTTCAGCACCCTTGTAGAGCACTTCCAAACAAAGAGACATAGCCCAAGTGTGACAGGGCTCCATTCCTTCGAGGCTTCCAAGACATCTTTTGGGACACATTAGCATGTACCCAGTGGGCCCCCGTGACGCCAGAGCTATGGAAAGTGAGACTGATCTGCAAAGAATGCCAGGGGCCTAGGAAAGGAGGCATCGAGTCTTCTCTTCAACGTCCTCAACACATCATTCTTGACTTTGGCTTATGCTTAAGGCAGAAGGACCATGTAGGTCTGATAAGGCCCAAGTCCGGCCTCTTGCTTCCAATCAAGTTGCAAGCTTGAATCAGCATGGCCTCCCCATAGACTTGAATAGATGACAACGTTCTCCTCTCAGTGCTTGTCCCTCTATTCTTGCTTCTTGCCAAGGATTCCTTTCTTACCCCTTGAATCAGGGTCTGTTTTATGTCTTCCAGTTTCTGTGTCCGCTTTCTGTTTTTCAAAACTGTTTCTGGGTATTCCTCCCTTTAATAGCCTAGCCTAGGCCAATCCTCAGTCTGTAATCGTGCAGCCATCTTGGCGGACATGATCCTCGTGACGTCATAAACAACCTCAAAATTCGAAGTTGTCCTGACAACCTGCGTGCACACAGAGTTTCAGAGCCATCTCAGGCCAGTCTGACTCCTCACCCTTTCTTGGTAGGATAGTTTTCCTTTTTCTCGATTTCTTGTCGGTTTCTGACTTTCTACTCGAACTTTGTAAGGCCTGCTACATTCTCTCTAGACACTGGTTTCTTTCCTGTAAGATTATCCTGGGTTTTACCTCTTACATTTTATGTAGATGGCCAAGTGGGTGGACGTTCCCCAGAGAAAGTCCTGGACTCCCTCCCAAGTTGAAGTTGCCCAGGCAATCCTCTGATGTGCAATGATCATGTCATCCCCTAGCACTCTGGGAATTCCTCCTTAGCAGGTCACATGTTTTCCTCCCTTCTTCCTTTGGGGAAGTGTACCAGATGCCTTCATAGATTGTAATGTTCTCATGGTTCTTTTTCTGGTGTGTATTGATAACATATCCTCACAATTGCTACTTATGTATGATCCCTGTCTGCACCGTACCATGAAATCTATATTTCCTAAAACTGCTCATGTGATCGGCAACCGTGATGTGAAGGAGTGAGGCCCAGGCCACACAAGCGGAACATGGGCACTTACACGCTCCACCACAGGGCCAGCCATGAATTGTCCTGTTGGACCAACCTTTTGCCTGAACGGAGGAAGACTTGGGCCTGTTTGGATTAGTCATGAAGGTGATTAGTTGTAACATCCTGGACGGTAACATTTTCCCTTGGTTCATGGGTTTAGGACTGATCATGTTCTTGTGGTAGTATTCCTCTTCATCTATTTGGAACGGTCTACCCTTCAGTAGCATCAGTAAGCATTTGGAGGTGTTTTTCCATGCTTGGAAGTTCACCTTCTCCTATCTCTTTCAGTCCCCAGGGCTTTATGCCGTCATTCTGGAAACCTTTTTGGATTTGTGATTTTAGGTGAATTTATTGCCGTAACACTGCATTAGAACATCCTATATCTTTCAGATTTACATCCTCATCGATTTAGACTTCTGTGTAGGTTAAATCATCTTCACCATCGTAAGCCAAATCGCAGGCCCTCACCACATACTTGTGCCTAATCATATCTTTCACCCTTCTCCACCGCACTACTTTGCCTCTGGGAAGGCACAAATATCTCATGCCACATATTGGTTATTGCTTTCTTTTTCTTCTAATTGTAAGTGAGATGTTACGGTATTTGACATTGTCCCTGGAGCTTGTTTCACTTCCCCTAAAACCCTCACAGCAATTCTGGTGGTCAAAAATGGCTGGGTTGCATCCTTTGTTCCGGTTGAGTGGTATTCCATTGTATGGCTAGAGCCCATCTTCCTTCTGCATTCGTCCCTTGCTGGGCACCAGTGCGGCTTACAAGTCTTGGATAGTGGGACTAAGGCTGTGGTGAAATCAGCCATGCACATGTCTTTATGTGGTAGTGTTTCTGAGTTCTTTGGATAAACACACCTCAGAGGAATAGCTGGATCATATGCGATATGGATTCTTAAATTTCAGAGGCAGTTACACACCACTTGGCATACTGGCTGCACTGTTTTACACTCCCACCAGGAGTGCAGGAGGCTTCCCTACTCTCCACCTCCTCTTTGACACTTGTTGTTTCCTGTCTGCTTCCTTATAGCCATTCTGACCACAGTGAGCTGCTATGTCCTTGCAGTTTGGATTTGCGTTGGCCTGAGACTTAATGATGGTGAACAAGTTTTCATGCACCTGTTGGCCATCTTTCAATCTTCTTGGGAGCAATCTCTGTTTCCATCTTTTGACCAGGTTTTCATAGGCTTGTTGTTTTTTTTCTTGTGGAGACGTGCGAGTTCATTGTATCTTTGGGCTTTTCACCCCTTGTCCGATTTGTGGTTTGCAAAGTTCCTCTCCCAGGTGTTGTGCTGTCTTGCATTGAGTCGATGGTTTCCTTGAGTGGGCAGAAGCTTGTGCATTTGATGTGGTCCCGTTTGTTTCTTGTTTCCCTTGTTGCCCTTGCCCAGTCAGACATGCTTCTTCCAAATAGGTGGCTCAGACAGATGGAATAGAGCATTCTGCCTAGGTCTTCTGCTACAAGTTTCAGAGTTTCAAGTCTGCCATTAAGGGCTTCAATCCATTTCACATGGTGTGTGTGCCAGGTGTAACATCATGGTCTTCTCTCATTGTGTTCCGTGTGGATGTGCAGGCTTCCCAGCACCGTTTATTGTACAGACTCTCCCTTCTCAACTGTCTTCTCTTGGCTCCCTGGGAGAAAATGGGCTGTCCATGTACGTTTGAGTTGGGCTCTGGGTTCTTGCTCCTGTTGTATGGGTATGTGTGCCTGTTTTGGGGCCCAGGTTATGCTGTTTTGGTACCTAGAGTTTCGCCGTCTATATTGAAATCAGAAAGTGTGCCACGTCCTGCTTTTTTCATTTCCTGAGGATTCCTTTGCCTATTCAGGGTCTGTTGTTGCTGCCTAGAAACGTTAAGATTCTCTCTTCTATCTCTGTGGCAAATATTGCTGCAACTTTGACTGGGATTGTATGGAATCCAGAGATTCCTTTCTGCGGTATGGACTTTTCAAGTGTGTTAATTCTTCCATTCCTAGATCCCGGAATATCCTTCTTTCTCCTTGTGTCTTCTTGAACATCTTTCACCAAACGCTTGCTAGTTGTCGATTGACATAGCTTCACCTGTTTTGCTAAGGTTCTTCATACAGATCTTGTTCGCCTAACTGGCAAGCTGTTGTTTTTTCTTCCAGTTTCAGGTTTTCTATACTTTGCAAATTTTGACTGATTTTGCTTTGGCAGAAGTGCATCACTAAGTTCACATCTGCTGGCAATCTTCCTGTATTTGCTGTTTAAGTCTGGCACTGTCTAACTTGCCCTCCCATCTCCCTCTACACTACCTCTGACGTCTGCCCCAGAATAACTGAAGCAGTGGTGAGCTGGCTCACCCCCAGGATTCCACCCGGCCCAACCCCAGCCACTGACCCAAAAGGTGCGGACCTCACTGCTGCACCACCGGCCGGCCCCTTTCATGTTCCATTGGCAACATGCAGTTGAGTGCAGTGGGACTTGAATATGGTACTTGAGCCCATCTTTGGCACTGTGTAGATGAGGCCAGGTGTTTTTTGTTTCCACTGTGATGTCAGTGGATTTGTCATAATTGTGTCTCTGCTATCCCAACAATATTCATGGACACAGGGTTCCAGAGCCCGCTTGGAGCAGTCTTATAACTCGCCTTTCCCAGTTAGCAAAGGTTTGACCTTCGCTGCTTTTTGGCTTGTGAATTACTGTGACTTTCAAATGTTCAAGCAGAGTCTGTCTAAAGACTACCATCTTTCATTGTGGATTATCCAGGTGTGATTTCTGTTCGCCTTCCATTTTCTGGGACCTTTTTTTCTTTTCTATAATATACTCGTCATGGTCTTTCTCAGCTATGTCCCTTAGACATGCTTATCAGTTCGTTCTCCTTCATTCCAAGTGATTAATTTTATACTTCTTTAATCACCGTATGTTCTCTAGGACGAGGTGTGAGTCCTTTCGTGACTCTTGGTTGTTGTCTTTGAATTTACACTGGTCATTGTAGGAATCTTTGCTATCCTAGCCTAGGTCAAACTAAGCACTGAGAACACGTGGTCATCTGGGTTGGTTTGACATCCTGAGATCAGAAACTCCAAATTCGAGGAGGTCCTGGCAACCCCCTTCACGGACACAGTGTCCTTCTGCCTTAAGCATAATGCAACGTCAAGAATTATCTGTTTTGAACATTGCTGAAAAGAATCGATGCCTCCTTTCCTAGGCCCCTAGCATTCTTTGAAGATCAGTCTCACTCTCCATAGCCCTGGCGTCACGGGTTCGCACTGGGTACATGCTTATGTGTCCCAAGAGATGTTTTGGAAGCCTTGAAGGAATTGAGCCCTGTCACTGTGGGTATGTCTCCTTGCCTGGAAGCGCTCTACAAGTGTGTTGAAAAGCACCCTTTTCCAGAGGGCTTCATTCCTTTGTGAAGGCTGACCTCCCAGGCTAGAGTGCTCACTTTGCTTCCAATGAAATTTTCTCCCCCTAACTCTTTCTGTACAAGGATTATTGATTATGTGTTGACACCATATGTGAGGAAGTTGGCTCAAAATTAGAACATTACAAGTCTGTTTCAAGAAAAATAAACATTCCAGGGCTGAGGATGTAAGGGAAAGAAATGACACACTCTAGAGTATTAAAGTAAGCCCCTATCAGGACACATTCTAAGGGAATGTTCAAGGATCAGGGGTCAAGTTCGAAACTTCCAAAATCCAGAAATGAGAAGAAAAAATTTCTTTCCTGAGAGAGGAATTCATCAGATTTCTCTAATTTGTCTCAGAAACAGTCTGTCCCTGAATGGTGTTGCCAGGACCAGCTCGAATTTGGAGTTTCTGATCTCAGGATGTCAACCAACCCAGATGACCACGTGGTCTCAGTGCTTAGTGTGACCTAGGCTAGGATAGCAAAGAGTCCTGGCAGTGACTTGTGCAAATTCAAAGACAACAACCAAGAATCACAAAAGCACTCACACCTCGTCCTAGAGAACATACGGTGATTAAAGATATACAAAATTAATCACTTGGACTGAAGGAGAACAGACTGATAAGCATATCTAAGGGAGATAGTTGAGAAGGACCATGACGATTATACTGTCAAAAAGAAAAAAAGGTGACAGAAAATGGAAGGCGAACAGAAGTCACACCTGAACAATTCACAATGAAAGATGTAAGGCTTTACACAGACTCTGCTTGAAAGTTGTAAAGTCAGAGAAATGCATAAGCCAAAAAACGGCAGTGAAGGTCAAACCTAGGCTAATTGGGACGGGAGAGATATGAGACTGCTCCAAGCGGGCTCTGAAAAACTGTGTCCATGAAAATTGCCGGGACAGCAGAGACACAATTACGACAAATCCTCTGACATCACAGTGGGCCTGAATAACTTCGTGGCCTCATCTATAAAGTGCCAAAGTTGGCCTCAAGTAGCACATTCAAGTTCCACTGCACTCAACTGCAGGTTTCCAATGGAACATGAAAGGGGCCGGCCGGTGCTGCAGCAGCGAGGTCAGCACCTTCTGGTTTGGTGGCCCAGTGTGGGCCGGGTGGAATGAAGCGGGTGATCGTCCTCACCACTGCTTCAGTCATTCTGGGGCAGGCGTCCGAGGTAGTGTAGAGGCAGATGGGAAGGGACTTTAGACAGGGCCAGATTTCCGCTTGGGCGCCCCGGGACTCACTGTTTCACATTACGAGTGCATATCACATTAGTAGTGTTAGGAAATATAGATTTCATGGTACGGTGCGGGCAGAGATCATAAATAAGCAGCAATTGTGAGGATACGTTATCAATATGCACAAGAAAAGGAACCATAAGAATATTACAATCTATGGAAGCATCTGGTACACTTCCCCAAAGTAAGAAGGAAGGAAGACACGTGACCTGCCAAGGTGGAATTGGCAGAGTGCTAGGAGATGACACGATCATTGCACATCAGAGGATTGCCTGGGCAACTTCAACTTGGGAGGGAGTCCAGGACTTTCTCTGGGGATGGTCCACCCACTTGGCCATCTACGCAAGATATAAGAGATACAACCAAGGATAATCTTATACTGGACAGAAACCAGTGTCTAGAGAGAATGTAGCAGCCCTTTCAAAGTTCAAGGAGAAAGTTAGAAACCGACAAGAAATCCAGAAAAAGGACGACTATCTTACCTGGAAAGGGTGAGCAGTCAGACTGGTCTGAGATGGCTCTGAAACTCTGTGTGCATGGAGGTTGTCAGGACAACTTAGAATTTTGAGGTCGTTTATGACATCACGGTGAAAATGTCCCCCAAGATGGCTGCATGGTTACAGTCTGAGGATTGGCCTAGGCTAGGCTATTAAAGGCAGAGATACCCAGAAACAGCTTTGACAAACAGAAAGCTGACACAGAAACTGGAAGAGGTCAAACAGACTCTGATTCAAGGGATAAGAATGGAATCCTTGGCCAGAAGCGAGAATAGTGGGACAAGTACTGAGAGGAGAACGTTGTCATCTATTCAAGTCTATGGGGAGGCCATGCTATCTTAAATCATCCTCATTTTTACAAAAGATAGCCAAATTATGATTAACACGTTTGCAAATAAAGTGTAGTTTCAATACAACTTGCTCCAATTATTTACATAAGAGCAGAAAGAATCGGAATTGCTTATACAGGTTTTTTAAAATCTGCTTTGCTGTAATTTTTTCTGAGGAGTCTCAGATTGAACTGTGAAGGCCTCTAGATGCCAGAAAAGCCAAGCCAAGGACTTGCCATCAGATTTGGCCTGAAGTACCTACAGATTTGAGTGGCATTCTCTTTGAGGTCACCCAAAATATTCGGAGGTTCCCTGCACCTGCCAGATAAGCAAGATTCCTTAGTGACCGGGCAAGATTGCCAGAATCTCTGTAAACAAGGTACCAGGCCCATGTTTCCAAGTGGCTGAATTCCAGAAAGTCCAATCTTTGTTCCTGAAATGCTGTCTTGTCGTATCTGAGCCTGTATGTTTCAAATATGACATTCCAGTCAAAGCCTTGGTAATATAACCAATGTGTCCTGTTATAAGGAGAACAGATTCTTATGGAACTTATGCAAATATTGCCACGAAATGACCATACTCAGTAACAAAGGGTTTGACAATTCCTTAGGGATAAGGTAGGGAGAAAAAGGTAAATGTTTCAGTTTTGCTCATGAAGGTATAATTTCACCAAATGGCTGTAAGTCATAGTTAGCATAAGAGAAAAGAGAAAAAGCTTTCCTTCATTACGAGAAAACAAAACAACACATCAAAACTCAACAATATTTCAAACAGAAGTCCTAAAAAATTACAATCATGCTTATCAGTTCACACAGCCCTGCATAATCAGTTCTGCGGCTGAATCTTCTGGTAATAGACTGAGGAACTTAGTTTCTGTTAGAATTCTGTAATTTCTTACTCCGTTCAGTTTTACAATCTGAAAGTTTATCAGAAGCCTGTCGTTTAGAACCTTTTTGTCAGAACCCTTTCCAGGAATTTCTCAGAAGATGAAACATACTTGCAAAAGGAAAAAGAATCAGAGTAAAATAACAAGTACCTGGAAATGGACAAAGGATTCAAAAGGGCAATTGCCAAAGAAAGTTGGCTACTTCTGTGACATATTAAACTTCCAGATAATAAGTGGACTTATGACAGATAACCAGGACAGATCAGAATTTTAGGAATGCTATATAATTTTAAGACATCTATATTAATAACATTTACCCATCTAATAACACCTAAGAAAGTCTATCATTACTTATTTTACAATGATTCCCGTGCAATGTAATAGACCAAATAAGTCTAATTAGTTTAGTATTTTCCTCCTTATAGGAAGAGAGAGCAAATGTCTTTGAGATGTCTCAAGGGCCCTCTGAAAAGCCTCAGATTAATTTTTCTTCTGTCTACCAGGTCAAAAGACAGCCTTCATTTAGGATTTGAATATTTTTGAGGGAGAATCTTGTCAAAACATATCAAAAGCTTTTCAAATGCTTGTTCAAATGTGAAACAACACTGACTGTGAAATACGCTCAGGTATCTATTCAAAGTGATAACAGAAAGAGTCAATAATCTTAAGAGTGACCTAAGTCATTATATTCACAGAAGAGTTTTGTCTCTTAGGTAGACTCACTCAAAGGAATAGCTTTTATAACCTCTTTATCAAGAGCAGATCAAAAGTTCAAGAAAATGTATCCTTTTAGAGAAAACCAAACTTGAATTTCTGCACCTACTTATTTTTAACATTCAAACTCATTCACTTAATTGAACTTACTTTAGTCTTCTTGACCAGGCATAAAACTCCTTTCAGATTTTCTTCTTCACAAACCTTCTAAAGCTTTCTTTTATGTTTTCAGAATTTGTCCCAAAGTCTTTGTTTTTTCCTTTCTAGTACATCAGGACGAGTTTATCTTGCTTAACCAATTAAACAAAAATATTTCCATTATTTATACCTTTTTTACTGAAAACGTACATTTTAACTTCCTTGAATACAGAGCTCTTTTTGTTAGTAATTTTCTGTAGCTTTAATTACGTAGGTTAATTAGAACTTTTAACCCTTAACAGACCTATTAAACACTAAAAAGGAAAACAATTATGAATTGTCTTTTATATCAGCATTCTGAACACTTCATAAATTTAGAAACACGCCACTTTACAATAAAACACAAGGCATGGTTTTTAATACACCCACACGCTTTTAGCCTCTTCAAGAAGAAGCCAAAAGTAGATAACTTAGATGTGTTTACTAATAATGTTTCAGTGTTTCGTCCTATCCAGAAATGACCCAGATATTCAGATTTTTATCATTTAACTTAACTCGGCAAAACTCAAGATGGTTACCAAAAAGCATTTCGAAGCTGTTTTTCTTTCCCAAACTATACAGACCATAAAAGTTTTTGTACTCACTTTAATGAGTATTATCTATTTAAACCATTTGTTTCCATCAATTATGTTCAGATTACCTACTGAAACCTCATGAGGCCTTAGACAAAACTGGTCATCATTTAAAGCTATTACTTTGCTGACAAATTTAGCAGACAAAGTGAACTTATATGACTAGTAAACCCAGGCTGAAGGCCTGCATCCCTATGCAAATACCGACATCCCTGAGAACAAGACTATTTTCAATCAGACCAACAAACTTAAACAGTCTTTCATTTACCAAAGGTTATGACATTAAATTTGAAAGGCACTGAGTTGATTTCTACTGCATTTAGCATTTATGTAAACACTTACTATAAGCCAACTAAACAGAGATCTTAATATTGGTCATACCACCCAAGGCTGAAAATATCACATGTATAACCTACACATAGACACGCATACACAGAGACTGTACAACTATTGTTTTAAAAGCTACTGCCGTGAATCAGGTACAATAATATAAAGCTCACCAGTTATGAAGGTAAACTTTTTTTTAGCCTTTTCACTAATACTTATTGAGAAGACCCTCGAGATGCTAGACTCTTTCAATGGCACACTTATGGCCATTTCTCCTTTCCCCTCCTTTCTTTTTGTCAGTTAAGAGTGAGTGATGGGCTAGATAGTAGTTCCTGGAGAAGGGGGGATGATAATTCTTTTAATGATAAAGGAACTAGGTGGAATCTGTACTGCCTCTAGAGATCTTTCCCACAGAAATAGAAGAGAGAGAAAGGACCCTGAATACCCAAAGGAATCCTGAAGAAAATAAACAAAGCAGGACGTATCACACTTTCTCATTTCCACATATAGGACGAAGTGCTAGGAACCGAAACGGCACAGTCTGGGCCCAAAAACAGGCACCAAGAGCCCAGAGGTCAACTCACGCATATACGCACATGCATACATGCGGAACACATTTTCAACCAGGGAACCAAGAGTACACAGTGGAGAAAGGAGAGTCTCGACAAGAAACGGTGCTGGGAAGACTGCACAGCCAAATGTAACACAATGAGA
This sequence comes from Equus asinus, assembly GCF_041296235.1. NCBI lineage: Eukaryota > Metazoa > Chordata > Mammalia > Perissodactyla > Equidae > Equus > Equus asinus. Next base: position 3,907,142 of record NC_091813.1, on the reverse strand, counting down.
GTAGAGCATGATGTTACACTAGTCACACACACCACCTCGAAACGGATTAAAGACTTGAATGGAAGACTTGAAACCGTGAGACTTCTAGGAGAAAACCTAGGCACCATGCTCGTTGCCATCTGTCTTAGCAGCCTATTTGGAAGAAGCGTGTGTGACAGGAATGGGCAACAAAGGAAACAGGCAGATGGGAAGCGATGTTAGACTGGGCCAGTCTTCCTCAGCAAATACAGCAGCATTGCCAGCAGATGTGAGCACAGCAGTAATCTGCCTAAATAAAACCAATCAAAAGTTGCAAAGGATAGAAAAACTGAACCTCATAAAAAAAAACATGCTAGTAGGAAGAACAAGGTATCTAGGAATAACCTGTGCCAAACAGGTGAAAGCTATGTAAACCGAGAAGTAGCAAAGCTTTGGGGAAAGAAATTTCACAAGATACAAGGAAACGGAAGGGCATCAGTGTGCATGGAATGGAAGAAAACGAAGGAAGAATGAAGTATCATCACAATGATACCTTTCTTATCCCTGGAATCAGCATCTCTTTGATCTCTTCAAGTTTCTGTGCCTTGTTTCTGTTTGGAAAAGCTGTTTCTGGGTATCTCTCACTTGAGTATCCCAGCCTAAGCCAATCCTGGTACTGTAAACATGCAGCCATCTGGGGTGACACGTTCACTGTAATGTCATAAACACTCTCAGAATTCAAAGTTGTCCTGACAACCTCCATGCACACAGTGTTTCAGAGCCGTCTCCTCCCAGTCTGACTGCTCCCCCTTTCCAGGAAGGATAGTTTTCCTTGTTCTGGATGTGTTGTCGGTTTTCAACTTTGTCCTCTAACTTGGAAAGGTCTACTACATTCCCTCTAGACACCGGTTTCTTTCCTTTAAGATTATCCTGGGTTTTATCGCATATCTTTTGTGGATATGGCCAAATGGGTGGACTTTCCCCAGAGAAAGTCCTAGACTCCCTCCCAAGTAGACGTTGCCCAGGAAATCCTGTGATGCACAATGATCGTGTGATCTCATGGCAGTCTGACAATTCCACCTTGGTGGGTCACATATTTTCCTTCCTTCATGATTTGGGAAAGCGTACCAGATGCGTTCATAGACTCTAATATTCTCATGGTTCTTTTTCTGGTGAGTATTGATAAGGTCTCCTCACAATTACTACTTCTTTATGATCTCTGTGCCAACCATACCTTGAAATCGGGATTTCCTAATGCTAGAAATCTGATCTGTACCCATGATGCTAGCCCCTGAAGCCCGGGCCACGCAAGAGGAAGTTGGGCACTTACCTGCTGCACCACAGGGCTGGCAATGAATTAGACTTCTGCACCAACCTTTGGCCTGAACTTGGGAAGATGTTGGCCTGCTTCAATCATTCGTGAAGGGAATCAGTAGTAACATCATGGAAGGTATTATTTTCCATTGGTTCATGAGTTTAGCATGGAACATGTTCTCTTGCTAGTATTCCGCTTCATCACTTTGGGAAGGTCTACGTTTCTGTAGCATCATTAAACACTTTGAGGTGATTACCAATCCTTGGAAGTTCATCCTCTCTGATCTCTTTCAGCCTATAAAGCTTTAGGCCGTAAGTCTGCACCCCTTTTGGAGTTTTGATTTTATGTGGATTGATTGCCGTAACCCTGCATTCTAACATGCTATGGCTTTCAGATCTACATCCTCATAGATTTAGACTTCTGAGTAGGTTACATCATCTTCACCACCATAAGGCTAATTACAGGCTCTCACGATACTTGTGCCTAATCAACTCTTTCTCCCTCTGGCCCTCGCCTACTTTTCCGCTGGGAACTACCAATCCCATGTCACATGCTACCTGTTTGTTGGTCCGTTTTTCCTCTTCTCCTGTACGTGAGATCCTGTGGTATTTGACCTTACCACGGCGCTTGTTTCAGTTCCTCTAGTACCCTCAGGAGCCATTCTGGTGGTCACAAATGGCTGGACTGTATCCGTTCCGAAAGCTGAATGCTATGCCACTGTGTGGCTATAGCCTATCTTCCTTCTCCATTCGTCCCTTGATGGGCATCAGGGAGGCTTCCAAGTCTTGGATATTGGGCGTAAGGCTGTGGTGCTCACAGCAGTGCACGGATCTCTGTGCATTACTGTTTCCATGATCTTTGGATATATACGTCACAGAGGAATAGCTGGATCATATGCTAGGTGGATTCTGAAACATTCTGAATTTTCACTCCTTTGTGTAGTGGCTGCATCGGCTCAAACTCCCACCTGCCGTGCAGGAGGCTTCCCTTCTCTCCACCTCCTCTCTGAAACTTGTTGTTTCGTGTCTTCACCCTTATAGCCATTCTGACCACTGTGAGCTGCTATCTCATTGCACTTCGGATTTGCATTGACCTCAGACTTAATGATGAGGAACATGTTTTCATACAGCCTGTTGGCCATCTTTCTATCTTCCTGGGAGAAATGTGTGTTTCCATCTTTTGCCCAGGTTTTGTTGGGCTCATTGTTTTTTTTCCTGTGGAGATGTATGAGTTCACTGGATCTTATGGCTGTTCACCCCTTCTCCGATGTCTGTTCTGCAAACATCCTGTCGCAGTTGTTGTGCTGTCTTTGCATTGAGTCGATGGAGTCGTTGGCCTGGTAGAAGCTTCTGCATTCGATGGAGTCCCGCTTGTTTCTTGTTTCTTTTGTTGCCCTTACCCAGTCACACATGCTTCTTCCAAGTAGGCGGCTATGCCAGATGGCAAAGAGCAAGCTGCCTGCATCTTCCGGCAGCAGTTTCATGGTTTCAAGTCTTCCATTCAAAGCTTTAATCCATTTCAATGTGGTATGTGTGCCTGGTGTAACATCATGGTCTAGTCTCATTGTGCCACTTGTGGCTCTGAAGTCTTCCCAGCACTGTTTCTTTTTGAGACTCTCCTTTCTCTGCTGTCTCCTCTTGGCTCCCGTGTCAAAAATGGGCTGCCCATATATGTGGCAGTTGACTGCTGGGCTCAATTCTGTTCCATGGGTCTGTGTGCCTATTTTGGGGGAAAGGCTGTGCTGTACCGGTACCTAGCGCTTTGTCCTATATTTGGCAATCAGAAAGTGTGATACATGCTGCTTTGTTGGTTTTACTCAGGATTCCTTTTCCTATTCAGGGTCCTTTGTTGCCACATAGAAACTTTAGTATTCTCTCTTCTATTTCTGTGGGAAAGATTGCTGCAACTTTGACTGGGACGACGTGGAATGCAGACATTGCTTTTTGCGGTATGGATGCTTAAAGTGTGTTCGTTCTTGCATTCAAAGAACATGGAATAGACTTCCGTTTCCTTGTGTCTTGTGGAATTTCTTTCCCCAAAGCTTTGCTAGATTTCAGTAGACATAGCTTTCTTCTGTTTGGCCAATGTTATTCCTAGATTTTTTTTCTTTTTACTGGCATGCTTTCTTTTTTGCTGTTCCTTTTCTCTATTATTAGCAACATTTAATTGGTTTGTTTTGGCAGAAGTTTATTGCTGTGCTCACATCTGCTGGCCATGCTGCTGTATTTGCTGAGCAAGAGTAGCGTGGTATAACGTTGCTTCCCATATGCCTCTACACTGGGTCGCACGCCTGGCCCAGAACGGCTGGATGAGCGGTGAGGAGGCTCACCCCCAGGATTCCACGTGGCCGACTCTGGGTTGCCGAATCAGAACGCAGGGACTTCACGGCTGCCCCACTGGCTGGCCCCTTTCGTGTTCCATTGGCAATCTGCAGTTGAGTGGAATGTACTTTAACATGTTACTTGAGCCCAACTCTGGCCCTGTGTAGATGAGGCCAGCTTCTTTTTCTGGACCACTGTGATGTCGGAGTATTTGTCAGAATCGTGTCTCTTTTCCAATCAGGCTTTGGGGACACAGGGTTTCAGAGCCCGCGTGGAGCAGTCTCAGAACTCACCCTTCCCAGTTAGCCCAGGTTTGACCTTCAATGCAAGTTTTGGGGTTGTGACTTTATTGGACTTTCAAACGTTCAAGCAGACCCTAACTAAACACTGAAGTAATTCACTGTGGATTATTGAGGTGTGATTTCTGTTTGCCTTCCATTTTCTGGGAGCTTGCTTTCGTTTCCATAGTCTAATCGTCATGGGTCTGAGCTATCTCCCTTCGATATGCTTATCAGTGTGTACTCCTTCATTTCAAGTTAGGAGTTTGGTATTTCTTTAATCACCATAGGTTCTGTAGGCTGATGTGTGAGTGCTTTCGTTACTGTTGGGTGTTGTCTTTGAATTTCCATCGGTCATTTGAAGGAATCTTTGCCATCCTAGCCTAGACCCAACTGAGCACTGAGTAAACGTGGTCATCTTGGTTGGTTCGATATTGTGAGATCAGAAACCCCATGTTTGAGGTTGTCCTGGAAACCACCTTCACAGACACAATGGTTCCGAGACAAATTAGATGAATCTGATGGATTCCTCTCTCCAGGTGAGAGATCCTTTGGAAAGTTCAGAACTTCACACCTGATCCTTGAACGCTCCACTAGATTACGTCTAGATAGTGGCTTACTTTATTTCCACAGGTTTTGTTATTTGTTTAATTTACCTCCTCAGCTGTGGCATGCTTATATTCCTTTAAGTAGAATGGTAATGTTCTAAGTTTCAGCAAACATCGTTATGTGTGGTGTCAAACACCTACTCAATACTCCTTCTACGGCAAGAGATGGGGGAGAGAATCTCATTCATCTCAACTGAGCACTCTAGCCTGGGAGGACAGCCTTCACACAGTAACGAAGCTTTCTGCAAAAGGGTGCTTTTGCGCACTCTTCCTGAGTCCTTCCAAACCAAGAGACATACCCCAAGCATGACAGGGGCCCATTCCTTCCAGGCTTCAAAGAGATGCCTAGTGACACATTACCATGTACCCAGTGGGTGCCTATGACGCCAGAGCTATGGAAAGTGAGACTTCTCTTCACAGAATACTAGGGACCTAGGACCGAGGCCTCTATTCTTCTCTTCAATGTCTTCAAGAGATCATTCTTGACTTTGGATTATGAGTAAAGCAGAAGGCCAACATAGGTCTGATAAGCTCAAGGTCCGGCCTCTTGTTTCAAGTCAAGTTTCAAGCTTGAATCAGCATGGCCTCCCCATCGACTTGAGGAGATGGCAATGTTCTCCTCTCAGTGCTTGTCCCTCTGTTATCACTTCTTCCCAATGATTCCTTTCTTATCCATTGAATTAGCATCTCTTGCATCTCTTCACGTTTCTGTGCCCAGATTCTGTTTGCAAAAGCTGTATCTGGGTATCTGTCACTTGAATATCCAAGCCTAGGCCAATCCTCAGGCTGGAGACCTGCGGCCATCTTGGGTGACATGTTTATCGTGATGTCATAAACACCCTCAGAATTCTAAGCTGTCCTGAAAACCTCCATGCACATAGTTCGTCACGACCATCTCATACCAGTCTGACTACTTCCCCTTTCCAGGTAGGATAGTTTTCCTTGTTCTGGATTCCACGTCTGTTTATAACTTTATCCTCGAACTTTGAAAGGTCTACTACAATCCCACTGGACACCAGTTTCTTTCCTTTCAGATTATCCTGGGTTTTATCTCTCATCATTTGTGGATGAGTCCAAATGGGTGGACTTTCCCCAGAGGAAGCCCTGGAGTCCCTCCCGAGATTGATTTTCCTGGTCAATCCTCTGATGCGTAATGATCGTGTCATCTCCATTTCCACCTTGGCAGGTCACATGTTTTCCTTCCTTCATCATTTGGGGAAGTGTTCCTGATGCGTTCATAGATTGTAATATTCCCATGGTTCTTACTCTGATGTGTATTCATAACGTCTCTTCACAATTTCGACTTCTTTAGGATGTCTGTCTCCACCATACCATGAAATCTATATTTGCTAATGCTACTAATCTGATCTGCACCCGTGATGCTCGCCGGTGAAGCCTGTACCACCCAAGTGGAATGTGGGAACTTACCCAGTACACCACAGGGCCGGCACTGAATTGGATTCTTGGACCAACATTTTGCCTGAACTGGGGAAGATGTTGGCCTGCTTTGATTATTTGTAAAGGTAATTAGTAGTAACATCATGGACGGTAACCTTTTCCTTTGGATCCTGAGTTTAGCACGGAACATGTTCTCTTGGTAGAGTTGTTCTTCATCACTTTGCCACTGTCTACCTTTCTGTAGCATTATTAAGCACTTGGAGGTGATTAGCCATGCTTGGAAGTTCATCTTCTCTAATCTCTTTCAGTCTCCAAAGCTTTAGGCCATAAACCTGCTTGCCTTTTTGTAGTTTTGATTTTACATGAATTGATTGCCATAACCCTGCATTATAACACCCTATTGTTTTCAGATTTACAACCTCCTAGATTTAGACTTCTTTGTATGGTACATCATCTTCACCACCGTAAGCCTAATGACATGCCCATACCACACACTGGTGCCTAATCAACTCTTTCTTCCACTGTCTTCTGCCACCGATTCCCTCTGGGAACCACCAATCCCTTGTCATGTGCTACCGGTTTGTTTCTCCTTATTTTACTCTTCTCCTTGTAAGTGAGATCCTTGGTATGTGACTTTCTCCCTGGGGCTTCTTTCAGTTCCCCTCATACCCTCAGGAGCCATTCTGGTGTCACAAATGGCTGGACTGCACCCTTTCTTGCAGCTGAGTGCTATCCCACTGTGTGGCTATAGCCAATCTTCCTTCTCCATTCGTCCCTTGATGGGCCCCAGGGCGATATCCAAGTCCTGGACATCAGGATTAAGGCTGTGGTGAACACAGCGGTGCAGGGAATCCTATGCGTTGGTGTTTCCAAGTTCTTCGGATAAATACGATGCAGAGGAATAGCTGGATCATATGGTAGATGTATTCTGAAATTTCTGCGGAAATTCCACACTGCTTTGCATAGTTCCCGCACCGGCTTACACTCCCACCAACGGTGCAGGAGGCTTCCCTTCTCTCCACCTCCTCTCCGACACTTGTTGTTTCCTGTCTTGTTCCTTATGGGCATTCTGACCACAATGTGCTGTTATCTCATTGCCATTTGGATTTGCATTGGCCTTAGACGTAATGATTATGAACATGTGTTCATACAGCTGTTGGCCATATTTCTATCTTATTTGGTAAAACTCTCTTTCCGTCTTTTGCCCAGGTTTTAATGGGCTTGTTGTTTTTTCTCTTGTGTTGGCATGTGTGGTCGTTGGCTCTTTTGGCTATTCAGTCCTTCTCTGATGTGTGGTTTGAAACATCCACTCGCAGTTGTGATGTCTTTGCATTGAGTGGATGGTTTCCTCGGCTGGGCAGAAGCTTCTGCGTTGGACGCAATCCCATTTGTTTCTTGTTTCGTGTGTTGCCCTTGCCCAGTCACACATGCTTCTTCCAAATAGGCGGCTATGCCACAGGGCCATGAGCAAGGTGCTGGTTTTCTACTAGAAGTTTCACGGTTTCAAGTCTTCCGTTCAAGGCTTTCATCCATTTCGAGGTGGTGTGTGAGCCTGATGTAATATCATGGTCTACTCTCATTGTGTCACATATGGCTGTGCATTTTTCCAGCACATTTTCTTCTTGAGACTCTCCTTTCTCCACTGATCCTCTTGCCTTCCTCGTTGCAAATGGGATGTCCATATATGTGTGACTTGACCTCTGGGCTCTAGATTCTTTTCCATTGATCTCTGTGTCTGTTTTTGAAACCAGACTGTGCCATTTCGGTACGTAGCACTTCGTCCTACATGTTGAAATCAGTAAATGTGACATGTCCTGCTTTGTTCATTTTCCTCAGGATTCCTTTGGATATTCAGGGTCCCTTGTTGCTGGATAGAGACTTAAGGATTCTCTCTTATATTTCTGTGGGAAAGATTCTGCAACTTTGACTGGGATTGCATGGAATCCAGAGATTGCTTTATCCGTTATGGAGGTTTCAAGTATTTTAGTTCCTACATTCCTATAGCACGGAATACCCTTCCATTTGCTTGTGTCTTCTGGAATTTCTTTCCCCAAAGTTTTGCTAGTTTCTGATTTCCATAGCTTGCACCTGTTTAGCTAAGCTTATTTCTAGAGATCTTATTCTTTTTTTCCTGAGGTTTGGTTTTTCTGTTCTTTTCAAGTTTTCATTAATTTTGTTTTGGCTGATGTTTATGGCTGTGCTCAGATCTGCTGTCGATGTTGCTGTATTTGCTGAGGAATACTGACGCTGTCTGACGTTGCTTCCCAGCTGCCTCTACACTACCTCCCATGCCTCCCCGAGAATGGCTGGACCAGCGGTGAGGAGGTTCACCCCCAGAATTCCGCATGGCCACCCAGAACGTGCAGACTTCACCACTGCACCACGGGCCGGCACCTTTCATGTTCCATTGGCAACCTGCTGTTGAGTGGAATGTGACTTGAATATGCTACCTGAGCCCAACTCGGGCACTGTGTAGATGAGGCCAGTTTGTTTTTCTTCTCCACTGTAATGTCAGAGGATTTGCCAGAATTGTGTCTCTGCTGTCCATGCAAACTTCATAGACACAGGCTTACAGAGCCTGATTTTAGCAGTCTCATAACTCACCCTTACCAGTTACCCTAGGTTTGACCTTCGCTTGGGTTTTTGGGATTGTGACTTACTCTGACTTTCGAACGTTCAGAGTATGTCTAAAACTGACATCTTTCTTTATGTATTATTCATGTGTGATTTCTGTGTGCCTTCCATTTTCTGGGAACGTTTTTTATTTTCCATGGTAGAATCGTTGATATGGGCTCAGCGAGCTGAAGACTTGAATGAAAGATTGCTTGGACTCTCAAGATCCTGCATTGGTGTTCTTTTATTGCGAGAACAGTACACGATAGCATGGGGACAGGACACATTAGCAGTGAAGAGCTACTGCTGCTGCTGCCTGGGGACAGGACCCATGGGTAGTCAGAGCTATTGCTGCTGCCCTGACTAGAGGGTTAGGGCTAATTTCATAAGGCATGGGTATATGACTTATTTTTACTCAAAAAAGAAATAATGATGTAAAATGTCTTTAAATGATTTCAGTACAGATGGGGTCTGGACATTGTGTTGTCATATTTTTAGATACGAATCTGGCCATATAGATCAGCATGTAGGTGAGAATGCACTGGGCTTCTCACCCTGGGGCAGCCCTAATTCATACCATAAACTAATCCACTGGGTCATATAGTTTGGCATGTAGTCCAGGTCACCTTCAGCTTCCCTAGCTGGGGCTGGCCGGATCCACATCATAAAACCTCCCTGAACCTGTTTGGACTGGAAATCTTTGAGGATATGGATGATGGTCACTCTTCTGTGACTACTTCTGGCTGTACAGGGTTGTAGAGCTGTCCCTAAATGGGGCCATAGGTACACTTAGGCAGTTTAGTGGACCCGAAGGCTTGCCCCATTGAGTTCAAGCCTGACAAGTTATACAGATCCTCTGGAGATGAGAGAGTCATTGACAAGAGGTGGTCCAGGAAGTGAAACATTTTTGACATGCATAAGACAAACAATGAAACAGACAACAAAATATCATAAGAAATACAAGCAGTATGTTTAACCCAATGAATAAGGTTTTGAAGTAGTGCAGAAACCTTGTCCTGACTAGGAGTTCAACCAATCATTTAGATTTAGGGTTGGTCAGACATGGATTTAATTTGGTGGCTGGGATACCAAGCCAGAAATATTTTGATGGTAGTCAGGAATATAGACACAACATTCAGTTTTTATAATGGCACAGGTGCCCCCTTGTGCTGCTGTCAAGACATCCAGAGCCAATTGGATTTGGAGGACTGCCTTTCACACTTGGGATACTTCTAAATTGGGCAGTGAAATGCTATGTTGTGTATCATTTAATGCCTTCATAGTAAATTTGTTTAGGACTTCCATGGGCAAGACTTGAATATGCTACAAAAGTCGATTCCTAATTGGTGAAAGTAAATTGCGGAAAGATGGTCATACCAGCTGAAGACAGGGATGGTCAAGGGCTGTTGCAAGTTGGGTAGGTTAGCAGGAGGAGATATAGTAAATGTAGTTCCACCTTGCATCCAGACAAAGCCTAGAGTGCATCGTCCAATCCATGCAGGTGGTAGCCAAAGTCATAAATTGGAGCCACATATCCACTGAGCACCGTTAGGGGCTAACCAATGCGTGTTGAGCCATGTATCCCAGTCAGTCTGAAACCAATCAGTATTTTTTTTAAAGCTATGATATGAGAACACATCTAACAGGGATTTTTTCCCATAGGTCGAGTGCTATGAGGCCATGTATCACAGGGGTGATTTTTTTTCCCCAAAAGAAAGTGGCCTTTTACTGAGTTGCCAACTAGTAGGAGTGAACCAAATATATTCATCCCAAATTTTGTATTGTCCATCCTGTGTGTAGTAATAAGTTGGGGACATTACCTTTGGAACTTGTTCTGTATGATCCAAGTGTGACAAGGCAAATCTAGTTAGTATTTGGACAGTAGTATTGAAGGAAAATGTTTGATTGTGGCCAGGGAACTTCCAGGTGTCAGAGGTAGATGGCCACAAGGAGACATTACTATTAATAATACATGAATATTGCGGAAGAAAAGAGCTAGAATCTAATATCCATGAATGCCTACTATAGCTTCTACAGAAACATAATTTTTTCTCTCTTAAATCACTCTCATTGTTACAAAAGATAGCCAAATCAGGATTACCGGGTTTGAAAATCAAGTGTAGTTTCAATACAACTTGCTCCAATTATTTACATTAGAGCAGCAAGAATAGTAATTGTTCATACAGGCTTTTTTAAATGTGCTTCACTGGATCTTTTCCTGCGGAATCTCGGATTGAACTGTGAAGGCCTCTAGAGGCCAGAAAAGCCAAGCCAAGGACTTGCCATCAGATTTGGCCTGAAATACCTACAGATTTCAGTGGTGTTCTCTTTGAGGTCTCCCCAAATTTTCGGAGGTTCCTTGCACCTGCCAGATAAGCAAGCTTCCTTACTTACCGGGTAAGATTGCCAAAATCTCAGTAAACAAGGTACCAGGCCTGTGTTTCTGAGTGGCTGTATTCCAGAAAGTCCAATCTTTGTTCCTGAAACGCTGTCTTGTCATATCTGAGTCTGTGTGTTTCAAATATGACATTCCAGTCAAAGCCTTGGTCATATAACCAATGTGTCCTGTTATAAGGAGAACAGATTCATATGGAACTTACGCAAATATTGACACGAAATGACCATACTCAGTCACAAACGGTTTCCAAATTCAGGAGGGATAAGGTAGGGAGAAAAAGATAAATGTTTCAGTTTTGCTCATAAAGGTATAATTTCACCAAATGGCTGTAAGTTATAGTTAGCATAAGAGAAAAGAGAAAAAGATTTCCTTCATTATGAGAAAACAAAACAACACATCAAAACTCAACAATATTTCAAACTGAAGTCCTAAAAATTTATAATCGTCCTAATCAGTGCACACAGTCCTGTATAATCAATTCTTGAGCTGAATCTTCTGTCAGCAGATCGATGAGCATAGTTTCTGTTAGAATTCTGTCATTTCTTACTCCGTTCAGTTTTACAATCTGAAGGTTTATCAGAAACCTGTCGTTTAGACTCTTTGTGTCAGAATTCTTTCCAGGAATTTCTCGGAGTTGAAACATATTTGCAAAAGGAAAAAGCATCAGAGTAAAACAACAACTATCTGCAAATTTACAAAGAACTCAAAAGGGCAATAGGCAAAGAAACTTGACTAATTCTGTGACATATAACACTGCCAGATAGTAAGTGAACTTATCACTGATAACCAGGGCAGATCAGAATTTTAGGAATGCTATCTAATTTTGAGACGTCTATATTAATAACATTTACCCATCAAATACCAGCTAAGAAAGTCTATTGTCACTGATTTCACAATGTTTTCCATTTAATTTAATAGACCAAATAAACCAAATTACTTTAGCATTTTCCTCCTTGTAGGAAGAGAGAGCAAATTTCTTTGAGAAGTCTCAGGGACCCTCTGAAAATCTACAAAGTAATCATTCTTCTGTCTAGCAGGTCTAAAGAACGCCTTCATTCAGGATTTGAATATTTTTGAGGGAGAAGCTTGTCACAACATATCAAAAGTTTTTAAAATGTTGTTCAAATAGCAAACAACACTCAGTGTGAAACAATGCTCAGGTATCCATTCAAAGTGATAACAGAAAGAGTCAAAAATATTAAGAGTAACCTCAGCCATTATTTTCACAAAACAGATTTGTCTCTTAGGTAGACTTACTCAAAGGAACAGCTTTTGTAACCTCTTTATCAAGAGCAGATCAAAAGTTCAAGAAAATGTATCCTTTTAGAGAAAACCAAATTTGAATTTCTGCACCTACTTATGTTTCACATTCAAACTCATTCACTTAATTGCACTTACTTTAGTCTACTTGACCAGGCATAAAACTCATTTCATAATTCCTCCTTCACAAACCTTCTACATCTTTCTTTTTCATTTTCAGTACTTGTCCCAAAGTCTTTCTTTTTTCCTTTCCAGTACATCAGGAGCAATTTCTCTTTCTTAACCCATCAAACAAAAATATTTCCATTCTTTATACCTTTTTTACTGAAAGCATACATTTTAACTTCCTTGAATACAGAGCTCTTTTGCTTAGTAATTTCCAGTAGCTTTAATTCCATAGGTTAGTTAGAACCTTTAACGCTTAACGGACCTAGTAAACACTAAAAAGGTAAACAATTATGAAATGTCTTTTATATCAGCATTCTAAACACTTTACAACTTAAGAAACACGCCACTTCGCACTAAAACACAAGGCACGCTTTTTGATACACCCACACGCTTTTAGCCACTTCAATAAGAAGCCAAAAGTAGATAACTTAGATATGTTTAACGATAATGTGTGAGTGTTCTGTTCTATCCAAAAGTGACCCACATATTCATCTTTTTATCATTTAACTTAACTTGGCAAAACTCAAGATTGTTACCAAAAAGGATTTCGAAGCTGTTTTTTTTCCCCAAGTATACAGACCATAAAAGTTATTGTACTCACTTTTATGAGTTTTATGTATTTAAGCCATTTGTTTCCAACAATTATGTTCAGATTACTATGGAAACCTCATGAGGCATTAGACAAAACTGGTCATCATTTAAAGCTATTATTTTGCTGACAAATTTAACAGACAGCATGAACTTATATGACTAGTAAACCGAGTCTGAATGCCTGCATCCTATGCAAATACTGACAAATCTGACAAGAAGACAATTTTCAATGAAACCAACAAACTTAAACAAGCTTTCATTTACCAAAGGTTAATTCACGTCACGTTAACTTTGAAAATCACTCTGTTAATTTCGACTACATTTAGAATTTAAGAAAGCACTTACTTTAAGCCAACTAAACAGAGATCTTAATTTTGGCCAGACCATCCAGGGGTTAAAATATCACACGTATAATGTACACATAGACACATATACACAGAGACTGTACAACTATTGTTTTAAAAACTACTGCCATGAATCAGGTACAATATATAAAGCTCACCAGTTACAAATCAAAACTTTGTTTTGAGCCTTTTTACTAATACTTATGGAGAATACCCTCAAGATGCTAGACTTTTTGCAAGGGCACACTTATGGCCATTTATCCTTGCCCCTCCTTTTTTTTTTTTTTCAGTCTTAAGAATGAGTGATATTCTAGATAGTAGTTCCTGGAGGGGGGGAAGATAATCCTTTTCATGGTAAAGGAACAAGGTGGAATCTGAACTGCCTCTAGAACTGTATTTCCAGTCTTGCAAGGATTTTCTAAGGACGGTTGCTCTTGATTTCTCAGAAAATGGACTGTAACTTGAAGGACGTTCTAGGTTGATCTACCTGTCCAACTGCACCAGAAAGGCAGAGAGAAAGATCACACATTTTCTACCAGCTGGAGTTTCTGGGGCATAACCCATACAATTGAAAGTGTTTCTAATTAGTTAGAATGGCCCTGAGTGATGAGTCTTAAGGCATGCTTATCTCATTCCCCACGGCAGTAAAGCCAGTGTCCGACTGACAGTGAAGTGGAGTAGGGTGGAATGCATACAAAGGGCTTGAACTGGCTGGAGGCCGGGGCTCCCACTACCCGGGTTGAGAATGAAGTTGCTTGCTGAAGGTTTTCAAGTTTTCCGATTATACAGACGTTCCAGGTTCTGGTCAAGTCCAGCCTGAACTTAACCAAGACTGGGTGACAACAGAGGACATGAGCAAAACAAAGAAAGGAAATGAAGACATCAGACCTCACCCTCATGGCCGCTCAAAGAGGGTTATCAAGAGAAGACTCACTCAACAGTTCCCATGCTGGGGCACGCTACTGTAGCATGACAGTTCACAGAATAAATCACAGGTCTGCTACCCTCATAGCCAACTCAGTAGGTGACTAAAACACTCAATGAGTCAACCCCCAAGAGAGGGCACCCTACTGGGGCTTTCCGGGGTGATCAGGCCCAGAAATGCCAAGTTTGGGCTCCCAGGGGTGGAGGCTATGACTGTTGACAGATTTCTTTGCTTCCCTGTTGCAAAGCTCAAAAGGAGACGAAAATCGCCATTGCAACTCTAAGAAAGATGAAAGAGACAGGTCCATTACCTTGAAAATCCCCCCTGAACCTGGGGCAGCATCCTACCTGTCATTCCTACTGTGGGGTTCCTATAACAAGGTGTGATGGGGGTGTCCCCCAGACTTGCATCCATTGCATATCTTCCCTGGTATGCCTGGAAGTTACAGGTGCCTGGTGAACATCCTTCCTATTCTGCGTGGCAGTAATAGGTGCCTGGTGAATGGTCACCAAGAGAAAGGGAGAAGTTCAAGAGAGAACAGGATGGAGAAAATTAGTGAGGCATTTTCCGCCGCTCTGGGGGACATTCTACCCAATTGCGTGTTGGAGGCATTCTCCAAGAAGGGCTTCCCATACGCAACCAAAGGTTAGACTTTGGTACTTTCCTTGAACTGGAGTCCCAATTGGGACATTCACACAGTTCAGAGCATGGTCAGGTGCCATGGGAGGTATCCCAATCCAACCTTAGGAAGAGAAACATTCCAAGGGAGTCTTCCAGAATGCTGACCATCATAATGACTTAAGTGGCCGACTCGTGCCCACCTAAAATTTGTATATTAGAGATAGAGTCAGGAAGGAAAGGAGTAATTCACTCTACATCGCCCTTAGGCTTAAGGTACTGATTCTCTTCAAGCTGAATGTCATGATTTACCCCATAGAGTAGCCATGGGCAGCAAACGTGGATTCATACAGCTATCCAAACAGTTTCTGATGGAGAAGTGAATTTAGATTCATCCTGGAAACAGAGAGAGGCACAAGGAAGAAAAGGGCACTTACCAGAAGTTGGGCTCAGAAACCAATGAAGCAAGTTCCCGGTAGGGGGGCCACAATATATGATGGTGGGTCAGCAAGCTGATGAGTCGGAAGAAAGATTTCTTGGTCTCTCAAGGCCTGGCAGAGGTGCTCTTTTATTTAGAGAATGGTACAGGATAACATAGGGACAGGAACCATGGGGAGTAAAGAGTTGCTTCATGGGGACAGGACCTATGGGTAGTGAAGAGCTGCAGGCATGGGAACTGGACACACAGGCAGTGAATAGCTGCTGCTGCTGCATGGGGAAAGGAGCCATGGGCATTCAGATGTCCTGCCGCTGCCCTGAGTTGAGGGTAAGGGCAAATTTTATAAGGCATGGGTACGTGACATTTTTACTGGAAAAAGAAAAGATGATGTAAAAAGCCATTAAAGGACTTCAGTACAGATGGAGTCTGGTTATTGTGTGGTCGTATAACATTCGATACGAATTTGGCCATATAGATAGGCATGTAGGTGAGCATCGCCTGGGCTTCTCTCACTGGGGCGCCTCTAATTCATACCAAAAAAAATTCACCGGGTCGTATGCTTTGACATGTAGGCCAGGTAACCTTGGGCTTTTCGAGCTGGGGCAGCCTTAATCCACATCAATCGTCATTGTCTTTCTCAGCTATCTCCCATAGATACGCTTATCAGTCCGTTCTCCTTCATTCCAAGTTATGAATTTTGTGTTTCTTTAATCACCATATGTTCTCTAGGCTGATGTGTGAGTGTTTTCATGATTGTTGGGCATTGCCTTTGAATTTCCATCGTTCACTTGAGGGAATGTTTGCTATCCTAGCCTAGGTCCAACTGAGCACTGAGAACACGAGGTCATCTTGGTTGGTTTGACATTCTGAGATCAGAAACTCCAAATTCTAGGTTGTCCAGGCAACCACCTTATGGGCATAATGTTTCTGAGACAGATTAGAGAAATCTGATGAATTCCTGTCTCAAGGTGAGATATTTTTATGTCTCTTTTCTAAATTTGGGAAGGCTGGAACTTGACCCTGGAGCCATGGTCCTCCTAGTAGATTACATCTAGATACTGCTTTACTTTATTTCTGTAGGGTTTGTAAGTTGTTTGATTTACACGCTCAGCTCTGGCATGTTTATTTTTCATTAAATATAAGGGTAATGTTCTAATTTTCAGCCAACTTCCTCACATATGCTGTCAAAACACATAGTCAATAATCTTCTACGGCCAGAGATGGGAGAGAATTTCACTGGTGCCAAACTGAGCACTCTAGCTTTGGATGTCAGCCTTCACTTTGGATTGGTGATTCCCAGAGGGAATGAAAAAATCCAAAAAGGCATGCTGATTTGGGGCATAAAGGATTTGAGGCTGAAAGAGATTAGAGAAGATGAACTTCCAAGGACTGTGAATCTCCTCCAAATGCTTAATGATGCTACAGAAAGTAGACCATTGCAAATAGATTATGGGGAATACTATGAAGAGAATGTGTTCCGTGCTAAACAGATGAACCAAGGGAAAATGTTACCGTCTATGATGTTACGAGTAATTACATTCACGAATAATCACAGCAGGCCATCTTCTTCCCAAGTTCAGGAAAAATATGGGTCCACAAGTAAAATTCAGGGCCAGCCATGTGTTCAGGAGTGTAAGTGCCCACATTCCTATTGGGTGGCCTGGGATTCATGGATTCGCATCACTGGTGCTGATCAGATTAGTAACATTGGGAAAGATAGATTTCATGGTATGGTGTGTACAGAGATCACAAAGAAGTCGAAATTGTGAGCATACATCAGAGATAGGCAATAGGAAAAAAACATGAATATATTGCAATCTATGACACATCTGGTACACTTCCCTAAATACAGACTGAAGGAAGTGATGTGACCTGCATAGGTAGAATTGGCGGACTGCATGAGATGACACGATCATTGCACATCAGAGGCTTGAGTGGGCAACTTCAACTTTGGATGGACTCCAGGACTTTCACTGGGGAAAGTCTACACATTCGGCCATATTCACAAAATGTAACAGATTAAACCCAGGATAAACTTAAAGTAAAGAAACCATGTCTAGAGAGAATGTAGTAGACATTTAAAAGTTCAAGGGTAAAGTTAGAAACCCACAAGAAATCCAGGAAATGGAAAACTATTCAAGCTGGAAAGGGAGAGTAGTCATGTGCATAGAAAATGCTGGGATAGCTTAGAAGTTTGAGGGAGTTTATGACATCACAGTGAACATGTCACCCAAGATGGCCTCATGGTTATAGTCTGAGGATTGTCCTAGGCTACGATACTCAAGTTAGAGATACCCAGAAGAGAATTTAAAAACAGAAACCAGGCACTGAATCTTGAAGAGAGAGAATACACGCTGATTAAAGGGGTAAGAAAGAACTCATTGTGAGGAAGCAATAATAGGGGGACAAGCGGTGAGTGGAGAACATTGTAATCTACTCAAGTGTATGGGGAGGCCATACTGATGCAAGCTTGAAACTCGATTTGAAACCAGAGGCTGGACTTGGGTCTTATCAGACCTACATAATCCTTCTGCCTTAATCATAATCCAAAATTAAGAATGATCTCCTGAGGACACGGTAGACAATGATTGATGCTTCCTTTCCTATGCCCCTAGCATTCATTGAAGAGAAGTCTCACTTTCCATGGCTCTGGCATTACAGAGGCCCATTTGGTACATGCTAATGTGTCACAAGATATCTCTTTGAACACTTGAAGGAATGGACCCCCGTCATGCTTTGTGTATGTCCCATTGTTTGACAGGGCTCCAGAATTGTGCTGAGAAGCACCCTATTCTAGACGGCTTCATTGCTTTGTGAGGGCTGCCCTACCAGGCTAGTATGCTTGGTTTGGCTTCAATGAAATTCTCTCCCCGTATCTCTTGAAGTAGAATGATTATTAATATCGTGTATTGACAGCATATGTAAGGAGGTTGGCTCAAAATTAGAACATTACAATTATGTTTATAGAAAAATAAACATGCCAGAGCTGAGGATGTAAATCGAACAAGTAAAACACTCTATAGAAATATAGTAAGCCAGCATCTAGACGTAACCTAGTGGAATACTCAAGGATCGGGAGTAAAGTTCGAAACTTCCCAAATCCAGAAATGAGACAGAAAAGTATCTTACCTGGAGCAGAGTTCATCAGATTTCTCTAATATGTCTCGGAAACATAATGTCCGTGAAGGCGGTTGCCAGGACAACCTCGAATCTGGACTTTCTGATCTCGGAATGTCAAAGCAACCAAGACGACCACGTGTTCTCAGGGCTCAGTGTAACCTCGGCCAGGATAGCAGTTTCCTACAGGTGACCGATGGAAATTCCAAGACAACACGCAACAATCACGAAAAGACTCAGACCTCGGCATACAGAACATATGGTGATTACAGAAATACAAAAGTCATAGCTTGCAATGAAGGAGAACGGACTGATAAGCATATCGAAGAGAGATAGGTCAGAAAGACCGTAACGATTAGACTTAGGAAAAGAGAAAAAAATCCCTGAAAATGGAAGGTCAATAGAAATCACATCTGAATAATCCACAGTGAAAGACTTCAGTCATTAGACAGACTCTGACTGGACGTTTGAAAGTCCGAGAAAGTCACAACGCCAAAAACTGCAGCGAAGGTCAAACCTGGACTAACTGGGAAGGGTGAGTTATGGGACTGCTCCACGTGGGCTCTGAAAGCCTGCATCCACGAGGCTAGACAGGACAGCAGACACACGATTCTGACAAATCCTCCGACATCACAGAGGGCCAGAAAAAGAAGCTGGCCTCATCTACACAGGGCTAGAGGTGGGCTCAAGTAGCATATTCAAGTCACATCCCACTCAACTGCAGGTTGCCAATGGAACACGAAAGGGGCCGGCCAGTGGGGAAGTGGTGAAGTCCGCGCATTCTGGTTCAGGCGCCCGGCTTCAGCCACATAGAATCCTGCAGGTGAGCATCCTCACGGCTCGTCCAGCCATTCTGGGGCAGATGTGTGAGGTAGTGTAGAGGTAGATGGTAAGCGACATTAGACAGCTCCACTCTTCCACAGCAAATACAACAGCACGGCCCACAGATGTGAGCACAGCCATAAACTTCTGCCAAAACAAAGCCAATCGAAAGTTGCAAAGAATTGAAAAATTGAACCTCAAAAAAGAAAGCATGCCAGTAAGAAGTAAAAAATGTCTAGCAATAACCTTGGCCAAACAGGAGAAAGCTATGGAAACCGAAATCCAGCAAAGTTTCTGGGGAAGAAACTCCGGAAGACACAAGGAAATGGAAGGCTATTCCGTGTTCTTCGAATGGAAGAACTAACACACTTGAAGCGTCCATACCGCATAAAGCCATCTCTGGATTCCATGCAGTCCCAGTCAAAGTCGCAGCACTATTTCCCACAGAAATGGAAGAGAGAATCCTAGAGTTTCTATCCAGCAACAAAGGACACTGAATAGCCAAAGGAGTACTGAGGAAAACGGACAAAGCAGCAGGCATCACACTTATTGATTTCCAGATATAGGACTAAGTGCTAGGTATGGAAACAGCACAGCCTGGCGCCCAAAAGAAGCACACAGACCCATGGAACAGAATCGAGAGCCCAGAGGTCAACTGACACACATATGGACAGCCCATTTTCGACCAGGGAGCCAAGAGGAGACAGCAGAGAAAGGAGAGTCTCGACAAGAAATGGTGCTGGGAAGACAGCACAGCCACATGGAACACCGTGAGAGTAGACCTTGATGTTACACCAGGGACACACACCACCTCGAATTGGATAAAGACTTTAACGGAAGACTTGAAAACGTGCAGCTTCTAGGAGAAAACGCAGGCAGCTTGCTCTTTGCCATCTGGCTTAGCCACCTGTTTGGAAGAAGCATGTGTGACCGGGCAAGGGAAACAAAGGAAACAAGAAACAAGCGGGACTCCATCCAACGCAGAAGCTTCTGCCCAGCCAATGACACCATCGACTGAATGCAAAGACTGTGCAACAACTGACAGCAGATGTTTGCAAACCGCACATCGGAGAAGAGGTGAACAGCCATAAGATCCCATGAACTCATACGTCTTCACAGGAAACAAAACAGCGAGCCCAATAAAACCAGGGCAAAAGATGGAAACAGACAGCTCTCCCAGGAAGATAGAAAGATGGACAACAGGTTGTATGAAAACATGCTCATCATCATTAAGTCTCTGCTCAATGCAAATACGAACGGCACTGAGATAGCAGCTCACAGTGGTCAGAATAGCTATAAGGATGAAGGCAGGAACCAACAAGTTTCAGAGAGGAGGTGGAGAGAAGGGAAGCCTCCTGCACTGCTGGTGGGAGTGTAAACCAGTGCAGACAGTACGCGAAGTGGTGTGGAATTGCATCAGAATTTTCAGAATCCATCTACCATATGATCAAGGTATTCCACTGTGGCGTATATATCTAAAGATCTTTGAAACACTAATGCACAGAGATCCTTGCATCGCTGTATTCCCCACAGCCTTACTCCCAATATGCAACATTTGGAAGCCTCCCTGATGCCCATCAAGGGACGAATGGACAAGAAAGATGGGCTATAGCCACACAATGGCATAGCCCTCAGCTGTAGGAACAGATGCAGTGCAGCCATTTGTGACCACCAGAATGGCTCCTGAGGGTATCAGGGGAACTGAAACAAGCCCTGGGGTAAGGTCAAATACCACAGGATCTCACGTACAAGGAGAAGAGGAAAAATGGACCAACAAACAGGTAGGACGTGACATAGGATTGGCAGTTTCCAGAGGGAAAGGGGGGTGGGGGACGGAGGGACAAAGAGTTGATTAGGCACAAGTGTGTGGTGAGGGCCTGTAATTAGGCTTACGCTGGTGAAGATGATGTAGCCTACACAGAAGTCTAAATCTATGAGGATGCAGATTTGAAAGCTATAGAATGCTAGAATGCAGGGTTAAGGAAATCAATTCACATACAATCAAAACACCAAAAAGGGGTGCAGATTTACGGCCTAAGGCTTTGGAGGCTGAAAGAGATTAGAGAAGATGAACATCCAAGGATTAGCAATCGCCTCCAAATGCTTAATGATGATACAGAAAGGTAGACCTTTGCAAAGAGATGAAGAGGAATACTACCAAGAGAACATGGTCTGAGCCAAATCATGAATCAACGGCAAATGTTACCGACCCTAATGTTACTACCACTTCACTTCACGAATGATCGAAGCAGGCCAACATCTTCCAAAATTCAGGCCAAAGGTTGGTCCAAAAGCCCAATTTGGGGCCGGGCTGTGGTGTAGCAGGTAAGTGCCCACATCCGCTTGGGCGGCCCGGGCTTCACAGGTTAGCATCACGCGTGCGGAACAGATTACTAGCATTAGGAAATACAGATATCAAGGTCTGGTGGTCACCGAGATCATAAAGTAGTAGAAATGGTGAGGAGACCTTATCAGTACGCACCAGAAAAAGATCCACGAGAATATTACAATCTATGAATGCATAAGGAACAGTTCCCCAAATGATGAAGGAAGGAAAACATGTGACCTGCCAAGGTGGAATTGTCAGACTGCTAGGAGATCACACGATCAGTGTGCATCAGGGGAATGCCTGGGAAACTTCAACATGAGAGGGTCTCCCGGACGTTCTCTGGGGAAAGTCCACCCATTTGGCCATATCCACAAAAGACAAGAGATAAAACCCGGGATAAGCTTAAAGGAAAGAAACCGGTGTCTAGAGGGAACTTAGTAGACCCTTCAAGTCCTTGGAGAAAGTTAGAAACTGACAAGAAATCCAGAGCAAGGAAAACTATCCTACCTGGAAACAGGGACTAGTCAGATTTGGATGAGACGGCTCTGAAACACTGTGTGCATTGAGGTTGTCAGGACAACTTAGAATCTGAGGGTGTTTATGACATCACAGTGAACATGTCACCCAAGATGGCAGCATGTTTACAGTCCGAGGATTGGCCTAGTCTAGGACACTCAAGTGAGAGATAACCAGAAACAGCTTTTCCAAACAAAAGCTTGAAAGGATCAAACAGACTCTGATTCAAGGGAGAAGAAAGGAATCATTGGGAACCAGCGATAATAGATGGAGAAGCACAGAGAGGTGAACATTGTCACCTACTCAAGTAGATGGTGAGGTCGTGCAGATTCAATCTTGGAACTTGATTTGAAACAAGAGGCCAGACTTGGGGCTTACCAGACCTACATTGTCCTTCTGCCTTACTCATAATCCAAAGTACAGAATGATCTCTTGGGGACGTTGAAGAGAAGAATCGAGGACTCCTTTCGTAGGCCCCTAACATCCTTTGAAGAGAACTCTACCTTTGCATAGCTCTGGCCTCACGGGGGCCCACTGGCTACATGCTAAGGTTTCCCAACAGATCTCTTTGAAGCCTTGAAGGCATGGACGCCTGTCATGCTTGGGGTATGTGGCTTGGTTTGAAGGGCTCTAGAAGTGTGCTGAAAAGCACCCTTTTCCAGAGGGCTTCATTCCTGTGTGAAGGCTTCCCTCCCAGGCTACAGTGCTCAGTTGGGCTCCAATGAAATTAACTCCCCCATCTCTTGCCATAGAAGGAGTACTGATTCTGTGTTTTGACACCATATGGAAGGAGGTTGACTGAAAACTAGAACATTACCATTATATTTAAAGAAAAATACACACGCCAGAGCTGAGGATGTCAATCAAACAGTAACAGACTCTGTAGAAATAAAGTAAGCCAGTATCTAGATGTAATCTAGGGGAGCGTTCAAGGTTCAGGGCTGAACGTCGAAACTTCCCAAATCCAGGGAAAGAGACGGAAGGATTTCTCACCTGGAGAGAGGAATTCATCACACTCATCGAATTTGTCTCGGAACCATTGTGTCCGTGAAGGTGGTTGCCAGGACAACGTCTAACCTGGAGTTTCTCATCTCACAATGTCAAATGAACCAAGATGGACACGTGTCCTCAGTTCTCAGTTGGACGTAAGCTAGGATAGCAAAGATTCCTTCAACTGACAGATGGAAATTCAAAGACAACATCCAACAATCACCAAAGCACCCACACGTCGGCCTACAGAACATATGGTGATTAAAAAAATACAGAATTCCTAACCTAGAATGAAGGAGAACCCACTGATAAGCATATCGAAGGGAGAGAGATCAGAAAGACCACTACGATTAAACTAAGGAAAGAAAACAAGCTCCCAGATAATGGAAGGCAAACAGAAATCACACCTGAATACTCCACAGTGAATGAAGTCAGTGTTTACAAAGAGTCTGCTTGAACGTTTGAAAGTCCGAGAAAGTCACAACCCCCAAATTTGCAGTGAATGTCAAACCTGGGCTAACTGGGAAGGGTGAGTTCTCAGACTGCTCCAAGCTGGCTCTGAAACCCTGTGTCCATGATGCTTGCTGGGACAGCAGAGACCCAATTCTGACAAATCCCAGTGGACCGGAAAAACAACCTGGCCTCGTCTACACAGGACCAGATTTGGGCTCAAGTAGCATATTCAAGTCCCATTCCACTCAACTGCAGGTTGCCAATGGAACACGAAAGGGGCCAGCCAGTGTTGCATAGGTGACGTCCGCGTGTTCTGTGTCGGCAGCATGTGGTTGGCCGCATGGAATTCTGGGGGTGAGCCTCCTCACCGCTCGTGCAGCCTTTCTGGGGCAGGCGTCCGAGGTAGTGTAGAGGCAGATGGGAAGCGACGTTAGACAGGGCCAGTCTTCCTCAGCAAATACGGCAGCGTTGCCAGCAGATATGAGCACAGCAGTAAACATCTGCCTAAACAAAACTAGTTAAAAGTTGCAAATGATAGAAAAACTGAACCTCAAAAAACAAAAAAGCATGCTAGAAAGAAAAACAAGTAATCTAGGGATAACCTGCACAAAACAGGTGAAAGCTATGTAAACCGAGAAATAGCAAACCTTTGGGAAAGAAATTCCAGAGGACACAAGGAAACGGAAGGGAATTCAGTGCTCTTGGAATGGAAGAAAACGAAGAATGCATGAGGTATCATCACAATGATTCCTTTCTCATGCCTTGGATCAGCGTCTCTTTGGTCTCTTCAAGTTTCTGTGCCCGGTTTCTGTTTGGAAAAGCTGTTTCTGGGTATCTCTCACTTGATTCTGCTAGCCTAGGCCAATCCTTGGACTGTAAACATGTGGCCATCTTGGGTGACATGTTCACAGAGATGTCATAAACACCCTCAGAATTCTAAGTTGTACTGACAACCTCCATGCACTCAGTGTTTCCGAGCCATCTCATACCAGTCTGACTACTCCTGTTTTCCAAGTAGGATAGTTTTCCCAGTTCTGAATTTCTTGTCGGTTTCTAACTTTCTACTTGAACTTTGAAAGGTCTACAACATTCCCTCTAGACACGGGTTTCTTTCCATGAAGATTATCCCCGGTTTTCTCTCTTATCTTTTGCGGATGTGGCCAAACGGGTGGACCTTCCCCAGAGAAATTCCTGGAGCTCCTCCCAAGTTGAATTTGCCCAGGCAATTCTCTGATGCACAATGAGTGTGTCATCTCCTAGGAGTCTGACAATTCCACCTGGGCAGGTCACATGTTTTCCTTCCTTCATCATTTGGGAAATTGTACCTTATGCATTCATAGGTTGTAATATTCTCAGTGTCCATTTTCTGGTGTGTATTGAAAATGTCTCCTCAGAATTTCTACTTCTTTATGATCTCTGTGCCCACCATACTGTGAAATCTGTTTTTCCTAATGCTAGTAATCTGATCTGCAACCCTGATGATAGCAGGTGAAGCCCGAGCCGCCCAATCAGAACTTGGGCACTTACCTGCTACACCACAGGGCCGACCCTGAATTGGGCTTTTGGACAAAACTTTGGCCTGATCTTGGGAAGATGTTGGCCTGCTTCGATCATTCATGAAGGCGGTTAGTAACATCATGGACGGTAGCATTTTCCGCTGGTTCATGAGTTTAGCACGGAACACGTTGTCTTGGTAGTGTTCCTCTTCGTCTCCTTGCAATGGTCTACCTTTCTGTAGTGTCCTTAAGCATTTTGCGGTGATTAACAATCCTTCGAAGTTCATCTTCTCTAATTTCTTACAGACTCCAAAGCGTTAAGCCGTGAACCTTAACGTCTTTTGAGAGTTTTGATTTTACGTGAATTGTTTGCCATAACCCAGCATTATAACATCCTATACCTTTCAGATCTACATCCTCATAGATTTAGACTTCTGTGTACGTTACATCATCTTCACCACCGTAAGCCTAATTACAGGCCCTCACCACACACTTGTGTCAAATCAACTATTTCTCCCTCTGGGCCCTGCCACTTTTCCCTCTGGGAACCAGAAATCCCATGTCACTTGCTACCTGTTTCTTGGTCCTTTTTTTCCTCTTCTCCTTGTAAGTGAGACCCTATGGTATTTGACCTACCCTCTGGGGCTTGTTTCCATTCCCCTAAAACCCTCAGGAGCCATTTTGTTGGTCACAAATGGCTGGAAGGCATCTGTTCCTGCAGCTGAGTGCTATGCCGTTGTGTGGCTATAGCCCATCTTTCTTGTCCCTTGATGGGCACCAGGGAGGCTTCCCTCTCTTCGATATTGGGAGTAAGGTTGTGGTGCGCACAGCGGTGCATGGATCTCTGTGCATTAGCGTTTGCAAGTTCTTTGGATATATATGCCACAGAGGAATACCTGGATCATGTGGTAGATGGATTCTGAAAATTCTGAGGCAATTCCACACCACTGCGCTTAGTGGCTACACTGGTTTACACTCCCACCAGCAGTGCAGGAGGCTTGCCTTCTCTCCACCTCCTCTCT
Source organism: Equus asinus (assembly GCF_041296235.1). Lineage (NCBI taxonomy): Eukaryota > Metazoa > Chordata > Mammalia > Perissodactyla > Equidae > Equus > Equus asinus. The sequence goes on along the minus strand of NC_091813.1, from coordinate 3,881,163 downwards.
GAATCTTGTTGGTTCCTGTCTTCATCATTATAGCCATTCTGACCACTGTGAGCTATCTCAGTGCCGTTCGTATTTGCATTGAGCAGAGACTTAATGATGATGAGCATGTTTTCATACAGCCTGTTGGCCATCCTTCTATCTTCCTGGGAGAAATGTCTGTTTCCCTGTTTTGCCCAGGATTCATTTGGCTCATTGTTTTTTCTCCTGTGGAGACGTATGACTTCATTGGATCTTTTGGCTATTCACCCCTTCTCTGATGTGTGGTTTGCAAACCTGCTGTCGCAGTTGTTGTGACGTCTTTGCACTGAGTCGATGGTGTCGTTGGCTGGGCAGAAGCTTCTGCGTTGGATGGAGTCCTGCTTGTTTCTTGTTGCCTTTGTTGCCCTTGCCCAGTCACACATGCTTCTTCCAAATATGCGGCCAAGCCAGATGGCAAAGAGCAAGCTGCCTGCGTTTTCTCCTCGAAGTGTCACGGTTTCAAGTCTTCCATTCAAGGCTTTAATCCATTTCGAGGTGGTGTGTGTGCCTGGTGTAACATCTCGGTCTACTCTCATTGTGCTACATCCTGCTGTGCAGTCTTTCCAGCACCATTTCCTGTCTAGAGTCTCTATTCTCCGCTTTCTCCTCTTGGCTCCCTGGTCGAAAATGGGCTGTCCATAGGTGTGTGAGTTGATTTCTGGGCTCTCGATTCTGTTCCATGCATCTGTGTGCCTCCTTTGCAGGCCAGGCTGTGCTGTTTTGGTACCTAGCTCTTCGTCCTATATGTGGCAGTAAGAAAGTGTGATAATTGCTGCTTTGTTCGTTTTCCCCAGGATTCCTTTTGCTATTCAGGGTCCTTTGTTGCTGGATAGAAACTTTAGGATTCTCTCTTCTATTTCTGTGGGAAAGATTGCTGCAACTTTGACTGGGACTGCGTGGAATCCAGACATTGGTTTGTCGATAAAAATAATCCGTAACCAATCTGTAAATGAAAATTTGGGGGAGTTTATTCTGAGCTTCAATCTGAGGATTATAACCCAGGGCCCTTCTACCCAAAGGAAGAAAGAGCATCAGAGAAGTGGGGTGCACAGACTGGTTGTATTCTCCTCATAGAGGATGTTTCACATAGGATTGAAATGTCCCATTTACAATAGTTGCGAGACTGCTCTGTTGGCACAGCGATTGATGGAAATAGCAGGTAGGTCTTCTGTCTCAGTGAACCCAGTAGTGTGGCAGTCTGTTGTCTCCAGCTGACTGGTCACAGGTGAGCTGGGTGGTCAAAGGTGAGTGCAGCAATCAGTTCCTAGCCTAGGGAGAAATGCTTATCCCTAAAGAAATGCCAATGTGGGGGAAGTTGCACCTTTATCTCAAGGGCCATAGGAAATGTGTAAGCAGATATGCAATTTGTGCTAAATAGCCATAGTCAGGCCCTTTTGGAAAACACAAAAGCAGGCCGAATTAGGTTTATACCAAATGGCTTCCTCATATAGTCCAATATATCCAATTGCTTCCCATTTTTATTTGTGAGCTTTATGCCATATGGACGTTTCAAGTGTGTCCGTTGTTGCATTCAAAGGGCACGGAATAGCCTTGCATTTCCTTGTGTCTTGTGTATTTTCTTTCCCCAAAACTTTGCTACTTTTTGGTTTCCATCACTTTCTCCTGTTTGTCCAAGGTTATTCGCAGATATCATTTTCTTCTCACTGGCATGGGTTCTTTTTGAGGTTCACCTTTTCTATTCTTTGCAACTTTTAATTGGTTATGTTTGGCAGAAGTTTATGGCTGTGCTCAAATCTGCTGGCCGTGCTGCTCTCTTTGCTGAGGAAGAGTGGCGCTGTCTAGCATCGCTTCCCATCTGCCTCTACACTAGCTCGCACACCTGACCCAGAATGGCTGGACGAGCATTGAGGAGGCTCACTCCCAGGATTCCACGTGGCCGACCCTGGCCTGCCGACCCAGAACACGTGGACTTCACCGCTGGCCCACTGGCTGGACCCTTTCGTGCTGCATTGGCAACCTGCGGTTGAGTGGAATGTGACTTGAATATGCTACTTGAACCCAACTAAGGCCCTGTGTAGATGAGGCCAGGTTGTTTCTCTGGCCCACTGTGATGTCGGAGGATTTTTCAGAATCGTGTCTCCTCTGTCCAGTCTAGCTTGGTGGACACAGGGTTTCACAGCATGCGTGGAGCAGTCTGATAACTCACTCTTCCCAGTTAGGCCAGGTTAGACCTTCCCTGCAGTTTTTGGCGTTGTGACTTTCCCGGACTTTCAATCGTTCAAGTAGAGTCTGTCTAAGGACTGACATCTTTCACTGTGGATTATTGAGGTGTGATTTCTGTTGGCCTTCCATTTTATGGGACCCTGTTTTCTTTTCCATGGTCTAATCGTCATGTTCTTTATGAGCTTGTCCTTTGACATGCCTATCAGTGCGATCTCCTTCACTCCATTTTAGGAGTTTTGTATTTCTTTAATCAGCATATGTTCTGTAGGCCAAGGTGTGAGTCCTTTCGTGATTGTTGGGTGTTGTCCTGGAATTTCCATCATTCACTTGAGGGAATCTTTGCTATCCCAGCCTAGATCCAACTGAGCACTGACTACACGAGGTCATCTTGGTTCGTTTGACATTGTGAGATGATAAACTCCAGGTTCAAGGTTATCGTGGCAACCACTTTCACGGGCCCAATGGTTCTGACACAAATTAGATGAATCTGATGAATTCCTCTCTGCAGGTGAGAGACCTTCTGTCCCTTTTCTGGATTTGGGAAGTTTCGAGCTTGACCACTGATACTTGAACTTTCCACTAGATTACGTCTAGATACTGGCTTACTTTATTTCTACAGGGTTTGTTATTTGTTTGATTTACATCCTCAGCTGTGGCATGTTTATTTTTCTTTAAGTATAATGGTAATGTTCTAATTTTCTGTCATCCTCTCTACATGTGGTATGGAAACACATAGTCAATACTCCTTCTACCGTAAGAGATATGGGGAGAGAATCTCACTGATCCCATTGAGCCCTGTAGCCTGAGAGGCCGGCCTTCACAAAGGATGGAAGCCCTCTGCAAAAAGGTACTTTTCAGCACACTTCTAGAGCCCCTCCAAACCAAGAGACATACCCAAGCATGGCAGGGGTCCATTCCTTCAAGTCTTCAATGAGCTCTCTTGTGACATATTGGCATATACCCAGTGGGCCCCCATGACTTGAGAGCTGTGGAAAGTGAGAATTCTCTTCAAGAATGCTAGGGGCATAGGAAAGGAGGCCTCAATTCTTCTCCTCAATGTCCTCAATTGATCATTCTTGACTTTGTATTATGGGTAAGACAGAAGGGCAACATAGGTCTGATAAGCCCCGGGTCCGGCCTCGTTTTTCAGAACACATTTCCAGCTTGAATCAGCATGGCCTCCCCAGACTTCCGTAGATGACAATGTTGCCCTCTGAGTACTTGACCCTCTATTGTCTCTTCTTCCCAATGATTCCTTTCTCATCCCTTGAATTAGCGTTTCTTTGATGTCTTCAAGTTTCTGTCCCTGGTTTGTGTTTGGAAAAGCTGTTTCTGTGTACCTCTCAATTGAATATCCTAGCCCAGGCCAATCCTAGAGCTGGAAACCTATGGCCAACTTTGGTGACGTGGTCACTGTGATGTCATAAACACGCTCAGAATTCTAAGTTGTCCTGACAACCTCCATGCACACAGTGTTTCAGAGCCATCTCATACCAGTCTGGCGACTCCCCCTTTCCAGGTGTGATAGTTTTCCTTTTTCTGGACTTCTTGTCGGTTTCTAACTTTACACTCGAACCTTGAAAGATCTAGTACATTCCTTCTAGACAGTGGTTTCTTTCCTTTAAGATAGTCCTGGGATTTATCTCTTATCTTTTGTGGATGTGGCCAAATGTGTGGACTTTCCCCACAGAAAGTCCTGGAGTCCCTGCGAAGCTGAAGTTACCCAAGCAATCCTCTGATGAGCAATGATCATGTCAACTCATAGCAGTCTGGTGTTTCCACCTTGGCAGGTCAGATGTTTTCCTTCCTTCATCATTTGGGGAAGTGTACCTGATGTCTTCATAGATTGTAATATTCTCATGGTTCATTTCCTGGTGTGTATTCATAAGGTATCCTCACAATTTCTACTTCTTCATCATCTCTGTCGGCACCATACCTTGAAATCTATATTTTCTAATTCTCCTAATCAGATCTGCACCTGCGATGCCAGCCTGCCAGTCCCAGGCCGCCCAAGTGGAACACGGACACTTACCCACTACACCAGAGGGCTGGCCCTGAATTGGACTTTTGGACCAACCTTTGGCTTGAACTTGGGAAGATGTTGGTCTGCATTGTTTATTCGTAAAGGTAATTAGCAGTAACATCGTGGACAGCAACATTTTCAGTTGGCTCAGGAGTTTAGCACGGGTCATGTTCTGTTGGTAGTGTTCCTCTTCATCTCTTTGCAATGGTCTACCTTTATGTTGCATCATTAAACATTTCGAGGTGATTATCAATCCTTTGAAGTTCATAATCTCTAAACTCTTTCAGCCTGCAAACTTTATCCCTTAAACCTGCTTGATTTATGGAGTTTTGATTTTAGGTGAATTGATTTCCATAACCTAGCATTAGAAAATCCTATAGCTTTCAGATTTACATCCTCATAGATTTAGACTTCTGTGTATGCTACATCTTCTTCCCCACAGTAAGCCTAATTACAGGCGCACACCCCACACTTGTGCCTAATCAACTCTTTCTCCCACCGTCCACTGCCACCCGTTCCCTCTGGGAACCACCAATCCCATATCACGTTCTACCTGTTTGTTGGTCCTTATTTTAATCTTCTGCTCATAAGTGAGATGCGATGGTATTTGATTTCTCCCTTGGGCTTGTTTCAGTTCCCCTCCCACCCTCAGGAGTGATTCTGCTGTCACAAATCGCTGGACTGCACTGTTTCTTACAGCTGAGTGTTTTGCCTTTGTGTGGATATAGCCCAACTTCCTTCTCCATTGGTCCTTTGATGGGCACCAGGGAGGCTTCCAAGTCTTGGATATTAGGAGTAAGGTTGTGGTGAACATAGTGGGGCACGGATACGTGGGCATTAGTGTTTCGCCGTTCTTTGGATAAACACGCTGGAGAGGAATAGCTGGATCATATGGTAGATGGATTTGGAAATTTCTGAGGCAATTTCACATGGCTATGCCTAGTGCCCTCACCGGTTTGCACTCCCACCAGTGGTGCAGGACTCTTCCCTTCTCTCCACCTTCTCTCTGACACTTGTTGTTTCCTGTTTTGTTCCTTATAGCCATTCTGAACACAGGGAGCTGTCATCTCATTGCCGTGAGGATTTGCCTTGGCCTTATACTTAATAGTGTTGAACATGTGTTCATACAGCTGTTGGCCACCTTTCTGTCTCTTGGGGTAAGTCTCTGTTTCCATCTTCTGCCCAGGTTTTAATGGGCTTGTTTTTTCTCTTATGGAGACGTGTGTGGCCATTGCGTCTTTTCGCTATCCAGCCCTTCTCAGATGTGTGGTTTGAAACATCCTCTCCCTGTTGTCATGCTGTCTTTGCATTGAGTGGACGGTTTCCCCGCTGGACAGAAGCTTCTACGATGGATGGAGTCCTGCTTCTTTCTTCTTTTCTTTGTTGCCCTTGCCCAGTCACACATGCTTCTTCCAAATAGGCAGCTACCCCACATGGCAAAGAGCAAACTGCCTGTGTTTTCTCCTAGAAGTTTCACTGTTTCAAGACTTCCGTTGAAGGCTTTAATCCATTTCGAGGTGGTGTGTGTGCCTGGTGTAACATCATGATCTACTCTTATTGTGTTACATGTGGCTGTGCAGTCTTCCCAGCACCATTTATTTTACAGACTCTCCTTTCTCCACTGTCTCCTCTTGCCTTCCTCATTGCAAATGCGCTGTCCATATATGTGTGAGTTGACCCTTGGGTTCTGCATTCTGTTCCCTTGGTCTTTGTGCCTGTTTTTGGGACCAGGCTGTGCTGGTTCGGTACCAAGAGCTTCGTCCTACATGTTGAAATCAAAGTGTGATACATCCTGCTTTGTTCGTTCTCCTCAGAATTCCTTTGGGTATTCAGAGTCCCTTGTTGCTGGATAGAGACTTTAGGATTTTCTCTTCTATTTCTGTGGGAAAGATTGCTGTAAATTTGACTGGGATTGCATGCAATCCAGAGATTGCTTTATCCATTACGGACGTTTCAGGTGCTTTAGATCTTACATTCCTAGAGCATGGAATACCCTTCTGTTTAGTTGTGTTTTTTGGAATTTCTTTCCCTAAAGCTTTGCTAGTTTTGGTTTCCATAGCTTGCACCTGTTGGTCTAAGCTTATTCCTAGAAATCTTCTTTTTCTTACTTGCATGTTTTTTTTCCAGAGGTTCAGTTTTCCTATTCTTTGAAACTTTTCATTGGTTTTGTTTTGGCAGATGTTTATGGCTGTGCTCACATCTGGTGGCTAGGCTGCTGTATTAGCTGGGCAAGAATGACGCTGTCTGATGTTGCTTCCCATCTACCTCTACACTACCTTGGACGCCTGCCCCAGAATATCTGGACCATCGGTGAGGAGGTTAACCTCCAGGATTCTTTATGGTCTGCCCTGGGTGCCGATCCAGAATTTGTGGACTTCACCACTGCACCACTGGCCAGCACCTTTCATGTTCCATTGGAAACCTGCATTTGATGTGGAATGTGAGTTGAATATGCTATTTGGGACAAATCTTGCACTGTGTAGACGAGGCCAGTTTGTTTTTCTTCTCCACTGTGATGTCGGAGGATTTCTCAGAATTGGTTCTCTGCTATGACAGAAAACTTCATTGACACAGGTTTTCAGAGCCCCATTTCAGCAGTCTCATAACTCACCCTTACCATTTAGCCTAGGTTTGACATTTACTGCAGGTTTGGGGTTTGTGCCTTTCTCTGTCTTTCGAACGTTCAGGGTATTTCTAAAACGGACATCTTTCATTGTGGATTATTCAGGTGTGATTTCTGTGTGTCTTCCATTTTATGGGACGGTTTTTTGTTTTCCATGGTATAATTGTTGATATGGGCTTGGCGAGCTGAAGACTCGAATGAAAGATTTCTCGGATATTCAAGGTCTGGCATTGGTGCTATTTTATTTAGAGAATAGTACAGGATAGCATGGGGACAGGACCCATGGGTAGTGAAGTGTTGCTGCTGCTCCCTGGGGATGGGACACATGAGCAGTCAAAGCTCCTGCTGCTGCCCTGAGTTGAGGGTTAGGGCTAGTTTTATAAGTCATGGGTACATGATTCATTTTTACTGCAAAAAGACATGATGTGGTAAAATGTCTTTAAATGATTTCAGTGCAGATGGGGTCTGGTTATTGTGCAGTCATATAACTTTAGATACGGATCTGGCAATATAGATAAGCATGTACGTGATGATGCCCTGGGCTTCTCTCCCTGAGTCAGCTCTAATTCCACCGGCTCATATAGTTTAGCATGTAGGCCAGATCACCTTGGGCTTCCCTAGCTGGGGCAGCTTTAATCCACATCATAAACACCACCTGAACCCATTTGGACTGGAGAGGTTTGGGGATATGGACGATGGTCAGTCTTCTGTAACTACTTATGGCTGTACAAGGTCGCAGAGCTGTCCCTAAATGGGGTCATAGGTACAGGTAGGAAGTTCAGTGGACTGGAAGGCTTCACCTGTGGAGTTCAAGGCTGACAAGGTATACAGAGCCTCTGGAGACGAGAGAATCATTTGACGAGAGGTGGTCCAGGAGGTGAAACTTTTTTCACATGCAGAAGACAAACATGAAACAGACAACAAACTATAATAAGAAATACAAGCAGTATGTTTAACCCAATGTATAAAGTATTGAAGTAGTGCAGAAACCTGGTCCTGACTTGGAGTTCAAACAATCGTTTAGAGTTAGGGTTGATAAGACATGGATTTAATTTGGTGGTTGGGATAGGAAGCCAGAAATATTTTGACGGTAGTCAGGAATATAGACACAACATTCAGTTTTTATAATGGCATAGCTGCCCCCTTGTGCTGCTGTCAAGACATCCAGTGCCATTTGGATTTGGAGGACTGCCTTACACATTTGGGATACTTCTAAATTGAGCAGCAATATGCTATGTTGTGCGTCATTTAATGCCTTCATAATAAATTTGTTTAGGACTTCCATGTTCAAGACGACACTTTTGATACCTAATTGGGGAAGGAAAATTGCGGAAAGATGGTCATACCAGTGGAAGACAGAGATGGTCCGGAGCTGCTGCAGTTGGGTAGGATAGCAGGAGGAGATGTAGTAAATGGAGTTCTACCCTGCATCCAGCTAAAGCCTAGTGTGCATCGTGCAATCCATTTAGGTGGCAGCAAACGCCATAAATTGGAACCGCATAGCCACTGAGCACCATTAGGGACTAACCAAAGCATGCTGGGCTGTCTATCCCAGTCAGTCCCAAACCAATCAGTACTTTTTTAAGACTATGATATGAGAACACATATAACAGCAAATTTTTCCCATAGGTCGGCTGTTATTAGGCCATGTATCACAGGTGTGATTGGTTTGTTCCCAACAGAGAGTGACCTTTTAGTGAGTTGACCACTAGTAGGAGTGAAGCAAATACATTCATCCTAAATTTCAATGGTCCATCCTGTGTATATCGATAATTTAGGTAATTTACCTTTGGAACTTGTTGTTTCTAATCCACCTGTGACAAGGGAAATCTAGTTAGTATTTGGGGGGATGTTATAAAGGAAAATGTTTGATTGTGGCCAGTGAACTCGCACGTGTCAGACATAGATGAGCACAAGGAGACATTATGATTAGTAATAGATGAATCTTGCAGAAGAAAGAGCTAGAATCTAATATCCATGAATGCCTACTATAGCTTCTACAGAAACATAACTTTCTCTCTCTTAAATCACCCTCATTTTTACAAAAGATAGCCAAATCATGTTTAACAGGTTTGCAAGTAAAGTGTAGTTTCAATACAACTTGCTCCAATTATTTACATAACAGCTACAAGAATAGCAATTGTTTATACAGGCTTTTTTAAGTATGCTTTGCTGGAAATTTTTATGAGGAATCACAGATTGAACTGTGAAAGCCTCTACAGGCCAGAAAAGCCAAGCCAAGGATTTGCCATCAGATTTTGCCTGCAGTACTTACAGATTTGAGTGGAGTTCTCTTTCAGGTCCCCCAAAGTGTTTGGAGGTTACTTGCACCTGCCAAATAAGCACGTTTCCTTACTTAACGGGTAAGATTGCCAGAATCTCTGTAAACATGGTACCAGGCCCGTGTTTCTGAGTGGCTGTATTCCAGAAAGTCCAATCTTTGTTCCTGAAATGCTGTCTTGTCATATCTGAGCCTGTATGTTTCAAATATGACATTCCAGTCAAAGCCTTGGTAATATAACCAATGTGTCCTGTGATAAGGAGAACGGAATCTTATGGAACTTATGCAAATATTGCCACTAAATAACCATACTCAGTCACAAAGTGTTTCCAAATTCTCGAGGGATAAGGTACAGAGAAAAAGACAAATGTTTCAGTTTTGCTCATAAAGGTATAATTTCACCAAATGGCTGTAAGTCAAAGTTAGCATAAGAGAAAAGAGAAAAAGACTTCCTTCATTATGAGAAAACAAAACAACACATCAAAACTCAACAGTATTTCAAACAGAAGTCCTAAAAAATTATAATCGTCCTCATCAGTTCACACAGTCCTGTATAAACAATTCTTGAGCTAAATCTGTCCTTAGCAGATCGAGGAGCTTAGTTTCTGTTACAATTCTGTAGTTTCTTACTCAGCTCAGTTTTACAATGTGAAAGTTTATCAGAAACCTGTAGTTTAGATCCTCTGTGTCAGAATCCTTTCCCAGAATATCTCGGAAGATGAAACATATTTGCAAAAGAAAAAAGCATCAGAGTAAAACAACAATTATCTGCAAATGGACAAAGGACTCAAAAGGGCAATTGACAAAGACACTTGGATACTTCTGTGACATATGACCCTTCCAGATAATAAGCGGTCTTATGACTGATAACCAGGAAAGATCAGAATCTTAGCAATGCTATATAATTTTAAGACATCTATATTAATAACATTTACCAATCTAATACCACCTAAGAATATCTATCATCACTTGTTTCACAGTTTCCCCTTTAATTTAATAGAAAAAATAAGCCTAATTAGTTTAATGTTTTCCTCCTTACAGGAACAGAGAGCAAATTTCTTTGAGAAGTCTCAGGGGCCCTCTGAAAATCCTCAGAGTAATTTCTCTTCTGTCCACCAGGTCAAAAGAAAGACTTCATTCAGGATTTGAATATTTTTGAGGGAGAAGCTTGTCAAAACATAGCCAAAGTTTTTAAAATGCTTCTTCAAATAGGAAACAACACTCACTGTGAAACAATGCTCAGGTATGTATTCAAAGTGATGACAGAAAGAGTCAAAAATCTTAAGAGTGACCTCAGTCATTATTTTCACAAAACACATTTCTCTCTTAGGTAGACTTACTCAAAGGAAGAGCTTTTATAACCTCTTTATCAAGAGCAGATCCAAAGTTCAAGAAAAAGTATCCTTTTAGAGAAAACCAAATTTGAATTTCTGCACCTAATAATGTTACACATTCAAACTCATGCACTTAATTGAACTTACTTTAGTCCACTTGAGTAGGCCTAAAACTCCTTTCAGAATTTCTACTTCACAAACCTTCTTCAACTTTCTTTTTCGTTTTCAGAATGTCTCAACAACTCTTTCTTTTTTCCTTTCTAGTACATTAGGACAAATTTATCTTTCTTCACCCATCAAACAAAAATATTTCCATTCTTTATACCTTTTTTACTGAAAGCATACATTTTAACTTCCCTGAATACAGAGCTCTTTTCCTTATTAATTTCCTGTAGCTTTAATTCCATAAGTTAATTAGAACTTTTAAGCCTTAACAGATCTACTAAACGCTAAAAAAGTAAATAATTATGAATTGTCTTTTATATCAGCATTCTAAACACTTCATAACTTTAGAAACCTGCCACTTCTCAATAAAACACAAGGCATGCTTTTTAATACACCCAAACGGTTTTAGCCTCTTCAAGAAGAAGCCCAAAGTAGATAACTTAGATATGTTTATTAATAATGATTCAGTGTTTCAGCCTATCCAAAAATGACCCGCATATTCATCTTTTTATCATTTAACTTAACTTTGCAAAACTCAAGATTGTTACACAGAAAAATTTCGAAGCTGTTGGTTTTTCAACAAGTATACAGAGCATAAAAGTTATTGTACTCACTTTTATGAGTTTTATGTATTTAAAACATTTTTTCCAACAATTATGTAAGATTACCTACAGAAACCTCATGAGGCATTAGACAAAACTGGTCATCATATAAAGCTATTATTTTGCTGACAAATTTAAGAAAGTGAGCTTATATGACTAGAAAACCCATGCTGAATGCCTGCATCCTATGCAAATACCGACAACTCTGACAACAAGATAATTTTCAATCAAACCAACAAACTTTAACAAGCTTTCATTTACCAACGGTTAATTCACATCACGTTAACTTTGAAAGGCACTGAGTTAATTTCTACTACATTAGAATTTATGTAAGCACTATCTTTAAGCCAACTAAACAGAGATCTTAATTTTGGCCATACCATCCAGGGGTAAAAATATCACACGTATAATGTACACATAGACACACATAGAGACTGTACAACCATTGTTTTAAAAACTACTGCTGTGAATCCGGTACAATAATATAAAGCTCACCAGTTATGAATCCACACTTTCTTTTGAGCCTTTTTACTAATACTTATGGAGAAGACCCTCGAGATGGTAGACTTTTTGCAAGAGTGCACTTATGACCATTTATCCTTTCCCCTCTTTTTTTTTTCAGTCTTAAGAATGAGTGATGGGCTACATAGTAGTTCCTTCAGAGGGGGAATGAGAATCCTTTTCATCATAAAGGAAGTAGGTGGAATCTGAACTGCCTGTACAGCTGTCTTTCCAGTCTTGCAAGGATTTTGTAAGGACAGTTGCTCTTGATTTCTCAGAAACTAACTCTAACTTGAAGGACATTCTAGGTTGATCTACCTGTCCAACTGCACCATAAAGGCACAGACATACCTCTCAAATTTTCTCCCAGCTGGAGTCTCTGGGTCATACCCATACAATTGAACGTGCTTCTAATTAATTAGAATGACCCTGAGTGGTGAGTCTCTTGGGATGCTTACGTCATTCCCCATGGCTTTAAAGACAGTGTAGGACTGACAGTGTACTGGACAAAGGTGCAGTGCCTCCAGAGGCCTGGAACATGCTGGAGGCCGGGTCTCCCAGTAGCCGGGTTGAGAGTTAAGTCCCTTGCAAAATATTTTCAAGTTTTTCGATTTTACAGAAGGTCCTGGTTCTGCTCAAGTCCAGCCTGAAATTAAGCTCGACTTGGTGACAACAGAGGACATGATGAGCAAAACAAAGAAAGGAAAAGAAAACACCAGACCTCACCCTCATGGCCATTCCCAGAGGGTTATCATGATAAAAGTCACACAACAGTTCCCATGCTGGGGCATACTACCCTAGCACGACAGTTCACAGAATAAATCACAGGTCTCCTAACATCATAGCCAACTCAGTAGGTGACTAAAATACTCAATGAATCAACCGCCAACAGAGGGCACCCTACTTGGGGTCGCTGGGGTGATCAGGCCCAGAAAGCCAAAGTTGGGGCTCCCAGTGTTGGAGGACTTGACTGTTGAAAGATTTCTTTGTTTCCCGGTTGCAAAGCTCAAAAGGAGACAAAATTGGCCATTGTAACTCTAAGAAAGATGACAGAGACAGGTCTATTACCTTAAAAATCGCCCCTGAACCTAGGGAAGCATCCTACCTGTTGTTCCTACTGTGGGGTGCCTATAGCAAGGGGTGATGGGGGTGTCCCCCAGACTTGCATCCTTTGGATATCTTCCCTGGTATGCCTGGCAGTAACAGGTGCCTGGTGAACATCTTTCCTATTCTGCCTGGAAGTAATAGGTGCCTGGTGAGTGGTCCCCAAGAGAATAGGAGAAGTTTAAGAGAGAACATGATGGAGAGAAGTAGTGAAGAAGTTTCCGCCACGCTGGGGGACATTCTACCCAATTGTGTATTGGAGCCATTCTCCGAAGAAGGGTTTCCAATACTCAACAAAAGGTTACAGTTCGGTACTTTCCCTGAACTGCAGTCCCGATTGGGACATTCACACAGTTCAGATGGTCAAGTGTAATGGGAGGTATCTCAATCCAGCTTTAGGAATAGAAAACTTCCACGGGATTCTTGGAGATTGCCAACCATCCTAATGACTTAAATGGCTGACCTGTTCCCACGTAAAATTTATGTATTAGAGATAGGGTCAGGAAGGAATGGATTAATTCATTCTACATCACTCTTAGGCTTAAGGCACTGATTCTCTTCAAGCTGAATGCCAGATTTGCACCATAGAGTAGCCATGGGCAGCAAACATGAATTCATACAGCTATTCAAGACAGTTCCTGATGGAGAAGTGAATTTAGATCCAACCTCGAAAAAGAGAGAGGCACAAGGAAGAAAAGGGCACTTACCAGAATTCGAGCTCACAAACCGATGAAGCATGTTCCCCATACGGGCCACAAGATATGATGCATGGTCGGCAAGCTCAAGAGTTGAAAGAAAGATTTCTTGGACCATCAAGGTCTGGCAGTGGTGCTCTTTTATTTAGACAATGGTACAGGATAGCATGGGGACAGGACCTATGGGCAGTGAAGAGCTGCTGCTGCTGCATTGGGTAAGGACCCATGGGTAGTCACAGCTCCTGCTGCTTTCTGGAGTTGAGGTTAAGGACTAATTTTATAAGTCATGGGTACGTGACCTATTTTTCCTGGAAATAGAAAAGATGATGTAAAAAGTCATTAAATGATTTCAGTTCAGATGGGTTCTGGATATTGTGTGGTCATATAACACTAGATACAAAACTGGCCCCATAGATAGGCATGTAGGTGAGCATGACCTGGGCTTCTCTCACTGGGGTGCCTCTAATTCATACCAAAAGAAATTCAACGGGTCATATAGTTCTGCATGTTCACCAGCTAACCTTGGGCTTTCGAGTGGGGGCAGCCTTAATCCACATCAATCCTCATGGTCTTTCACAGCTGTCTCCCATAGATATGCTCATCAGTGTGTTCTCCTTCATTCCAAGTTAGGAATTTTGTATTTCTTTAATCACCATATGTTCTCTAGGACGATGTGTGAGTGCCTTCATGATTGTTGGGTTTTGTCTTTGAATTTCCAGCGTTCACTTGAAGGAATCTTGGTTATCCTGGACTAGGTCCAACTGAGCACTGAGAACATGAGGTCATCTTGGTTGGTTTGACATTCTGAGATCAGAAACGCCAAATTCTAGTTTTTCCTGGCAACCACCTTATGGACATAATGTTTCCGAGACAAATTAGACAAATCTGATGAATTCCTCTCTCCAGGTAAGATATTTTTATGTCTTTTTTTCTGAATTTGGGTAGGCTAGACCTTGACTTCGGATCCTTCATTGTGCCAGTAGATTACGTCTAGATACTGGTTTACTTTATTTCTGTAGGGTTTGTTTGTTGTTTGCTTTACATCCTCAGCTCTGGCATGTTTATTTTTCGTTAAATATAAGTGTAATGTTCTAATTTCCAGCCAGCTTCCTCACATACGGTGGCAAACCACATAATCAATACTCTTCTATGACAAGAGATAGGGGGAGAGAATTTCATTGAGGTCAAACAGAGCATTTTAGCTTTGATGGCAGCCTTCACTTTGGATTGGTGGTTCCCAGAGGGAAAGAAAAAATCCAAAAAGCTGTGCAGATTCACGGCATAAAGCTTTTGAGGCTGAAAGAGATTAGAGAAGTTAAACTTTCAAGGATTGTGAATCTCCTCCAAATGCATAATGATGCCACAGAAAGGTAGACCATTGGAAATATATTAAGAAGAATACTACAAAGACAATGTGTTCCATGCTAAATTCATGAAGCAAGGGAAAATGTTACCTTCTGTGAGGTTACTACTCATTACCTTCACGAATAATCACAGCAGGCCAGCTTCTTCCCAAGTTCAGGCAAAAGATTGGTCCAAAAGTAAAATTCAGGGCCAGCCATGTGTTCTGGTGTGTAAGAGCCCACGTTCCTAGTCTGTGGCCTGGGACTCATGGATTTGCATCACTAGTGCTGATCAGATTAGTAACATCAGGAGAGATAGATTTCATGGTATGGTGAGGGCAGAGATCATACATAAGTGGAAATTGTGAGCATACCTTATACATATGCGCAAGGAAAACAACATGAATATATTGCAATCTATGACGCATCTGGTAGACTTCTCAAATACAGAATGGAGGAAGTGATGTGACTTGCATAGGTGGAATTGTCAGACTGCACAAGATGACACGATCATTGAACATCAGAGGATTGGCCGGGCAACTTCAACTTGGGAGGGACTCGTGGACTTTTTCTGGGGAAAGTCTACATATTTGGCCATATCCACAAAATGTGACAGATAAAACCAAGGATAAACTTAAAGTAAAGAATTCAGTTTCTAGAGAGAATGTAGTAGATATTTAAAAGTCCAAAGATAAAGTTATAAACAGACAAGAAATCCAGGAAATGGAAAACCATCTTAGCTGGAAAGGGTGAGTAGTTAGACTGATATCAGATGGCTCTGACATACTGTGTGCATGGAAGATGCCAGGAGAACTGAGAAATTTGAGGGTGTTTATGATATCACAGTGAACATGTCACCCAAGATGGCCTCATCTTTATAGTCTGAGGATTGTCCTAGGCTACGATACTAAAGTGAGAGATACCCAGAAAAGAATTTAAAAACAGAAACCAACACTGAAACTTGAAGAGTTAGAATTGCCACTGATTAAAGGGATAAGAAAGAAGTCATTGTGAAGAAGCAATAAATAACAGAGAGACAAGCACTGAGTGGAGAACATTGTTACCTACTAAAGTAGATGTGGAGGCCGTGCTGATTGAAGCTTGCAACTTGATTTGAAACAAGAGGCTGGACTTGGGTCTTATCAGACCTACGTTGTCCTTCTGCCTTAATCATAATCCCAAATCAAGAAGGATCTCCTGAGGACATTGTAGAGAAGGATCGATGCTTCCCTTCCTATGCCCCTAGCACTCATTGAAGAGAAGTCTCACTTTCCATAGCTCTGGCATTATGGAGGCCCACTGGGTACATGCTAATGTGTCACAATACATCTCTTTGAACCCTTGAAGGACTAGACCCCCATCATGCTCCAGATATGTCGCATTGTTTGGCAGGGCTCCAGAAGTGTTCTGAGAAGCACCCTTTTCCAGAGGGCTTCCTTGCTTTGTGAGGGATGGCCTACCAGGCTAGTGTGCTCAGTTTGGCTCCAATGAAATACTCCCCCTATCTCTTGGACTAGAATGATTACTGATGGCGTGTATTGACACCATGTGAAACGAGGTTGTCTGAAAATTAGAACATTACAATTATCATTATAGAAAAATAAACATGTCATAGCTGAGGTTGTAAATCAAACAAATAACACACCTTATAGAAATACAGTAAGCCAGTATGTAGACATAATCTAGTGGAACGTTCAAGGATCAGGGGTCAAGATTGAAACTTCCCAAATCCAGAAATGAGACAGAAAAATATCTTACCTGGAACGGAATTCATCACATCTGTCTAATTTGTCTCGGGTACATTATGTTCATGAAGAAGGTTAACATGACAACCTAGAATTTGGAGTTTAAGATGTCAGAACGTCAGACCAACCAAGATGAACACGTGTTCACAGTGCTCATTTTGACCAAGGCTAGCATGGTAAAGACTGTTACAAGTGACCAATGTAAATTCAAAGACAACACCCAACAATGAAAAGCACTCACATGTAGGTCTATAGGACATATGGTGGTTAAAGAAACAGAAAATTGATACCTTGGGATGAAGGAGAACTGGCTGACAAGCACACCAAAGGGGGAAATCTGAGAACGACCATGATGATTATACTATGGAAAAACAAACTCGGCTCAGAATAGGGAAGGCAAACACAAATAACACCTGAATACTCCACAACGAAAGATGTCAGGCTTTAGACAGACTCTGATTGAACTTTTGAAAGTCAGAAAGTGACACAAACCAAAAAACTGCAGCGAGGTAAAACCTATGCTACCTGGAAAGGGTGGGTATGAGACTCCTCCAAACGTCCTATGAAACCCTGTGTCCATGAAGCTTGCCAGGAGAGCAGAGACACAATTATGACAAATTTTCTGACATCGCAGTTGACCGAAAATACAAACTGTCTACATCTACTCAGTGCCAGAGTTGGGCTGAAGTAGCCTATTTAAGTCACATTTCACTCAAATGTAGGTTGCCGAGGGAACATGAATGGGGCTGGTCAGTAAAGAATTGGGGAAGTCTGCGCATTCTGCGTCGGCAGCCAGGAGTTGGCAGGGTAGAATCCTGGGGGTAAACCTCCACACCACTGGTACAGCCATTCTGGGGCAGGCGAGGGAGATAATGTAGAGGCCGATGAGAAACGACGTTAGACAGGGCCACTCTTCCTCAGCAAATACAGGAGCATTTCCAGCAGATGTGAGCACAGTGATAAATCTCTTTCAAAAGGAAACAAATTAAAAGTTGCAAAGAATAGGAAAATTGAACCTCAATAAAAAAGAAAAAGGATGCCAGTAAGAAGAATAAGATACCTAGGAATAACCTCACCCCAACAGGTGAAAGCTCTGTAAATAGAAAACTAGCAAACCTTTGCAGAAAGAAATGGGAGAAGACACAAGGAAGCGGAAGGATATTCCATGCTCTTGAAATGGAAGAATTAACACACTTGAAATGTCCACACCGCATAGAGAAATCTCTTGATTCCATGCAGTCCCAGTCAAAGTTGCAGCAATATTTCTCACAGAGATAGAAGCGAGCATCCTAAAGTTTACATCCAGCAACAAAAGACCCCGAATAGCCAAAAGAATCCTGAGGAAAAAGAACAAAGCTCAATGTATCACACTTTCTGATTTCAACATATAGGATGAAGAAATTGAAATGGAAGCAGCGCAGGCTGGGATGCAAAACAGAGAAACAGAACCAAGGAACAGAATCAAGAGCCCAGAGGTAAAGGGACACATATATGGACACCCCATTTTCGACCACGGCACCAAGAGGAGACAGTGGAGAAAGGAAAGTCTCTACAATGAACGGTGTTGGGAAGAGTGCACAGTCTCATGTAAGACAAGGAGAGTAAACCACGGTGTTACCCCAGGCACAAACACCAACTCGAAATGGATTAAAGTCTAGAATGTAACACTGGAAACCATGAGACTTCTGGAAGAAAACGTAGGTAGGGTGCTCTTTGTCATTTGTCTTAGCCTCATATGTGGAAGAAGCATGTCTGTCTGGGAAAGGGCAATAAAGGAAACAAGAAACAAATGGGACTACATCAGACACAAAAGCTTCTGCATAGCCAAGGAAATCATTGATGCAATGGAAAGACAGCACAACTGGGAGAGGATGTTTGCAAACCACACATTGGTGAAGGGGTGAATAGCCAAAAGATCCAATAAACTCATACGGTTCCACAAGAAAAAAAAAAAACAAGCTCCATTAAAATCTTGGCAAAAGCTGGAAACAGAGATTTCTCCCAGGAAGATAGAAAGATGGCCAACAGGCTGTATGAAAACATGTTCATCATCATTAAGTCTCTGGTCAGTGCAAATCTGAAAGGCAATGAGATAGCAGCTCACGGCAGTCAGAATGGCTATAAGGATGAAGACAGGAAATAAGTTTCAGGGAGGAAGTGGAGAGAAGAGAAGTCTCCTGCACTGCTGGAGGGAGTGTAAACAGGTGCAGCCACGACACAAAACGGTGAGGAGTTGCCTTAGACATTTCAGAATACATCTACCATATGATCCAGCAATTCATCTGTGGTGCGTTTATACAAAGAACGTGGAAACACTCCTACACAGAGATCGGTGCACACCTCTATTTACCCTGGCCTTATTCCTGATATCCAAGACTTGGAAGCCTGCCTGGTGCCCATCAAGGGATGAATGGAGAAGGAAGATGGGCTATAGCCACACAAAGGCATAGCAGTCAGCTATAGGAACGGATTCAGGCCAGCCAATTCTGATCACCAGAATGGCTCCTGAGGGTATTGGGGGAACTGAAAGAAGCCCCAGGAGTATGCTCAAATACTACAGGATCTCATGCACATGGAGAAGAGCAAGAACGGACCAACAAACAAGTATCACATGACAATGGATTGGCATTTCCCAGAGGGAAAGTGGGGCAGTGGCCAGAGAAAGAAAGTGTTGATTAGGCACTGGTGTGTGGTTAGGGACAGTAATTAGGTTTACGTTGGTGAAGATGATGTAACCTACTCTGAAGTTTAAATCTATGTGGATGTAGATCTGAAAGCTAAAGGTTATTATAATGTTGGGTTACGACAATCAATTCACATAAAACCAGAACTCCCAAAAGGGATGCAGATTTACAACCGGAAGCTTTGGAGACAGAAAGAGGTTAGAGGAGATGAACTTCCAAGTATTGGTAATCACCTCAACATGCTCAATGATGCTACAGAAAGGTAGACCTTTGCAAAGAGATGAAGAGGAATACTACCAAGAGAACATGATCGGTGCTAAACTCATGAACCAACAGAAAACGTTACCGTTCATGATGTTACTACTGATTCCCTTCACGAATGATCGAAGCAGGCCAACATCTTCACAGGTCAGGTCAAAGGTTGGTCCAAAAGTGCAATTCAGGGCCAGCCCTGTGATGTAGCAGGTCGGTGACTACGTTCCAGTTGGGCGGCACGGGCTTCACCAGCTAGCATCAGGGGTGCAGATCAGATTACTAGTATTAGGAAATACAGATTTCAAGGTATGGTGGGCACAGAGATCATAAAGAAGTAGACATTGTCACGAGACCTTAACAATACGCATCAGAAAAAGAGCCATGAGAATATGACAATCTATGAACGCACCAGGAACCCTTCCCCAAATGATGAAGGAAGGAAAACATGTGACCTGCCAAGTGGAATTTTTAGACTGCTAGGAGATCACACGATCATTGTGCATCAGGGGATTGCCTGGGCAACTTCCAATTGGGAGGGCCCCCAGGACTTTCTCTGAGGAAAGTCCACCCAATTGGACATATACACAATGGATAAGATGTAAAACAAGGGATAATCTTAAAGGAAAGGAACGTAGGATACCTTTCAAGTTCCACGAGAAAGTTAGAAACTTACAAGAAACCCAGAACAAGGAAAACTATCCTACCTGGAAAGGTGGAGTCGTCAGACTGATATGAGATGGCTCTGAAACACTGTGTGCCTGGAGGTTTTCAGGACAACTTAGAATTCTGAGGGTGTTTATGACGTCACGGTGAACGTGTCACCCAAGATGGCAGCAAGTTTAGAGTCCGAGGATTGCCCTGGCTAGGATACCCACGTGAGAGATATCCAGAAACAGCTTTTCCAAACAGAAACCGCACACAGAAACTTGAAGAGATCAAAGAGGCACTAATTCAAGGGATAAGAAAGGAATCATTGGGAAGAAGGGATACTAGAGGGGCAAGAACTGAGAGGAGAACATTGTTATCTACTCAAGTAGATGTGGAGGCCGTGCTGATTGAAGCTTGCAACTTGATTTGAAACAAGAGGCTGGACTTGGGGCTTATCAGAACTACGTTGTCCTTCTGCCTTACTCATAATCCCAAGTCAAGAATGATCTCTTGAGGACATTGAAGAAAAGAATTGAGGCCTCCTTTTCTAAGCCCCTAGCATTCTTTGAAGAGAGGTCTCCCTTTGCATAGCTCTGCCATCACGGGGTCCCACTGGGTACATGCTAATGTGTCCCAAGACATCTCTGTGAAGACTTAAAGGAATGGATGATTGTCATGCTTGGGGTGGGTCCTTTGGTTTGGAGGGATCTAGAAGTGTGTTTAAAAGCACCCTTTTTGAGAGGGTTTCGTTCCTGTGTGAAGTCTGCCTTCCCAGGCTACAGTGCTCAGTTGGGCTCCAATGAAATTCTCTCCCCTACCTCTTGCCATGGAAACAGTATTCATTCCTTGTTCTGACAACATATGGAAGGAGGTTTGCTGAAAATTAGCACGTTGCCGTTATATTTAAATAAAAATACACCTGCCAAAGTTCAGAATGAAAATCAAACCAATAGCAAACCATGTAGAAATAAAGTAAGCCCAGTATCCAGACGTAATCTGTTGGAGCATTCAATGATCAGGGGTCAAGTTTGAAACTTTCCAAATCCAGAAAAGAGACAGACAAATCACTTACCTGGAGGGAGGAATTCATCAGATTTCTCTAATTTCTCTCAATAACATAATGTCTGTGAAGGTGGTTGCCCAGACAACCTTGAATCTGGAGTTTCTAATCTGAGAATCTCAAACCTACAAAGACGACCATGTGTTCTCAGGGCTAAGTGTCACCTGGGCCGGGATAGCAAAGATTCCTACAAGTGACCGATGGAAATTCCAAGACCACACCCAACAATCACGAAATGACTCACACGTCGGGCTACAGAACCTATGGTAATTAAAGACATACAAAACTCCTAACTTGGAAAGAAGGAGAACGCACTGATAAGCAAATCGAACGGAGATATCTCAGCAAGAGCATAACAATTAAAGTATAGAAAAGAAAAAAGGATCACGGAATATGGAGGCCAACAGAAATCAAAGCTGACTAATCCACAGTGAAAGACGTCAGTCATTAGACACACTCTGTTTGAACGTTTGAAAGTCAGAGAAAGTCACAACGCCAAAAACAGCAGCAA
Organism: Equus asinus; assembly: GCF_041296235.1. Classification (NCBI taxonomy): domain Eukaryota; kingdom Metazoa; phylum Chordata; class Mammalia; order Perissodactyla; family Equidae; genus Equus; species Equus asinus. The sequence goes on along the minus strand of NC_091813.1, from coordinate 3,859,387 downwards.
AGGTCAAACCTGGCCTAAATGAGAAAGGTGACTTATGAGACTGCTCCCCGCGGGCTCTGAAACCCTGTGTCCACGAAGCTATACTGGACAGCAAAGACACGATTCTGACAAATCACCCAACATCACAGTGGGCCAGAAAAGCAAGCTGGCCTCATCTACACAGGGCCAGATTTGGGCTCAAGTAGCATATTCAAGTCACAATCCACTCAACTGCAGGTTGGCAATGGAACATGAAAAGGGCCAGCCAGTGGGGCCGTGGTGAAGTCCGCACATTCTGGTTCAGCAGCCCATGTTCGGCAATGTGGAATCCTGGGGGTGAGCTGCCTCACCGCTCGTCCAGCCATTCTGGGGAAGGCGTCTGAGGTAGTGTAGAGGCAGATGGGAAGCGACGATAGACATTGACATTCTTCCTCAGGAAATGCAGCAGCATGGCCAGCAGATGTGAGCACACCCATAAATTCTGTCAAAACAAAACCAATTGAAAGTTGCAAAGAATAGAAAAACTGAACCTCAAAAAAGAAAGCATGCCAGTAGGAAGAAAAAGATATCTAGGAATAAACGTGGCCAAACAGCAGAAAGCTATGGAAACAGAAAACTTGTAAAGGTTTGCGTGAAGATATTACAGAAGACACAAGGAAACGGAAGGCTATTCCGTGCTCTTCCAATGGAATAACGAACACACTTCAAACGTCCATACCACATAAAGCAGTGTCTGGATTGCATGCAGTCCCAGTCAAAGTTGCAACAATCATTCCCACAGAAATACAAGACAGAATCCTAAAGTTTCTATCCAGCAACAAAGGACCCAGAATAGCCAGAGGAATCCTCAGGAAAACGAACAAAGCAGCAAGTATCACACTTTCTGATTTCAACATATAGGATGAAGCCCTAGGTACGGAAACAGCACAGCCTGGCCCCCAATATAGGCACACAGACTCATGCAACAGAACGAGAGCCTGGAGGTCAACTCACATATCTACAGACAGCGCATTTTTGAACAGTGAGCCTAGAGGAGAAAGTGGAGAAAGGAGAGTCTCCACAAGAAACGGTGCTGAGAAGACTGCACACCAACAGGTAACACAATGAGAGTAGACCATGATGTTACACCAGACATACGCACGACCTCGTAATGGATTAAAGCCTTGAATGGAATACTTGAAACCGTGCAACTTCTAGGAGACAACCCAGGCAGCTTACGCTTTGCCATCTGTCTTGGCTGCCTATTTGGAAGAAGCATGTGTCAGTGGGCAAGGGCAAGAAAGGAAACAAGAAACAAACGGGACTCCACCCAATGCAGAAGCTTCTGCCCAGCCAACGACTCCATCGACTCAATGCAAAGACAGCACAACAACTGTGACAGGCTGTTTGCAAACCACACATCGGAGAAGGGGTGAGTAGCCAAAAGATTCAATGAACTCATACATCTTCACAGGAATAAAAACAACGAGCCCAATAGAACCTGGGCAAAAGATGGAAACAGACATTTCTCCCAGGAAGATAGCTAACAGGCTGTATGAAAACATGTTCATCATCATTAAGTCTCTGGTCAATGCAAATCTGAACGGCAATTAGATAGCAACACACAGTGGTCAGAATGGCTATAAGGATGAAGACGGGAAACAATAAGTTTCACAGAGGAGGTGGAGAGAAAGGAAGCCTCCTGCACTGCTGGTAGGAATGTGAACCGGTGCAGCCACTATGCAAAGTGGTGTGGAATTGCCTCAGAAATTCAGAATCCACCTACCATATGATCCGTCTATTCCTCTGTGGCGTATATATCCAAACATCATGGAAACACTAATGCACAGAGATCGATGCACTGCTGTGTACACCACAGCCTTACTCCCGATATCTGAGACTTGGAAGCCTCCGTGGTGACCATCAAGAGATGAATGGAGAAGGAAGATCAGCTATAGCCACACGGTATAACTCTCAGCTGTAGGAATGGATGCAGTCCAGCCATTTGTGACCACCAGAATGGCTTCTGACGGTCTTAGGGGAACTGAAGCAAGGCCCAGGGATAAAGTTGAATACCACAGGATCTCATGTACAAGGAGAAGAGGAAAAACGGAGCAACAAAAAGGTAGGACGTGACATGGGATTGGTAGTTCCCAAAGGGAAATGGATGCGGGGGTCTGAGGGAGAAAGAGTTGATTAGGCACAAGTGTGTGGTGAGGGCCTGTAATTAGGCTTACAGTGGTGAAGATGATGTAACCTACACAAAAGTCTAAATCTATGAGAATGTAGATGTGAAAAGCTATGGGATGTTAGAATGCTGGGTTACGGCAATCAATTCACATAAAATCAAAACTCTAAAGAGGGGTGCAGATTTACGGCCTAAACCTTTGGAGGCTGAAACAGATTAGAGAAGATGAACTTCCAAGGATTGGTAATCACCTCAAAATGCTTAATGATGCTACAGAAAGGTAGACCTTTGCAAAGAGATGAAGCGGAATACTAGGAAGAGAACATGTTCCGTGCTAAACTCATGAACCAACGGAAACATGTGACTTGCCTGGTGGAATTGTCAGACTGCTAGGAGATGACACGATAAGTGTGCATCAGGGGATTGCCTGGGCAACTTCAACTTGGGAGGGAGTCCATGACTTTCTCTGGGGAAAGTCCACCCATTTCACCATATCCACACAAGATAAGAGATAAAATCTTTGATAATCGTAACGGAAAGAGACTGGTGTGTAGAGGGAATGTAGTAGACCTTTCAAAGTTCGAGGAGAAAGTTAGAAACCGACAAGAAATCCAGAGAAAGGAAAACTATCCTACCTGGAAATGGGGAGTGGTCAGACTGGTATGCGATGGCTCTGAAACACTGTGTGCATGGAGGTTGTCAGGACAACTTAGAATTCTGAGGGTGTTTATGATCATGTCACCCAAGATGGCCACATCTATACAGTCCGATGATTGGCCATTGTGTGGCTATAGATCGTCTTCCTTCTCCATTCGTCACTGGATGGGCACCACGTAGTCTTCCAAGTCTTGGATATTGGGAATAAGGCTGTGGTGAACACAGTGCTGCATGGATCTCTGAGCATTAGTGTTTCCAGGTTCTTTGGATATATATGCCACAGAGGAATAGCTGGATCATATGGTAGATCGATTCTGAAAATTCTAAGGCAATTCCACCGCACTTTGGGTAGTGGCTGCACCTGATTACACTCCCCCCAGCAGTGCAGGAGGCTTTGCTTCTCTCCACCTCCTCTCCGAGACTTGTTCCCTGTCTTCATCCCTATAGCCACTCTGACCTCTGTGAGCTGTCATCTCATTGCCGTTCGTATTTGCATTGCCAAAGACTTAATGATGATGAACATGTTTTCATACAGCCTGTTGGCCATCTTTTATCTTCCTGGGAGAAATGTCTGTTTCCATCTTTTGCCCAGGTTTTATGGGGATCGTTGTTTTTTTATTGTGGAGACATGTGTGTTCATTGGTATTTTGGCTATTCACCCCTTCTCCGATGTGTGGTTTGCAAAGATCCACTCGCAGTTGTTGTGCTGTCTTTGCATTGAGTCAATGGAGTCGTTGGCTGTTGAGAAGCTTCTGTGTTGGATGGAGTCCCGCTTGTTTCTTGTTTCCTTTGTTGCCCTTGCCCAGTCACATATGCTTCTTCCAAATAATCGGCTAAGCCAGATGGCAAAGAGCAAGCTGCCTGCGTTTTCTCCTAGAAGTTGCATGGTTTCAAGTCTTCCATTCAAGGCCTTAATCCATTTCCAGGTGGTGTGTGTGGCTGGTGTAACATCATGGTCTATTCTCATTGTGTTACATGTGGCTGTGCAGTCTTCCCAGCATCGTTTCTTTTCGAGACTCTCCTTTCTCTGCTGTCTCTTCTTGGCTCCTTGGTCTAAAATGGGCTGTCCATATATGTGGGAGTTGACCTCTGGGCTCTCGATTCTGTTCCTTGTGTCTGTGTGCCTCTTTTTGTGGCCAGCCTTTGCCGTTTCGGTACCTAGCAGTTCGTCCTATATGTGGAAATTCGAAAATGTGGTACTTGCTGAGTTGTTCGTTTTCCTCAGGATTCCTTTGGCCTTTCCTGCTCCTGTGTTGCTGGATAGAAACTTTAGGATTCTGTCTTCTATTTCTGTGGGAAAGATTGCTGAAACTTCGATGGGGCTTGCGTGGAATGCAGAGATTGCTTTATCCAATATGGACCTTTCAAGTGTGTTCGTTCTTCCATTCGAAGAGCATGGAATACACTTCCTTTTCCTTGTGTCTTCTTTAATTTCTTTCCGCAAAGCTTTCCAGTTTGTTGGTCCTTGTTTGTCTCTTCTCCTTGTAAGTGAGCTCCTGCGGTATTTGAGTTTCTCCCTGTGAGCTGTTTCACTTCCAATGAAACCCTCAAGAGCCATCCTTCTGGTCACTAATGGCTGGATTCTCTCTTTTGTTATGGCTCAGAGATATGCCATTGTGTTCATAAAGCCCAGCTTCCTTCTCCAATCTTCTTTCTCTATTCGTCCTTCTGCCTTGATGGGCATCAGGGCGGTTTCCAAGTCTTTGATAATGGGAGTAAGGCCAGTGTGAACACAGGGGTGCACAGATATCAGTGCACGACTTCTTCCAAGGTCTTTGGATAAACAAGCCACTGAATAATAGCTGGATCATATGGTAGATGGATTCTGACATGTCTTAGGCAATTCCACACTGATTTGCGTCGTGGCTGCACCAGCTTACACTCACAGCAGCACTGTAGGAGTCTTCCCATCTCTGCAGCTCCTCTCTGACACTTGTTTCCTGACTTTTTACCTATAGTCATTCAAACCACATTGAGCTGCTATCTCACTGCCATTTGGATTTCAATTGCCCTGAGTCTTAATGATGATTAACATGTTTTCATACACCTGTCGGCCATCTCTATATCTTCTTGGGTGAAATCTCTGTTTCCACGTCCTGCCCAGGTTTTAATGGGCTTAATTTTTTTCTCTTGTGGACACATATGAGTTCACTGCATCTTTTGGCTATTCACCCATTCACCGATGTGTGGTTTTCTAACATCCTCTCCCAGTGGTTGTACTGTGTTTGCATTGAGTCGATGGTTTCCTTGGCTGGGCAGAAGCTTTTGCATTTGATGTAGTCCCATTTGTTTCTTGTTTCCCTTGTTGCCCTTGCCCAAGCAGACATGCATCTTACTAATAGGAGGCTAAGACAGATGTCAAATAGCATGCTGCCTAGGTTTCCTTAGAGAAGTCTCGTGGCTTGCAGTCTTACATTCAAGACTTTAATCCATTTTGTGTTGGTGTTTGTGCCTGGTGTAACACCGTGGTCTACGCTCCTTGTCTTACATGAGGCTCTGCAGTCTTCCCAGCACCGTTTATTGCAGAGAATTTCCTTTCTCCACTGTCTCCTCTTGGTTCCGTGGTCGAAAATGGGCTGTGCATGTATGTGTGCATATACCTCTGGGTTCTCGATTGTGTTCCATGGTTCTGTGTGTCTGTTTTCATCCCAGCCTGTGCCATTTCCAATCCTATTTCTTCATCCTATATGTTGAAATCAGAAAGTGTGATACATTGAGCTTTGTTCGTTTTCCTCAGGATTCCTTTGGCCATCCGTGTTCTTTTGTTGCTGGATGTAAACTTTAGGATGCTCGCTTCTATCTCTGTGAGAAACATAGCTGCAACTTTGCCTGGGACTTCATGTAATCTAGAGATTGCTTTATCCGGAGTGGAGGTTTCCAGTGTGTTAATTCTTCCATTTCAAGAGCGTGGAATAACCTTCCACTTCCTTGTGTCTTCTCCCATTTCTTTCCACAGGGTTTGCTAGTTTTCGATTTACCGAGCTTTCACCTGTTGGGGCGAGGTTGTTCCTAGGTATCTAAATCTTCTCACTGGCATTTTTTTTTTTGAGGTTCAATTTTCCTATTCTTTGCAACTTTTAATTTGCTTCCTTTTGACAGAAGTTTATCGCTGTTCTCACATCTGATGACAGTGCTCCTATATTTGCTAAGGAAGAGTGGCCCTGTCTATCGTCACTTCTCATCTGCCTCTACACTCCTTCCCACGCCTGCCACAGAATGGTTTGGCCAGCGGTGAAGAGGTTTACCCGCAGTATTCCACCCTGTCAACTCCAGGCTTCCGACCCAGAATGCACGGACTTCCCCAATTCTCCACTGGCCGGCCCCTTTCATATTCCCTTGGCAGCCTGCAGTTCAGTATAATGTGACTTAAATATGCTACTTCAGCCCAAGTCTGGCACTGAGTAGACGTAGCCAGTTTGCATTTTGACTGCGAAGTCAAACAATTTGTCAAAATTGTGTCTCTGCTGTCCCAGCAAGCTTCATGGACACAGTGTTTCTGAGCACGTTTGGAGCAGTCTCATTCTCACCCTTTCCAGGTAGCCCAGGTTTTACCTCACTGCGGTTTTTTGGTTTGTGACACTCTCTGACTTTCAAAAGTTCAAGCATAGTCTGTCTAATGTCTGACATCTTTCGTTGTGGATTATTCAAGTGTGATTTGTGTTTGCTTTCCCTTTTCTGAGCCCATTTTGCTTTCCATAGTATAATCATCATGGTCTTTCTCAGATTTCTCCCTATGGTATGCTTGTCAGTCAGTTCTCCTTCATCCCAAGGTATCAATTTTCTATTTCTATAATCACCCTATGTTCTATAGGCCTACGTGTGAGTGCTTTTCATTTTGGGTGTTGTCTTTGAATTTACATTGGTCACTTGTTGCAATCTTTGCCATGCTAGCCAAAGTCAAAGTGAGCTTGAGAACACGTAGTCATCTTGCTTGGTCTTACCTCCTGAGATCTTAAACTCCAAACTATAGGTAGTCATGGCAACCTCCTTCATGAACATAATGTATCTGAGACAAATTAGACGAATCTGATGAATCTGCATCAGGGAAGGTACTTTTCTGTTTCATTCCTGGATTTGGGAAGTTTCGAACTTGACCACTGATCGTTGAACGTTCCCTTAGACTATGTGTAGATATTGGTTTACTTTATTTCTATAGGGTGTGTTGTTTGTTTGATGTACATCCTCAGATCTGGCATGTTTATTTTTCTATAAAGATAATGGTAATGTTCTAATTTTGAGCCAACCTCCTTACATATGGTGTCAATACACGTTATCCATAATCATTCTATTCCAAGAGATAGGGGGAGAGTATTTTATTGGAGCCAAAGTGAACACACTAGCCTGGCAGTGCAGCCCTCACAAAGCAACGAAGCCATCTGGAAAAGGGTGTTTCTCAGCGCACTTCTGGCGCCCTGCCAAAAAATGAGGCATACTAGAAGCATGACGGGGTTCCATTCCTTCATGGGTTCCAAGAGATGTATTGTGACACATTAGCATGTACCCAGTTGGCCTCCGTAATGCCAGGAGCTATGGAAAGTGAGACTTCTCCTCAATTAATGCTAGAGGCAAAGGAAAGGAGGCATCAATCCTTCTCTACAATGTCCTCAGGACACCATTCTTGATTTTGGATTATGATTAAGGCAGGAGAATTTGTACGTCTGATAAGCCCCAAGTCCAGCCTCTGGTTTCAAATCAAGTTTCAAGCTTGAATCAGCATGGCCTCGCCATATACTTGAGTAGATGACAATGGTCTCCACTCAGTGCTTGGCCCTGTATTATTGCTTCATCACGATGACTTCTTTCTTACCCATTTAATCAACGTCTATTCTATGTCTTCAAGCTTCAGTGCTTGGTTTCTGTTTTTAAATACTTTTCTGGGTATCTCTCACTTGAGTATCGTATCCCAGGATAATCCTCAGACTACAAAGATGAGGGCATCTTGGGTGACAGGTTCACTGTGGTGTCATAAACACCCTCAAACTTCTAAGTTGTCCCGGCGTCTTCCTTGCACACAGTGTTTCAGAGCCATCTCATACCACTCTGACACTCACCCTTTCCATTTCCTGGATTTCTTGTCGGTTTCTAACTTTATCCTTGAACTTTTAAATGTGTAGTACATTCTCTCTAGACACTGGTTTCTTTATTTTAAGTTTATCCTGGGTTTTATCTGTTACATTTTGTGGATATGGCCGAGTGTTTAGACTTTCCCCAGTGAAAGTCTTGGAGTCCCTCCCAAGTGGAAGCTGCCCAGGCAATCCTCTGACGTGCAATGATCGTGTCATCTTGTGCAGGCTGACAATTCCACCTATGCAGGTCACATCACTTTCTTCCCTCTGTATTTAGGGAAGTGTACCAGATGTGTCATAGATTGCAATATTTTCATGTTTTTTTCCTGGTGCATATCTATAAGGTATGCTCACAATTTCCACTTATTTATGATCTCTGTCTGCACCATACCATGAAACCTATCTTTCCTAATGTTACTAATGTGATCCGTACGTGTCATACGAATCCATGAATCCCAGGCCGCCCACTAGTAACATGGACTCTTACACACCAGAACACATGGCTGGCCCTGAATTTTACTTTGGGACCAATTTTTTGCCTGAACTTGGGAAGAAGCTGGCCTGCTGTGATTATTCATGAAGGTAATTAGTAGTAACCTCATAGACGGTAACATTTTCCCTTGGTTCATGAGTTTAGCACGGAACACGTTCTCTTCGTAGTAGTCCTCTTAATCTATTTGAAATGGTCTACCTTTCTGTATCATCATTAAGCATTTGGAGGAGATTCACAATCCTTGGAAGTTTATTTTCTCTAATGTCTTTCAGCCTCAAAAGCTTTTTGCCACAAATCTGCATGCCTTTTTGGATTTTTTCTTTCCCTCTGGGAACCTCACATCCAAAGTGAAGGCTGCCATCCAAAGCTAGAATGCTCAGTGGCCCCAGTGCAATTCTCTCCCCCAATGTATTGCCATAGAAGAGTATTGATTATGTGTTTTGACACCATAATGAGGAAATTGGCTGAAAATTACAACATTACACTTGTGTTTAATGACAAATAAACATGCCAGAGCAGAGGATGTAAATCAAACAACTAACAAATCCTACAGAAATAAAGTAAACCAGTATATAGACATAATCTACCTGAACGATCAGGGATCCGGACTCAAGTTCGAGCCTTCCAAAATTCAGAAAAGAGACATAAAAATATCTTACCTGGAGAGAGGAATTCATCAGATTTGTCTAATTTGTCTCCGAAAGATTATGTCCATAAGGTGGTTGCCAGGACAACCTAGAATTTGGCGTTTCTGATCTCAGAATGTCAAACCAACAAACATGACCACGTGTTCTCAGTGCTCAGTTGGACCTAGGCTAGCTTAGCAAAGATTCCTTCAAGTGAACGATTGAAATTCAAAGACAATACCCAACAATCAGGAAATCACTCATACATCAGGCTGGAGGACATATGGTGATGAAAGAAATACAAAATTAATAACTTGAATGAAGGAGAATGGACTGATAAGCATATCGATGGGAGACAGCTGAGAAAGCCCATGACGATTGATGTGGATTAAGGCTGCCCCAGTTCGAAAAGCCCAAGGTTACCTGGCCTACATGCCAAACTACATGACGCAGTGAATCATTTTTTGGTATGAATTAGAGGTGCCCCAGTGAGAGAAGCCCAGGTCATGCTCACCTACATGCCTATCTATATGGCCAGACTCGTATCTAATGTTATCCGACCACACAATAACCAGACCCCAACTGAACTGGAATCATTTCATGACATTTTACATCATCTTTTCTTTTTCCAGCAAAAGTAAGTCACGTAACTATGCCTATAAAATTAGCACTTACCCTGTACT